>NC_090647.1:505264886-505624886 GCF_040937935.1 Hyperolius riggenbachi
GTTGCTAACATGCTTGTATATCATGAAGGTTAATTGTTTAAAGGGAACCAGAGATGAACGTTTCACACAAATTAAACATATCAGTTGATAGCTTGTAAAGAATAAATGCTCTACCTGATAATTTTGCCGCTCTGGTGTGCCTTTTTTAGTGTTTTTTATCCATTATTGCTCCAGGAAAAATCAAATATGGCCGCCGGCTCATATCCCTTCTCCTTCTGGGTTATCAGTTGTTCTGGATGTGCTGTCTAGGCTATATGAGACTATGCTGCTATCTAGGCTAAATGCAGCCTTTCATCTATGTGCTTTCATTTTGGTATGATATCTGCCTGTAGGAAGTGTCTCTCATAGGAATGAAACTGCCGTTATCAGTATCTAGTGCACACAGAGCACACAGAGCACACAGGGATCATATTACAGCCACAGAGCTTCTCTCTCAGGAGCAGCAGCCTCTCCCATATCATCACAGTTCTCAGTATGCAAAGCAGGAAATCTAAGCCAGGAGAGGGGAAGGCTTGGGCTTGAAAAGACTACACAGAAGAGTGACTCAGCTATAATGATTCCAGGTCAAACCTCGACTGAATAGTCGGTGGATTCTTATCACAGTTGCTAATAGACTAATTAAGCAGATAACAATGAAACTAAAAGCAGGGTAGGTGTTTACTGTCATGTTCCCACTGATAAATGTAATAAAATACATGAGGGTGCTTCATCTCTGGTTCTCTTTAAGGTATCTTGCCTCAGATCTGGCTACGATATGTACCTGCTGGCTGAGATCTATAAGCTGCTCTCTCCCTGGCGCTGCACAGTGACGTTATGATACTGTATGAACAGCGCTGGCACTTCAGGGGGAGTAGCGATTAGACTGATGTGGGGGGCGTAGCTTAAATCGCGGGGGGTGGAGCTTAAATCGCCGATGTCTAGTTAACAAAAAGCTGCTCGCATCAGGAACAGCTGGTGAGGGCAATGATCGGTGGCTGGAACAGAGAGATTTAGAGCGGCTCTTACCTCCGCAAAGGGTAGGAGCCGCTCTAAATCCCTCCATTCCAGCCACCGATCATTGCCCTCACCAGCTGTCCCTGATGCAAGCAGCTTTTTGTTAACTAGACATCGGCGATTTAAGCTCCGCCCCCCGCGATTTAAGCTCCGCCCCCCACATCACTGTCAAGCACAACCAATCTAATAGCTACCCCTTCTCCCCCTGAAGTGCCAGCCGCCCAGCGCTGTTTATAGAGCAAGTGCTGGGGAGAAACAGCGCTGGGGAGAGAGCCCTGTTAGTCAGCTATCAGGTACGAGTGAGGCATAGTGAGCAGCTCCTACCCCCGCAGCTAAGGAGGATCAGTGCTGAGTGGGGGATCAGCATTCTCAGCTGCTGCCTGCATATGTAATTAGCGGGGGTTTGTCCATTCTCCTGCGTGGAGGGGGGAGCGGAATTTTGGCATCTAGCAATCTTAGAAGTCCAGAGGGACACAATCTGGCTGGCTGGCAGCACTAGGGGGGCAGAATGCAGCAGATGCAGAGTAGGAAGGACTCTTGATACTCGGCTGCAAGTCAGAAATTTAGGTCTGATGCGAGTATAAGTCGACCCCCCTACTTCACAAAAGTAGATCATACCTACATTTCTCGACTTATAGCCGAGTATATACGGTACCTATAAACATTTCCAAAAATATTAAATATTTTAATTTCAGCAACAGTAGCTTTCTTAGCTATTAAGAAATTATGTCCAAGGAGAACAAAGCTTGTGACAACAATACAACAACATCAAAGACACATTTTGCCAGCTTGTTTACCTTGCACAGCACCCGCAGCTAAACAATATAGTGTTCCTCAATTAATATTAAAATGGAAATAATAACATTGTACTTATCCCCCAAGCATTTCAGATATTGCTATTCAGCTAAGGAAAGGCAAAACAGCTAAAGCAATAACCTCAAAAGCATAATTTTCCACGGTCAACATGATTTCAGGTGTCATTTTTTTTATCTACTACAAAACAAGTAACTGAAAACTGTATTTTGAGCAATAAGGAACAGCTTCTCTCCAGACCAAATGGAAATGCAACACAGCATGACCCTCGGACTCGTGCCCATAATAAAGCCTACCTTTTTCTTTAATGGATTTTAACAGTATGATATTTGTCACTATTGATAGATAACTACTATGATCGGTTGAATAATGTAATAATGACACAGTTTGGCAGTTTGAGTATCTCCTGGGCGAATAGTTGAGTTTAATATGGGAAAAAGTTGATTTGAGGTCAAGTTCCATGAATACAGGAGGTGACTTTGGTGTTTGTTGTAAGAAAGTAATCAAAAGACGAAAAAAACTCCACTGGCCTATGGTCCTAAAACATGCCCACACACTACTCCAAAGAGAGAAAAGCCAGACACTAGATAACTAAATGTTTGTAACTTTAGTTCAAACTATATACAGGATATGATTGCAGGCAGTTGCAGCTGCTTTGCCAGCGGCATACAAGAAATAAAGGCGCCTGGAAAAAAGGGTCACGGGGATTGCCACTAGTAAAATATCTCTAAGGTTAGTGATATTGTACTAGTGAATTTTGATAGTAAAATTTCGGTAATGTTTATTGATATTGTACTATGCCAGGGCTGCTCATCCAGATTCCGGATATCTGGGTAACCCAGATATTCGACCGTTTTTCAGCTATCCGATTCTGATTCAGATACCGGATTTCTGTGGAAATCCGGATAGCTATCTGCAGATAGTTGGCTGGCAATGTGGATATCCATGGATATCCGACTATTGAGATACTGTAACTAAGGAGATGACGTCCAGGACGTCATTGAGCCAATCAGAGGGCTCCCAGCAGAAGCCCTGGCAACCAATCACAGAGGGGAACCCTGGCCAGCCCCACCTGACCTCATTGAGCCAATCAGAGGGCTCCCAGCCTAAGCCCTGGCACCCAATCACAGAAAGGAACCCTGGTCAGGCCCCCCTGTATAATAAGGAGGGCTGCCATGATGATAAATATCCTTGCTTCTGTGAATGCTCACTGAGAGACATGCTCCAGTGCTGCTGGCCTAGCAAGTGCTGTATACAGTGATCAACCTAAAGCTGTTCAGTGATTAACCCCTTCACTATCACTACACTATTGTTGTATTGTTAATTAGCTTGATTTCCTTGTGTGACAGTCAGAGTGTGTGCTGCAAGGCTGCTTCAGCTGCTATGTGTCTGTGTGAGTGCTGTGCACAGACCAGGCCAGTTGCTGCCTGCTGGCCAGCTATTAGCCTTAGCTAGCTACAGTATAGGTTAGGTTAGGGATTAGAGAATAGGATAACTGTGTTATTGTGTAGTTAGTACTGTAGTACTGCAGTCAGTGCTAGTAGTTGTTAGAGTAGTAGTACTACTGTGTTAGCTTACTACAGAACTGCTGTGCTGCTGAGCAGTGCCAGTGTGACAGTTAGTGTCTTCTCCTCCTCTGTCTGACTGTCACTCAGCACGTGGCACTTGGCATGTGGCACGTGGCACATGCAAAGTGCCACGTGCAAAGTACCAAGTGCCAAGTGCAAAGTGCCATGTGCCAAGTGCCACATGCCAAGTGGCAAGTGCCACTGCCATGTCCGGCATGCTCCTGGCAGACATTACACCTGTTGCTGCTGCAGTGCCCTGCTCCTGCTGCCTTTGCTGCTCCCACCGACAGGGTGCCACAGGCCACTGCTGCTGTGCTGATACCACGTATATTTAACCCAAAACACAATTGCTTGCGTAATTTTTTTGGAGGTGTCTGGGCTGAAAACTGCCATGTCCCAGTTGTGCGGTTGGACTTTGGACACAATGTGGGCTGCACGACCACTGTCTGGAACCTAGTCCTGATGTTAATTGACAGCCATTTTTTTGGGCGGGGGGGGGGGGATTTTAAGTCCCCACATCATCAATTAGTGTTTCCCTTTAAAAAATAATGATGCTACATGCCTCATTTACCCTAAAAAAATGTTTTTAAAGCAATTTAAAGGCCCCTTCCGTTTTTTCTATCCAGATATCCAAATTTGCCCGAATACCCCAGATACTGGGGTCGATATCCAATTCAGATTCAGATCAGAAAATTTTGTACTTGGATATCCGACCCGGATCGGATATCTGGGTATCCGGATCCGGATCCAAGCCAGATCTTGAAAAGGGGTATCCGAGCAGCACTGTACTATGCCTAAATCTAACCCTACACACACAGAACCCTTCTGTGGTGGTACCTAACACTAAGAACCCCCCCTAATGGTGCCTAATCCTAAGACTCCCCCCCCCCGTGGAGCCTAACCTTTAGAACCCCCCCTCAGGTAGTGTCTAACCCTTAGAAACCCCATGGTGCCTAACCCTTAGACCCCTAAACCTAACCCCCCCCCCCCCCCCCAGTGGCAGCTAGTTCTAAATATCCATCCTTAAACTAACCTTCTTGTTCCACAAAGCCACAATATACATCTATGAAGGTATATTTGGTCGCCTGGCGAGAGGGGCCATTTGTTGCGGACAGGTTTGCGGAAATAAAATGGCTTCCGGATTACATTGCAATCTGATAAACAAAATGTATGTTTTCCTTATCGGTCTTGCAACTCATCTTTATAAGTAGAGATGGGCCGAACAGTTCGCTGGCGAACGGTTCCAGGTGAATTTCGGTGGTTCGCATTCACCCAAGAACGCAAACTTAATGGCGGTTCGATTCGCCTCCTATACTACATCATTAGGGTCAACTTTGTCCCTCTACATCACAGTCAGCAGGCACATTGTAGCCAATCAAGCTACACTCCCTCCTGGAGCCACTCCCCCCCCCCCTTATAAAAGGCAGGCAGCGTCAGGCATTGGACTCACTCGTGTGCCTGCATTAATTAGAGAAGGGAATGCTGCTGCAGACTCTCATAGGGAAAGCTTAGTTAGGCTCTTGTAGCCGTCTTAGCTTGCTCCTTGCTGATTCTTATTGCTAAAAAAGCACCCCACAACAGCTCTTTTGAGAACTAATCTTGTTCTTATGATCCATTTTTTTTGTGTGTGTGTCCCACTGACACTTTTGTTGCATAGACAGCCTTGGTAATTCCTATTGTGTGTGCCACTGCCAGGCCCAGCACATTCAGTGACTACCTGTGTGTGTGACAGGTGCACATTGTAATACCCTACCTGCTGTTGTTCACTTCAGTGCACTCACCTACCTACGTGAGCGCACGCAGTGTCACTGTGCCTGTCCGGTACCTGTCTGTGTGTGACAGGTGCACATTGTAATACCCACTGCATATACCTACCTGTTGTTCACTGTGCACCCAGCCACCTCCGTGAGCGCACGCATTGTCACTGTGCCTGTCCAGTACCTGTCTGTGTGTGACAGGTGCACATTGTAATACCCATCACTGCATATAACTAACTAACTACCTGTTGTTCACAGTGCACCCACCTACCTGCGCGAGTGCACGCAGTGTGATATACCACTCCGTGCATACCTGTTAACTGCACCTGTGTGACTGCACATTGTATTAGTCAAGTCAGTGCATACCTTTCACTTAATCCCCCACAATATGAACAAAACAAAAGGCAGAGGCAGGCCACCTGGCAGGTCTGTTTGAGGTCGCGCTGTTGTGATGTCATGCGGCCCTCGACCAAAGTACAGTGTTCAGAAGAAGGCATGTGCCATCAACCCCCAATATTGTCAGGACTTAGTCGACTATTTAACACAGATCACCTCATCTTTCTCAGCTTCCACACGGAAGCGTGACATATCTTCCTCCACCTGCTCTGATTCTTGCACCCCACTTAACACTCAGTTGGCCGCCAACACCAAAGTGCCATCACCCCAGGGCTCAGCAGTGTGGACATTTTTTTGTGTGTCTGCCTCAGATGAGAGCAATGCCATCTGTACTCTCTGCCACCGAAAATTGAGCCAAGGAAAGATTAAGACCCGCGTAGGGACAACTACCTTACACAGGCACATGATTAAAAAGCACAAACTGCAATGGGATGACCACCTGAGGAAAAGCAGCACACAAAACCAAAGCACACACCGCAGTGGAAGATACCAGGACGCAATTTTTTCTCAAAAAAGGCGATACCTAAACTGTACCGTGATGTTGAAAGGCAAGTGGTGACATCTGGCACACAGCGTTGGGTGAAGGGTCCATCTGACCACAGATGCCTGGTCTGCAAAGCACACTCAGGCCTGCCCGGAAACTTAGTCAGTCAGTCCCCAAACACAGCATCTCTGCCTGCACGCCATGTGACTGCCTGCCCCAAGACTAAGTCGCTCCCCACACAGCTGGCCAATGTATGTAAGCTGGCTTTTGAAATCCTGCAATTCCCTAAGCAAGCTCATTTTTCTTGGATATATCACAATGGCACATGCTAGGCTGGCTTCAGCATGTAGCATTATAGTGTGTTGTGTTGGTGGTATAATGGTTAGAATAGCAGCCTACATAGTGGTAGGCCTGGGTTTGATTCCTGGCCAATGTATGTGAGTTGGCTTTTGACATGCTACAAATCCCTAAGGGCTCTTTCACACCAGAGCCCTTTTTTGGCGTTTTAACGCAAAGTCTATACTTTGCGTTAACCAAGGTAAAAGGAAAGTCCATAGACTTTCATATTACCTTTCACACCCAACGCTGCGTTTCGATGCGTTGCGGTACGACGCATCCCGTCGCATTTTATCGTCGGGAATCGGCGTTTCCCCTTCGGGTTAATTAACTACTACCACCGCTACTCAGCATTGCACCGCAGATTCCCGACGACATGCCGCAACGCGCACAGGAGCCGTTTTCAATGGGTAACTGGCCTAAGCAAGCTCATTTTTCTCTTGGATATATCATAATGGTACATTCTAGGCTGGCTTCAGCATGTAGTGTTGGTGGTGGTATAGTGGTGAGGAGAGCTGCCTACCAAGCACTAGACCTGGGTTAGATTCCTGGCCAATGTATGTAAGCTGGCTTTTGAAATCCTACAATTCCCTGGCAGACAAGACCCTTCTCCGGAGGAGGAGGAGAATGAAGGAGGGAGGAAGGAAGAAATAAGGAAATCTGTCGAGCAGAAATTCTTCTTATTGGGTAGAAATGACCATCCCTAGTCGTGTGTGTTTTTTGTGCATTTTTTTTACTGCATATGCGTTTTAAAGCGTTTTGTGTGCATTTTTATGCGCTTGCAGTTCACCTATACAATACAATACAATAACAATAACATTTCTATAGCGCTTTTCTCCCATAGGACTCAAAGCGCTTAGGCTCTCTCAGATTCAGTAATTAGTAGGATGAAGTATTCACACAACAAAAGTTATATTTCTGCAAATGCCAGACTGAACATGTGGGTTTTCAGTCTGGATTTAAACACGTCCAGGGATGGGGCTGTCCTGATCTGTTGAGGTAAGGAGTTCCAAAACGTAGGGGCAGCATGACAGAAGGCTCTGGGACGAAAAGTTTCCAAGTGGACTCTGGGTCAGTGGTGCTCAGCAGAGCTCGAATATTCGAGTAGCTCGAATATTCGAGCTCTTTTTCAGCTATTCGAGCTCGGTATTCGAGCTCCGAATAGCTGGAGCTATTCGAATGGGTTATCCGAGTACACTCGAATAGCCCATTCACTATTCGAGCTATTCGAGCAACCCGGCGCTATTCGAGCTCGGTACCGAGCTCGAATAGCGTCATAGCCCAGATTGATGTCCTTAGAGCCAATCAGAGGGCTCCCAGGCCCTCTGACGGCAGCCAATCACAGAGGGGGACCCTGGCCAGCCCCTACCCTATAAATAGCGGCCGCCATGTTACGTTTCTCCGTGCTTGCCTGAGACTTGTACAGAGAGAGAGTTGCTCCTTTGTGCTTTGGCTTAGCAAGAGCTCTATTGTGGTCATTTACCTAGCGTTTTTGCTCACATACACCTCCTATACACACCTATATTGTTGTTAGTTAGATAGACATTGTATTTTAGTTAGTAGCTTGTGTGTTACATTAGAGACAGGCAGCTGCTGCAAGCTTACAGGTTTAGGCCTCAGGGGGGCCTTGCCTCTGTGGGCATCTGTCCTCTGTTTATTTCTCTCATCTATACCAGTATTTCTGCTGTCCTTTACTAATAGTATTGTAGTTATACTGTACTAGGAGTAGGACACTCACTGACTGTCACTGTTTATAGGCTACTAGCTAGCTCCTGCGTGTGTGCACTCACTCACTGTCTGTGTGTACACACACTCTATTTCCTTCTGATTACTGATAGATTATTGTTAGTTAGTTGTACTTACTTACTACTTACTCTTACTGTACCCGTAGGGACACTCACTGTCACTGTTCATATAGGCTACTAGCTCCTGCGTGTGCGCACTGCACTCACTGTCTGAGTGTACACACACAACACACACTCTATTTCCTTCTGATTGCTGATTGATTATCGTAATTAGTTAGTTGTACTTACTGTTACTACTTACTCTTACTGTACTAGGAGTCTAGGACACTCAGTCACTGTCCATAGGCTACTAGCTCCTGCGTGCGTGCACTCACTGTCTGAGTGTACACACACAACACACACTCTATTTCCTTCTGATCGCTGATTGATTATCGTAATTAGTTAGTTCTACTTACTTACTGTTACTACTTACTCTTACTGTACTAGGAGTCTAGGACACTCAGTCACTGTGTTCATAGGCTACTAGCTCCTGCGTGCGTGCACTCACTGTCTGAGTGTACACACACAACACACACTCCATTTCCTTCTGATCGCTGATTGATTATTGTAATTAGTTAGTTCTACTTACTGTTACTACTTACTCTTACTGTACTAGGAGTCTAGGACACTCAGTCACTGTGTTCATAGGCTACTAGCTCCTGCGTGCGTGCACTCACTGTCTGAGTGTACACACACCCACACTCCATTTCCTTCTGATCGCTGATTGATTATTGTAATTAGTTAGTTCTACTTACTGTTACTACTTACTCTTACTGTACTAGGAGTCTAGGACACTCAGTCACTGTGTTCATAGGCTACTAGCTCCTGCGTGCGTGCACTCACTGTCTGAGTGTACACACACCCACACTCCATTTCCTTCTGATCGCTGATTGATTATCGTAATTAGTTAGTTGTACTTACTGTTACTACTTACTCTTACTGTACTAGGAGTCTAGGACACTCAGTCACTGTCCATAGGCTACTAGCTCCTGCGTGCGTGCACTCACTGTCTGAGTGTACACACACCACCCACACTCTATTTCCTTCTGATCGCTAATTGATTATTGTAATTAGTTAGTTCTACTTACTGTTACTACTTACTCTTACTGTACTAGGAGTCTAGGACACTCAGTCACTGTGTTCATAGGCTACTAGCTCCTGCGTGCGTGCACTCACTGTCTGAGTGTACACACACCCACACTCCATTTCCTTCTGATCGCTGATTGATTATTGTAATTAGTTAGTTCTACTTACTGTTACTACTTACTCTTACTGTACTAGGAGTCTAGGACACTCAGTCACTGTGTTCATAGGCTACTAGCTCCTGCGTGCGTGCACTCACTGTCTGAGTGTACACACACCACCCACACTCTATTTCCTTCTGATCGCTGATTGATTATTGTAATTAGTTAGTTCTACTTACTGTTACTACTTACTCTTACTGTACTAGGAGTCTAGGACACTCAGTCACTGTGTTCATAGGCTACTAGCTCCTGCGTGCGTGCACTCACTGTCTGAGTGTACACACACTAAATTTACTTGTGATTACTACTGATTATTGTAACTGCTAGTTGTACTTCCTGACTGTTACTACTTACTTACTGTACTAGGGGACACTCACTCAGTCACCTCACCAACCAACCCACTCCATTAAAGTACCCCACTTTTCACCCGCCCTTTTAAAAAACTTTTGTCTATACGCCCAAAACATTGAAGATGTCTGGAAGTGGCAGCCAGCGCGGTTTGGGCAAGGGCAAGGGCAGCAAGGGAATCAGGAGGAGAGGGAGCAGCATTGTGGCAAGCCGCGGCCGCGGGCGCGCCACCATGCACAGTTCCGCAGCAGCAGCAGCAGCGTCAGTGGCTAACATTCCTCCCATAGCCACTGGCCGTGGACGCCTTGGGCGCCGCCCAGCAGGAGCATCTGCAACTCACGCTGCAGAGACACAGCAGCAGCAGCGTGTAGCACCTGCTCCCATTTTCCTCCAGCCGGGTCGGAAACGTCCCATTGAGGAAAAGGATGCAGACACTGTGGTGCAACTCATGACGGAGGATGAGCAGCCCGCCATCAGCTCTGCATCCGAGGCCTCCACCCTCACCACCACCACCACCACCACCCCTGCCAGCAGGGCCTGGGGAGGAGGCCAGTTCACCATCAGTCGCCGACCTGTCACTCAGCAGTCTTTTTACCCCAGGCACCATCAGGGTATTGTCTGCTGTTGTTGGCGATTTTGAGGAGGAGATGCTGATGGGCACTTTGGGGGAGGAGGGATTGGACAGCAAGACTGTGGCGACAGTCAAGCGTCCCATCCATGCATCAGGAGAGGAGTTTGGGGGGTCATCATCCCAGCAGGACATGTTTCAGGAGGGGCATGATGATGATGACCCGGTGACAGACAGAGACTGGGTGCCACCACCTCCAGGGGATGTCGTCCTCAGCAGCTCTGAGGAGGAGGAGGAGGATGCGCTTGTGGGCCTTGCAAGGAGGCGCATCATTGCAAGCATTGGCAGCATCCCACAGCCTGCTGGTGTCTCAGGCTCAGCAGCAGCAGCAGCAGCATCAGCCAGTACCACCACCAGCCGCACCCAAGCCCCCCCCCCCCCCCAACCACCACAGGGAGACAGGCAGCAGCGCTTCCATGCCGTAGGGGGATGTTTCTGTCACCAATCTGGCGGTTTTTCACCATGCCCACTGTGTACAGCAAGTACGCCACTTGCAACCACTGTCAGCGGAAGTTGAGCAGAGGTGCAGACCCCTTAAAGTTCAGCACCAGCTCGCTCATCAACCACCTTGCGGCTAAACATTTCCACCAGCATGAGGAGTTCCAGAGGCTGAAGGCATCTGGTGCTGGCAGTGGCACCACACCCATCACTGCACAGCCTTCAGCAGCAGCAGCAGCAACAGCAGCCACCCGCCCTCCTGCTCCTCCAGCAGCACCAGCAGGAGTGCGGAAACGCACTGCTCCTCCCCCCTCTGCAACTCCTGCCGCCGACACTGAGGCCTGTTCTGGCAGCCAGTCCTCAGTGGCCTCCTCTGCTGTGTCTGCTGATTCCCGTGTCAGCAAAAGGCCACGCCAGAGCCTTTTGAGCGAGTCCTTCCAGGGGGTGGTTAGGGCTCTGCCTCCCAGCAGCCGTCGCGTGCGGCAGCTGAACGGCTTGCTGGCACGGGCCATGTGCTCCCAACTCCTGCCGTACACGCTCGTGCAGGAGGGGAGCGACATTCGTGCGCTGCTTGCTTGCGCAGCCCCAGACTGGCAGCTCCCCAGCAGACACTTCTTTGCCCGCAAGGCCATTCCTGCACTGCACCGCTTTGTGATGGCCAATGTGGAGCGAGGGCTGGAGCACGCGGTTGGTGAAAGGGTCCACGTCACCATGGACTCCTGGAGCAGCCGCTTCGGGACAGGCCGCTACCTGTCCTTCACTGTCCACTGGGTCAGCTTGGTGGAAGGGGGTGAGGATGGGAGAGCAGCAGCGGGCACAGCAGCAGCAGCAACACAGTGGGTGGTGCCACCCCGCAGGGTCAGGGGAACTGCAGCAGGTTCCTCCGATCCTCTGCCATCCTCCGGCACACCTGGCCAAACCCCCCGCCTCAGCAGCAGCGTGAAGGCCCGCCACTGCCAAGCGCTGCTGCACTTGGTCAGCCTTGGGAAGACCAAGCTGACGGCAACCCATGTGTTGGCCAAACTCCAGGAGCAGGAGAGAATTTGGCTGACCCCCAGAGGCCTCAGAGTCGGAGAGGTGGTGGCCGACAATGGGGCCAATCTGGTTGCCGCAATAGACAGGGGAAACCTGACCCACATCCCCTGTCTTGCCCACGTGCTGAACCTGGTGGTGCAGAAGTTCCTGTGCACCTACCAGGGGATGGGCGAACTGCTGGAAACGGCAAGGAATGTTGTGCGTCACTTCCGGCGCTCGGCTGCAGCCTGTGCGAGCCTGGAAGACGTGCAAAAGGAGCTGGATCTGCCACGCCATCGGCTGATCCTTGACGTTCCGACTCGCTGGAACTCCACCCTGGCGATGTTGGAGCGTCTGGTTGAACAGAAGCGCGCTGTCAAACAGTACCTTGCCCTGGCCACTGTTTCCGCCGCTCAGAGAAGGGACAAGACCAGCAACATCCCGTCCATCGTCCCCGATGATGACTGGAGGCACATGCAGCAGGTGTGCTTTGTGCTGGCTCCCTTCCTGCAGGCCACAAACATGGTGAGCAGGGACCATGCTATGGTCTGCGAGTGGGTGCCCCTGGTTTCTCTGCTGAACAGGGCCCTCGATGCTTTGCTGGAACAGGGAGCGGCAGCCTTGGACCAGCAGGAGCGGCAACCAGCTGCGCAGTCCACCTCTGAGGGGGAGGAGGAGGAGGACTTGGTGGAGGTCCCTGACCTGGCTGCTGATGAGGGGGATCAGCACAGCGCAGCTGAGTTGGTGCGGGGGTGGAGAGAGGATGAGGCGGCAGAGGAGGAGGATGAGGACAGCACTGACGTCGATGTGCCAGCAGACGTGGCCCGCCTCTTCCCAATGGCAGCGCACATGCTGACGTGCCTGCGCAGGGACCCCAGGGTGATCCAGATGAAGCAGAGGGAGGACATCTGGATCAGCATGATGTTGGACCCACGCCTCAAGGGGAAGTTGAGCCAGTTCCTGCCGCCTGCAGGAGGAGACCCAGCACAACAAATAAGGAGCTTGCAGCAGGCCCTTGTTGAGCGCTTGGAGGAAGCCTTCCCCCAGCCTTCCACCCCCACTGTCCAGCAGCCAGCACAGAGGCAGCAGCAGGTGCCTGCATCCAGCAGCAGCAAGCGCCCCACAGACCTGCTGTCTCTCAGCCACGAGCTCTACAGGACTGTAGAGGCTCCGGCAGCAGTGACTAGAGAGGAGATGCATGCAGCAGCATCCTCCTCCGGTCACAGCCAGCGCCTGACCCGCATGGTGGCTGACTACATGGGGTCGTACAGCAGGCTTGACAGCGATGCCCCTGTTGATCCCATGGAGTATTGGGTCAAGCGCATGGAGATCTGGAGCGAGCTGGCGCAGTACGCCCTGGAAGTGCTGTCCTGCCCCCCTTCCAGCGTGCTGTCCGAGCGCTGCTTCAGTGCAGCTGGTGGCGTGGTCACCGAGAAACGCTCACGTCTGTCTCACAAGTCTGTGGACAGACTGACGTTTCTCAAGATGAACCAGGCGTGGGTGGAAGGCGAGTTCCTGGCCCCTGTTGTCGGCGAGAGGGGGACATGAACTGGCTGCCGGAACCATCGTTAATGTGCCTTACCACCCTTTACCACCTCCTGGCTCCTGCTCACTAAGCCAGCCTGGTTCACTTTGACTATTACGTCGCCTGCAGCCACACATTTTACACCTACAGTGGGCTGCTGTGTACTGCCCTTCTGCTGTCTGTCTGTGTTTCCCACTGCCAGGGTACACAGAATTACCTTCTTCTGCTGCCACTCTGCCACCAGCTATTACGTCAAACAATAGCTATATTGGTTGTAAAACCAAAAACCAAAAAACCATAAAAAAAAAAAAGGTTTAATTTTTCTGAGGTGCCCGGGTTGAAAACTGTGTTGTCCCAGTTGTGTATTGGACACAATGTGGGCTGCACGACCGCTGTCTGGGACCTCCTGTTGTGTTTATTTACAGCCCTGGTATCACCGCTAGGTACCAGGGCTATTATGTCACGCTGCCTACCTGCTGCCACACTCACACTGCTCCTCCATACCTCCTCCTGCTGCTGCTGCTGCTGTCTGTCTGTGTTTCCCACTGCCAGGGTACACAGAATTACCTTCTTCTGCTGCCACTCTGCCACCAGCTATTACGTCAAACAATAGCTATATTGGTTGCAAAACCAAAACCAAACAAACCATTAAAAAAAAAAAGGTTTAATTTTTCTGAGGTGCCCGGGTTGAAAACTGTGTTGTCCCAGTTGTGTATTGGACACAATGTGGGCTGCACGACCGCTGTCTGGGACCTCCTGTTGTGTTTATTTACAGCCCTGGTATCACCGCTAGGTACCAGGGCTATTATGTCACGCTGCCTACCTGCTGCCACACTCACACTGCTCCTCCATACCTCCTCCTGCTGCTGCTGCTGCTGCTGCTGCTGTCTGTCTGTGTTTCCCACTGCCAGGGTACACAGATGATTTACCTTCTGCTGCCACTCTGCCACCAGCTATTACGTCAAACAATAGCTGCTCGCCTACTCCTCCATTCCTCCTCCTGCTGCTGCTGTCTGTCTGTGTTTCCCACTGCCAGGGTACACAGAATTACCTTCTTCTGCTGCCACTCTGCCACCAGCTATTACGTCAAACAATAGCTATATTGGTTGCAAAACCAAAACCAAACAAACCATTAAAAAAAAAAAAAAGGTTTAATTTTTCTGAGGTGCCCGGGTTGAAAACTGTGTTGTCCCAGTTGTGTATTGGACACAATGTGGGCTGCACGACCGCTGTCTGGGACCTCCTGTTGTGTTTATTTACAGCCCTGGTATCACCGCTAGGTACCAGGGCTATTATGTCACGCTGCCTACCTGCTGCCACACTCACACTACTCCTCCATACCTCCTCCTGCTGCTGCTGCTGCTGCTGTCTGTCTGTGTTTCCCACTGCCAGGGTACACTACACAGATGATTTACATTCTGCTGCCACTCTGCCACCAGCTATTACGTCAAACAATAGCTGCTCACATTACTCCTCCATTCCTCCTGCTGCTGTTGCTGTCTGTCTGTGTTTCCCACTGCCAGGGTACACAGAATTACCTTCTGCTGCCACTCTGCCACCAGCTATTACGTCAAACAATAGCTATATTGGTTGTAAAACCAAAAACCAAAAAACCATAAAAAAAAAAAAGGTTTAATTTTTCTGAGGTGCCCGGGTTGAAAACTGTGTTGTCCCAGTTGTGTATTGGACACAATGTGGGCTGCACGACCGCTGTCTGGGACCTCCTGTTGTGTTTATTTACAGCCCTGGTATCACCGCTAGGTACCAGGGCTATTATGTCACGGCGAGCTGCCTGCCTCATTGACTGCCTGCTGCCACACACTCATCCTCCTCCTCCTGCTGCTGAATTTACCTCCTGCTGTCTTTGTGTTTCCACTGCCAGGGAGCACATACAATGGCGCTTCCAACATGCGTGCGCCCACCAGCTATTTGTTACGCTCAAAAATAGCTGCATTTCTTTAAAAAAAAAATTGAAAAGAGAAATACGTGAAGAAGAAGAAGACGATATTGAAAAAGAAGGAGAAGGAGAAGATGAAGATGAAGAAGAAGATGAAGAAGAAGATGAAGAAGATGATGAAGAAGAAGATGAAAAAGAAGAAGAAGATGAAGAAGATGAAGAAGATGAAGAAGAAGAAGATGAAGAAGAAGAAGATGAAGAAGAAGAAGATGAAGAAGATGATGAAGAAGATGAAGAAGAAGAAGAAGAAGATGAAGAAGAAGAAGAAGATGAAGAAGAAGAAGATGAAGAAGAAGAAGATGAAGAAGAAGAAGAAGAAGATGAAGAAGAAGAAGAAGATGAAGAAGAAGAAGATGAAGAAGATGAAGATGAAGAAGAAGAAGATGATGAAGAAGATGAAGATGAAGAAGAAGATGATGAAGAAGAAGAAGAAGATGATGAAGAAGAAGATGATGAAGAAGAAGAAGAAGAAGAAGAAGAAGACAATATAGAAGAAGAAGAAGAAGATATAGAAGAAGAAGATCTAGAAGAAGAAGAAGAAAGATAAAGAAGAAGAAGAACAAGTATATACAGTAACACTACTGAACAAAATTAAGGACACAACTTCTCTTTCCACATTTTTTTTTAAAGGAACATCCCCACATAATCACTTGCTGTTGTTACTTGGAAAAAAAGATGTTTCTTGCATCATTCACCCTCAAAACAAGTGTTGGAAGCTATTTAAGGCCAATTCGAATAGTCAGCTCGAATAGTGAGCTCGAATACCGACTCGAATAGTGAGCTCGAAGTCCGAGGTCGAATCGAATAGTAAAAATTATTCGACTCGAATATTCGACTGACCTCGAATAATTTACTATTCGAATTCGACCTAACTCGAATTTTGAAAAGGGGTATTTGAGCATCACTACTCTGGGTATGACTAGTAGTGATGCTCAAATACCCCTTTTCAAAATTCGAGTTAGGTCGAATTCGAATAGTAAATTATTCGAGGTCAGTCGAATATTCGAGTCGAATAATTTTTACTATTCGATTCGACCTCGGACTTCGAGCTCACTATTCGAGTCGGTATTCGAGCTCACTATTCGAGCTGACTATTCGAATTGGCCTTAAATAGCTTCCAACACTTGTTTTGAGGGTGAATGATGCAAGAAACATCTTTTTTTCCAAGTAACAACAGCAAGTGATTATGTGGGGATGTTCCTTTAAAAAAAAATGTGGAAAGAGAAGTTGTGTCCTTAATTTTGTTCAGTAGTGTTACTGTATATACTTGTTCTTCTTCTTCTTTATCTTTCTTCTTCTTCTTCTAGATCTTCTTCTTCTATATCTTCTTCTTCTTCTTCTATATTGTCTTCTTCTTCTTCTTCTTCTTCTTCTTCTTCATCTTCTTCTTCTTCTTCTTCTTCTTCATCATCATCTTCTTCTTCTTCTTCTTCTTCATCATCTTCTTCTTCTTCTTCATCATCTTCTTCTTCATCTTCATCTTCTTCATCTTCTTCTTCTTCTTCATCTTCATCTTCTTCTTCTTCATCATCTTCTTCTTCTTCTTCATCTTCATCTTCTTCTTCTTCTTCTTCATCTTCTTCTTCTTCTTCTTCATCTTCTTCATCATCTTCTTCATCTTCTTCTTCTTCTTCTTCATCTTCTTCTTCTTCATCTTCTTCTTCTTCATCTTCTTCATCTTCTTCTTCTTTTTCATCTTCTTCTTCATCATCTTCTTCATCTTCTTCTTCATCTTCTTCTTCATCTTCATCTTCTCCTTCTCCTTCTTTTTCAATATCGTCTTCTTCTTCTTCACGTATTTCTCTTTTCAATTTTTTTTTAAAAGAAATGCAGCTATTTTTGAGCGTAACAAATAGCTGGTGGGCGCACGCATGTTGGAAGCGCCATTGTATGTGCTCCCTGGCAGTGGAAACACACAGACAGCAGGAGGTAAATTCAGCAGCAGGAGGAGGAGGATGAGTGTGTGGCAGCAGGCAGTCAATGAGGCAGGCAGCTCGCCATGACATAATAGCCCTGGTACCTAGCGGTGATACCAGGGCTGTAAATAAACACAACAGGAGGTCCCAGACAGCGGTCGTGCAGCCCACATTGTGTCCAATACACAACTGGGACAACACAGTTTTCAACCCGGGCACCTCAGAAAAATTAAACCTTTTTTTTTTTTTTAAAGGTTTGTTTGGTTTTGGTTTTGCAACCAATATAGCTATTGTTTGACGTAATAGCTGGTGGCAGAGTGGCAGCAGAAGGTAATTCTGTGTACCCTGGCAGTGGGAAACACAGACAGACAGCAACAGCAGCAGGAGGAATGGAGGAGTAATGTGAGCAGCTATTGTTTGACGTAATAGCTGGTGGCAGAGTGGCAGCAGAAGGTAAATCATCTGTGTAGTGTACCCTGGCAGTGGGAAACACAGACAGACAGCAGCAGCAGGAGGAGGTATGGAGGAGTAGTGTGAGTGTGGCAGCAGGTAGGCAGCGTGACATAATAGCCCTGGTACCTAGCGGTGATACCAGGGCTGTAAATAAACACAACAGGAGGTCCCAGACAGCGGTCGTGCAGCCCACATTGTGTCCAATACACAACTGGGACAACACAGTTTTCAACCTGGGCACCTCAGAAAAATTAAACCTTTTTTTTTTTTTTAATGGTTTGTTTGGTTTTGGTTTTGCAACCAATATAGCTACTGTTTGACGTAATAGCTGATGGCAGAGTGGCAGCAGAAGAAGGTAATTCTGTGTACCCTGGCAGTGGGAAACATAGACAGACAGCAGCAGCAGGAGGAGGAATGGAGGAGTAGGCGAGCAGCTATTGTTTGACGTAATAGCTGGTGGCAGAGTGGCAGCAGAAGGTAAATCATCTGTGTACCCTGGCAGTGGGAAACACAGACAGACAGCAGCAGCAGCAGCAGCAGGAGGAGGTATGTAGGAGCAGTGTGAGTGTGGCAGCAGGTAGGCAGCGTGACATAATAGCCCTGGTACCTAGCGGTGATACCAGGGCTGTAAATAAACACAACAGGAGGTCCCAGACAGCGGTCGTGCAGCCCACATTGTGTCCAATACACAACTGGGACAACACAGTTTTCAACCCGGGCACCTCAGAAAAATTAAACCTTTTTTTTTTTTTATGGTTTTTTGGTTTTTGGTTTTACAACCAATATAGCTATTGTTTGACGTAATAGCTGGTGGCAGAGTGGCAGCAGAAGAAGGTAATTCTGTGTACCCTGGCAGTGGGAAACACAGACAGACAGCAGAAGGGCAGTACACAGCAGCCCACTGTAGGTGTAAAATGTGTGGCTGCAGGCGACGTAATAGTCAAAGTGAACCAGGCTGGCTTAGTGAGCAGGAGCCAGGAGGTGGTAAAGGGTGGTAAGGCACATTAACGATGGTTCCGGCAGCCAGTTCATGTCCCCCTCTCGCCGACAACAGGGGCCAGGAACTCGCCTTCCACCCACGCCTGGTTCATCTTGAGAAACGTCAGTCTGTCCACAGACTTGTGAGACAGACGTGAGCGTTTCTCGGTGACCACGCCACCAGCTGCACTGAAGCAGCGCTCGGACAGCACGCTGGAAGGGGGGCAGGACAGCACTTCCAGGGCGTACTGCGCCAGCTCGCTCCAGATCTCCATGCGCTTGACCCAATACTCCATGGGATCAACAGGGGCATCGCTGTCAAGCCCGCTGTACGACCCCATGTAGTCAGCCACCATGCCGGTCAGGCGCTGGCTGTGACCGGAGGAGGATGCTGCTGCATGCATCTCCTCTCTAGTCACTGCTGCCGGAGCCTCTACAGTCCTGTAGAGCTCGTGGCTGAGAGACAGCAGGTCTGTGGGGCGCTTGCTGCTGCTGGATGCAGGCACCTGCTGCTGCCTCTGTGCTGGCTGCTGGACAGTGGGGGTGGAAGGCTGGGGGAAGGCTTCCTCCAAGCGCTCAACAAGGGCCTGCTGCAAGCTCCTTATTTGTTGCGCTGGGTCTCCTCCTGCAGGCGGCAGGAACTGGCTCAACTTCCCCTTGAGGCGTGGGTCCAACATCATGCTGATCCAGATGTCCTCCCTCTGCTTCATCTGGATCACCCTGGGGTCCCTGCGCAGGCACGTCAGCATGTGCGCTGCCATTGGGAAGAGGCGGGCCACGTCTGCTGGCACATCGACGTCAGTGCTGTCCTCATCCTCCTCCTCTGCCGCCTCATCCTCTCTCCACCCCCGCACCAACTCAGCTGCGCTGTGCTGATCCCCCTCATCAGCAGCCAGGTCAGGGACCTCCACCAAGTCCTCCTCCTCCTCCCCCTCAGAGGTGGACTGCGCAGCTGGTTGCCGCTCCTGCTGGTCCAAGGCTGCCGCTCCCTGTTCCAGCAAAGCATCGAGGGCCCTGTTCAGCAGAGAAACCAGGGGCACCCACTCGCAGACCATAGCATGGTCCCTGCTCACCATGTTTGTGGCCTGCAGGAAGGGAGCCAGCACAAAGCACACCTGCTGCATGTGCCTCCAGTCATCATCGGGGACGATGGACGGGATGTTGCTGGTCTTGTCCCTTCTCTGAGCGGCGGAAACAGTGGCCAGGGCAAGGTACTGTTTGACAGCGCGCTTCTGTTCAACCAGACGCTCCAACATCGCCAGGGTGGAGTTCCAGCGAGTCGGAACGTCAAGGATCAGCCGATGGCGTGGCAGATCCAGCTCCTTTTGCACGTCTTCCAGGCTCGCACAGGCTGCAGCCGAGCGCCGGAAGTGACGCACAACATTCCTTGCCGTTTCCAGCAGTTCGCCCATCCCCTGGTAGGTGCACAGGAACTTCTGCACCACCAGGTTCAGCACGTGGGCAAGACAGGGGATGTGGGTCAGGTTTCCCCTGTCTATTGCGGCAACCAGATTGGCCCCATTGTCGGCCACCACCTCTCCGACTCTGAGGCCTCTGGGGGTCAGCCTAGAGTTGAGCTGAAATTTTCGTAATTTCGCATTACTATAATTACGCATGCGAAATTTGCGATTACGATGCGAAATTAGCGTAGCGAAATTGCCATTAAAATCGTAATTGAAAATACCGTAAGCGTAATTTTCAACGCGAAATTTCGCGTTTCGTTCATGCCGTAATTTCGCATTAAACCGTAATGCTCCGTATAATATAAAAAAGCCGCCGACTTTAAGGGTTAATAGCAAAGCCCCCTTAAATGCTAAGAGCCTCAAATTTGGAGAATATATTAAGGAGATCAGGAGGAATAAGAGGAAAAATTTTTTTTTCAAAAAGACCTTATAGTTTTTGAGAAAATCGATGTTAAAGTTTCAAAGTAAAAATGTATACATTTAAAAACCCGCCGATTTTAACGGTTAATAGCAAAGCCTGCTTAAAGTTTAGGAACACCAAATTCCTAGGGTATATTAAGGGGATCAGTGGGAATAAGAGGAAACATTTTTTTTTCAAAAACACCTTATAGTTTTTGAGAAAATCGATTTTTAAGTTTCAAGGGCAAAAATGTCTTTTAAATGCGGAAAATGTCAGTTTTTTTTGCACAGGTAACAATAGTGTATTATTTTCATAGATTCCCCCAAGTGGGAAGAGTTTTACTTACTTCGTTCTGAGTGTGGGAAATATAAAAAAAAAACGACGTGGGGTCCCCCCTCCCAGACCTCTTTAACCCCTTGTCCCCCATGCAGGCTGGGATAGCCAGAATGCGGAGCACCGGCCGCGTGGGGCTCCGCACCCTGACTATACCAGCCCGCATGGTCCATGGATTGGGGGGTCTCGGAAGGGGAGGGGCAGCCAAGCTTTCCCCTCCCCCTCCGAGCCCTTGTCCAATCCAAGGACAAGGGGCTCTTCTCCACCTCCGATGGGCGGTGGAGGTGGAGGCCGCGATTTCCTGGGTGGGGGGTTCATGGTGGAATCTGGGAGTCCCCTTTAAAAAGGGGTCCCCCAGATGCCCACCCCCCCTCCCAGGAGAAATGAGTATAGAGGTACTTGTAGTACCCCTTACCCATTTCCTTTAAGAGTTAAAAGTAAATAAACACACAAACACATAGAAAAAGTATTTTAATTGAACAAAAAACATAACCACGAAAAAAGTCCTTTAATATTCTTAATTAACCATTAATACTTACCTGTCCCTTTAAATAAATGATCCCACGCAATATCCTCGGAAATGTTCTATCAGTTACAATGTAACAAAGTTATTACAATATAACAACTTTGTTACATTGTAACTACGCCGCACCCGACGTCACTCACCGCCGCCGCCGCCGCCGCGTCTGCGCTGCAGGACCCGACAGAGCTCTGAGCTATAGCTCAGAGCTCTCGAAAGCATCTTTGTATTTGGGCTCCAAGGAGCCCCATTGGTCCTTAGCAGACCAATGGGGTTCCTTCTGATTTGAAGGAACCCCATTGGTCTGCTAAGGACCAATGGGGCTCCTTGGAGCCCAAATACAAAGATGCTTCTCAGAGCTCTGAGCTATATAGCTCAGAGCTCTGTCGGGTCCGTGCAGGACGCTAAGTCCCCGCCGGCTCCGCTGCCCTCCCCGCCTCTCCCACATGTCACCCACATGTCACCCACATGTGGGTGACATGTGGGTGACAGATGTGGGCGGGGTGGACAGCGGGAGCTGCGGGGACTTAGCGTCCTGCACGGACGCGTATGCGGCGGCTGAGCGGCGAGTGGCGTCGGGTGCGGCGTAGTTACAATGTAACAAAGTTGTTACATAATAACTTTGTTACATTGTAACTGATAGAACATTTCCGAGGATATTGCGTGGGATCATTTATTTAAAGGGACAGGTAAGTATTAATGGTTAATTAAGAATATTAAAGGACTTTTTTCGTGGTTATGTTTTTTGTTCAATTAAAATACTTTTTCTATGTGTTTGTGTGTTTATTTACTTTTAACTCTTAAAGGAAATGGGTAAGGGGTACTACAAGTACCTCTATACTCATTTCTCCTGGGAGGGGGGGTGGGCATCTGGGGGACCCCTTTTTAAAGGGGACTCCCAGATTCCACCATGAACCCCCCACCCAGGAAATCGCGGCCTCCACCTCCACCGCCCATCGGAGGTGGAGAAGAGCCCCTTGTCCTTGGATTGGACAAGGGCTCGGAGGGGGAGGGGAAAGCTTGGCTGCCCCTCCCCTTCCGAGACCCCCCAATCCATGGACCATGCGGGCTGGTATAGTCAGGGTGCGGAGCCCCACGCGGCCGGTGCTCCGCATTCTGGCTATCCCAGCCTGCATGGGGGACAAGGGGTTAAAGAGGTCTGGGAGGGGGGACCCCACGTCGTTTTTTTTTTATATTTCCCACACTCAGAACGAAGTAAGTAAAACTCTTCCCACTTGGGGGAATCTATGAAAATAATACACTATTGTTACCTGTGCAAAAAAAACTGACATTTTCCGCATTTAAAAGACATTTTCGCCCTTGAAACTTAAAAATCGATTTTCTCAAAAACTATAAGGTCTTTTTGAAAAAAAATGTTTTCCTCTTATTCCCACTGATCCCCTTAATATACCCTGGGAATTTGGTGTTCCTAAACTTTAAGCAGGCTTTGCTATTAACCGTTAAAGTCGGCGGGTTTTTAAATGTTTACATTTTTCCTTTGAAACTTTAACATCGATTTTCTCAAAAACTATAAGGTCTTTTTGAAAAAAAAAAATTTCCTCTTATTCCTCCTGATCTCCTTAATATATTCTCCAAATTTGAGGCTCTTAGCATTTAAGGGGGCTTTGCTATTAACCCTTAAATTCGGCGGCTTTTTTATATTATACGGAGCGTTACGGTTTAACGCGAAATTACGGTAGCGTTTAATGCGAAATTACGGCATGATACGACTGTAATGCGAAAATTACGCGAAAATTACGCTTACGCGAAATTTCGCGAAATCCTTCTTCATTACGATTATGTACTTACGGCCATAATCGTAATTACACTAATTACGCGAAATTTCGCAAAATCGTAATTAGGTCATTACGCTCATCTCTAGGTCAGCCAAATCCTCTCCTGCTCCTGGAGTTTGGCCAACACATGGGTTGCCGTCAGCTTGGTCTTCCCAAGGCTGACCAAGTGCAGCAGCGCTTGGCAGTGGCGGGCCTTCACGCTGCTGCTGAGGCGGGGGGTTTGGCCAGGTGTGCCGGAGGATGGCAGAGGATCGGAGGAACCTGCTGCAGTTCCCCTGACCCTGCGGGGTGGCACCACCCACTGTGTTGCTGCTGCTGCTGTGCCCGCTGCTGCTCTCCCATCCTCACCCCCTTCCACCAAGCTGACCCAGTGGACAGTGAAGGACAGGTAGCGGCCTGTCCCGAAGCGGCTGCTCCAGGAGTCCATGGTGACGTGGACCCTTTCACCAACCGCGTGCTCCAGCCCTCGCTCCACATTGGCCATCACAAAGCGGTGCAGTGCAGGAATGGCCTTGCGGGCAAAGAAGTGTCTGCTGGGGAGCTGCCAGTCTGGGGCTGCGCAAGCAAGCAGCGCACGAATGTCGCTCCCCTCCTGCACGAGCGTGTACGGCAGGAGTTGGGAGCACATGGCCCGTGCCAGCAAGCCGTTCAGCTGCCGCACGCGACGGCTGCTGGGAGGCAGAGCCCTAACCACCCCCTGGAAGGACTCGCTCAAAAGGCTCTGGCGTCGCCTTTTGCTAGCACGGGAATCAGCGGAGACAGCAGAGGAGGCCACTGAGGACTGGCTGCCAGAACAGGCCTCAGTGTCAGCGGCAGGAGTTGCAGAGGGGGGAGGAGCAGTGCGTTTCCGCACTCCTGCTGGTGCTGCTGGAGGAGCAGGAGGGCGGGTGGCTGCTGTTGCTGCTGCTGCTGCTGAAGGCTGTGCAGTGATAGGTGTGGTGCCACTGCCAGCACCAGATGCCTTCAGCCTCTGGAACTCCTCATGCTGGTGGAAATGTTTAGCCGCAAGGTGGTTGATGAGCGAGCTGGTGCAGAACTTTAAGGGGTCTGCACCTCTGCTCAACTTCCGCTGACAGTGGTTGCAAGTGGCGTACTTGCTGTACACAGTGGGCATGGTGAAATATCGCCAGATTGGTGACTTAAACATCCCCCTACGGCATGGAAGCGCTGCTGCCTGTCTCCCTTAGTGTTGGGCGAACAGTGTTCGCCACTGTTCGGGTTCTGCAGAACATCACCCTGTTCGGGTGATGTTCGAGTTCGGCCGAACACCTGACGGTGCTCGGCCAAACCGTTCGGCCATATGGCCGAACTAAGAGCGCATGGCCGAACGTTCCCCGAACGTTCGGCTAGCGCTGTGATTGGCCGAACGGGTCACGTGGTTCGGACCCGAACGCGCTCTGATTGGCCGAACTGTCACGTGGTTCGGGTAAATAAATACCCGAACCACGTCATATCTCCGCCATTTGTCTGTGGGTTTAGCTTTGGGTAGGCAGGCAGGGTAGTTCGCGCTCCAGCCACGCTAGCCAGGGTCCCCCCCAGTCATTGTGTGTCGCTGCTGGGAATAGTAGTACACCGCTCGCTCAGCATTCTGTTTACTGCCACTCTGTGTACCTCGCTCAGCCACACTATATAGCATTCTGTTTACTGCCACTCTGTGTCTGCTGGGAATAGTAGTACACCGCTTGCACAGCCACACTATATAGCATTCTGTTTACTGCCACTCTGTGTACCTCGCTCAGCCACACTATATAGCATTCTGTTTACTGCCACTCTGTGTCTGCTGGGAATAGTGGTACACCGCTCGCTCAGCCACACTATATAGCATTCTGTTCACTGTTCTGTGTCTGCTTGGAATAGTGGTACACCGCTCGTTCAGCCACACTATATAGCATTCTGTGTACTGTTCTGTGTCTGCTGGGAACAGTAGTACACCGCTCGTTCAGCCACACTATATAGCATTCTGTGTACTGTTCTGTGTCTGCTGGGAACAGTAGTACACCGCTCGCTCAGCCACACTATATAGCATTCTGTTCACTGTTCTGTGTCTGCTGGGAATAGTGGTACACCGCTCGCTCAGCCACACTATATAGCATTCTGTTCACTGTTCTGTGTCTGCTGGGAATAGTGGTACACCGCTCGCTCAGCCACACTATATAGCATTCTGTTTACTGTTCTGTGTCTGCTGGGAATAGTGGTACACCGCTCGCTCATCCACACTATATAGCATTCTGTTCACTGTTCTGTGTCTGCTGGGAATAGTGGTACACCGCTCGCTCAGCCACACTATATAGCATTCTGTTCACTGTTCTGTGTCTGCTGGGAATAGTGGTACACCGCTCGCTCAGCCACACTATATAGCATTCTGTTTACTGCCACTCTGTGTACCTCGCTCAGCCACACTATATAGCATTGCGTACTCTGCCAGTCAGTGTGTATATTGCTGGGATCAGTAATACTCCACTCACCGTCAACCACTATATGAGCTCAACATGAGTTCCCCAGAGACCTCCGCTGTGAGCAGCACTCCCAACAACAGCAACAGCCAACGCCCCACGCAAGCTATAACATCCACCCCAGCAGCCAGTGGTCAGCAGCAGCCCTCCCCGGAGGAGAACGTTGTGTCCATCAGTCCGTCGCCAGAGCGATTAATGAGGGCTGCCATTGAGGAGATGATGGGGCCTGATGTGGAGGAGGAGGTCTGGCTCAGGCCAGCATCCCAAGTTAATGTTGAGGACGATGAGGGGTCTGTGTCTGGGGATGTTGGGGTGGCAGAGGTGGTGGGTGGGTCAGACTCAGGAGAAGAGTTGTATGATGAGGATGATGATCGGGACCATCTGTATGTGCCTCAGAGTCCGACCCCGGAAAACATGTTGTATCGTGTGTTTAGGTACTAAAATCTGCGTTCCCTCCCAGTAGTGTTGGGCGAACAGTGTTTGCCACTGTTCGGGTTCTGCAGAACATCACCCTGTTCGGGGTGACTATATAGCAGACTATATAGCATTGTGTTTAATGCCACTCTGTGTACACGGCTCAGCCACACTATATAGCATTGTGTTTACTTCCACTCTGTGTCTGCTGGGAACAGTAGTACACCGCTCACCCGCCACTGTATAGCATTGTGCTCTGTGTCACTGCTGACAATAGTGGTACACCGCTCACCCACCACTGTATAGCATTTCTGTACTGCCACTGTACTGCTGCCAGTCAGCGTGTACTTTAAGGATAAGTGAAATGAGGAAGAAATCCGGTGAAAGAGGGAGGGGCAAGGGAAGAGGTGTTTCCCCTGACGGTTCACGTACAGGCCACAGGGGAGCACCCAAGAAAACCCACTCAATACTGCCCATGTTGTCCAGGACAACAACCCTCACAGATCCAAAAGAACAGGACCAGATAATTACTTGGATGACCTCTCAAGCGTCCAGCAGTGGGTTAAGCAGCACCAGCACATCACGCACGAGGTCCGAGTCCTCAGCCAGTTAAAGTCTGGGCTTTCTTTGAAGACTGCACTGAGGATGTTACCATGGCGATTTGCAAGGTGTGCAAGACCCGCCTGAGCAGGGGGAAAAGTATTAACAACCTCTCCACCACCAGCATGAGCCGCCACATTCTATCCAAACATCCCACTCTGTGGGCAAACGCGGCAGGACAGGGTACCACCAGCAACACTGCCTCCCTTGGGTTCACCAGACTCACCACCAGACCCGCCTCAGCAGCAGCAGTAGCCCAGCCATTGCGTGGTTCACAACATTCACAAACATCAGACGATGCTGACACTGTCACTTTCCGGACTAGTGCTCTTGAGGTCTCCCAGTGTTCATCAAACACAACAACCAACAGCCCTTCGGTGTGCAGCGCTACGGTTGAGTTGTCTGTTTCTGAGATGTTTGAGCACAAGAGGAAATTGCCAGCAAATGACCCCCGGGCCGTGGCAGTAACAGCCAGCCAGCATAGCCAAGCTTCTGGCCTGCGAAATGCTGCCATATCGAGTGGTGGAGACAAACAGCTTCAAGGGCATGATGTCAGTGGCCATCCCACGTTACGTGGTTCCCAGCCGCTACCACTTTGCGCGCTCTGCAGTGCCTGAGTTGCATGAGCACGTGGTCAGCTAAATAACCCGAAGCTTGAAGAATGCCGTTGCCTGCAAGGTTCACCTCACCACTGACACCTGGACGAGTGCGTTCGGCCAGGGTCGATACATCTCCCTTACCGCGCACTGGGTGAACCTTGTGGAGCCTGGCAGCGATTCCTCACCTGCTACGGCGCGGGTGTTGCCCACGCCGCAAACAGCTGGATAACAACAGCAGCACCTACCTCTCTGACTCCTTCTCCTCCAACGCATCTCAAAGCTGTACCTCATCCGGAAATGCTAACCCAGCACCAGCAGCAGTAGGATCGTGGAAGCAGTGCAGCACAGCTGTTGGCATGCGTCAGCAAGCGTTGCTGAAGCTGATCTGCCTTGGGGATAAGCAGCACACAGGGGAGGAAATTTGGAGGGGAATAAAGGAACAGACGGATTTGTGGCTGGCACCGCTGGACCTGAAACCGGGCATGAAGCTAGACACCTGGCACGAACTGGCAATGTACGCAATAGAGGTGCTGGCTTGCCCGGCAGCCAGCGTTATGTCGGAACGCTGTTTCAGTGCTGCCGGAGGCATCATCACAGATCGGCGTATCCGCCTCTCCACAGAAAATGCAGACCGTCTGACTCAAATTAAAATGAATCAATCCTGGATTGGAAACGACTACGCAACACTCCTGGACCCCAACCAAGTAACATGACCGATGAACATCTGGGATGGTTTAGCGTTTCCGGTCCCTGTTTATTGAACCTCTCATCTGTATTACATTTATGACTGCATGGCGGCAAAAAGCATTGCTGCTATATCCGCACGCTTTTTGTCCTCATGCAAGGCCTGGGTTGTTGTGTCTCACAAAGCGTGGCCTTCTCCTCCTGCGCCTCCTCCTGTTCCATCACGTGTGCTGCTGCTGCTGCTGCTGCTGGGTTAGCGTTGCCGCGTGGTCCCTGTTTATTGAACCTCTTATCTTTATTACATTTATGACTACATGGCGGTACAAAGCATGCTATCCGCACGCTTTTTGTCCTCATGCAAGGCCTGGGTTGTTGTGTCTCACAAAGCGTGGCCTTCTCCTCCTGCGCCTCCTCCTGTTCCATCACGTGTGCTGCTGCTGGGTTAGCGTTGCCGCGTGGTCCCTGTTTATTGAACCACTTATCTTTATTACATTTATGACTGCATGGTGGTACAAAGCATGCTATCCGCACGCTTCTTGTCCTCATGCAAGGCCTGGGTTGTTGTGTCTCAAAGCGTGGCCTTCTCCTCCTGCGCCACCCTCCTCCTGTTCCATCACGTGTGCTGCTGCTGGGTTAGCATTACCGGTCCCTTTTCCTGGAACCTCTTATATGTATTACATTTATGACTGCATGCCGACAAAAAGCATGTTACCTGTGCAAAGAAAACAGACATTTCCCGCATTTAAAAGACAGTTTTCCCTTTGAAACTTTAAAATCGATTTTCTCAAAAACTATAAGCTCTTTTTGCTAAATTTTTTTTTCCTCTTGTACCCACTCCCAAGGTGCACATACCCTGTAAATTTGGGGTATGTAGCATATAAGGAGGCTTTACAAAGCACAAAAGTTCGGGTCCCCATTGACTTCCATTATGTTCGGAGTTCGGGTCGAACACCCGAACATCGCGGCCATGTTCGGCCTGTTCGGCCCGAACCCGAACATCTAGATGTTCGCCCAACACTAGTCTCCCTGTGGTGGTTGGGGGGGGGGGGCTTGGGGGGCTTGGGTGCGGCTGGTGGTGGTACTGGCAGATGCTGCTGCTGCTGCTGCTGAGCCTGAGACACCAGCAGGCTGTGGGACCTGCCTACTGCTGCTGCCAATGCTTGCAATGATGCGCCTCCTTGCAAGGCCCACAAGAGCATCCTCCTCCTCCTCCTCAGAGCTGCTGAGGACGACATCCCCTGGAGGTGGTGGCACCCAGTCTCTGTCTGTCACCGGGTCATCATCATCCTCCCCCTCCTGAAACATGTCCTGCTGGGATGAGGACCCCCCAAACTCCTCTCCTGATGCATGGATGGGCTGCTTGACTGTCGCCACAGTCTTGCTGTCCAATCCCTCATCCCCCAAAGTGCCCATCAGCATCTCCCCCTCAAAATCGCCAATAACAGCAGACAATTGACTCATGATGCCTGGGGTCAAAAGACTGCTGAATGACAGGTCGCCAACTGACGGTGAACTGGCCTCCTCCCCAGGCCCTGCTGGGCGGCTGCTGCGAACAGGGGTGGTGGTGGTGGTGGTGGTGGTGAGGGTGGAGGCCTCGGATGCAGAGCTGATGGCGGGCTGCTCATCCTCCGTCATGAGTTGCACCACAGTGTCTGCATCCTTTTCCTCAATGGGACGTTTCCGACCCGGCTGGAGGAAAATGGGAGCAGGTGCTACACGCTGCTGCTGCTGCTGTGTCTCTGCAGCGTGAGTTGCAGATGCTCCTGCTGGGCGGCGCCCAAGGCGTCCACGGCCAGTGGCTATGGGAGGAATGTTAGCCACTGACGCTGCTGCTGCTGCTGCGGAACTGTGCATGGTGGCGCGCCCGCGGCCGCGGCTTGCCACAATGCTGCTCCCTCTCCTCCTGATTCCCTTGCTGCCCTTGCCCTTGCCCAAACCGCGCTGGCTGCCACTTCCAGACATCTTCAATGTTTTGGGCGTATAGACAAAAGTTTTTTAAAAGGGCGGGTGAAAAGTGGGGTACTTTAATGGAGTGGGTTGGTTGGTGAGGTGACTGAGTGAGTGTCCCCTAGTACAGTAAGTAAGTAGTAACAGTCAGGAAGTACAACTAGCAGTTACAATAATCAGTAGTAATCACAAGTAAATTTAGTGTGTGTACACTCAGACAGTGAGTGCACGCACGCAGGAGCTAGTAGCCTATGAACACAGTGACTGAGTGTCCTAGACTCCTAGTACAGTAAGAGTAAGTAGTAACAGTAAGTAGAACTAACTAATTACAATAATCAATCAGCGATCAGAAGGAAATGGAGTGTGGGTGTGTGTACACTCAGACAGTGAGTGCACGCACGCAGGAGCTAGTAGCCTATGAACACAGTGACTGAGTGTCCTAGACTCCTAGTACAGTAAGAGTAAGTAGTAACAGTAAGTAGAACTAACTAATTACAATAATCAATCAGCGATCAGAAGGAAATAGAGTGTGGGTGGTGTGTGTACACTCAGACAGTGAGTGCACGCACGCAGGAGCTAGTAGCCTATGGACAGTGACTGAGTGTCCTAGACTCCTAGTACAGTAAGTAGTAACAGTAAGTACAACTAACTAATTACGATAATCAATCAGCGATCAGAAGGAAATGGAGTGTGGGTGTGTGTACACTCAGACAGTGAGTGCACGCACGCAGGAGCTAGTAGCCTATGAACACAGTGACTGAGTGTCCTAGACTCCTAGTACAGTAAGAGTAAGTAGTAACAGTAAGTAGAACTAACTAATTACAATAATCAATCAGCGATCAGAAGGAAATAGAGTGTGGGTGGTGTGTGTACACTCAGACAGTGAGTGCACGCACGCAGGAGCTAGTAGCCTATGGACAGTGACTGAGTGTCCTAGACTCCTAGTACAGTAAGAGTAAGTAGTAACAGTAAGTACAACTAACTAATTACGATAATCAATCAGCGATCAGAAGGAAATGGAGTGTGGGTGTGTGTACACTCAGACAGTGAGTGCACGCACGCAGGAGCTAGTAGCCTATGAACACAGTGACTGAGTGTCCTAGACTCCTAGTACAGTAAGAGTAAGTAGTAACAGTAAGTAAGTAGAACTAACTAATTACGATAATCAATCAGCGATCAGAAGGAAATAGAGTGTGTGTTGTGTGTGTACACTCAGACAGTGAGTGCACGCACGCAGGAGCTAGTAGCCTATGGACAGTGACTGAGTGTCCTAGACTCCTAGTACAGTAAGAGTAAGTAGTAACAGTAAGTACAACTAACTAATTACGATAATCAATCAGCAATCAGAAGGAAATAGAGTGTGTGTTGTGTGTGTACACTCAGACAGTGAGTGCAGTGCGCACACGCAGGAGCTAGTAGCCTATATGAACAGTGACAGTGAGTGTCCCTACGGGTACAGTAAGAGTAAGTACTAAGTAGTAAGTAAGTACAACTAACTAACAATAATCTATCAGTAATCAGAAGGAAATAGAGTGTGTGTACACACAGACAGTGAGTGAGTGCACACACGCAGGAGCTAGCTAGTAGCCTATAAACAGTGACAGTCAGTGAGTGTCCTACTCCTAGTACAGTATAACTACAATACTATTAGTAAAGGACAGCAGAAATACTGGTATAGATGAGAGAAATAAACAGAGGACAGCTGCCCACAGAGGCAAGGCCCCCCTGAGGCCTAAACCTGTAAGCTTGCAGCAGCTGCCTGTCTCTAATGTAACACACAAGCTACTAACTAAAATACAATGTCTAAATAACTAACAACAATATAGGTGTGTATAGGAGGTGTATGTGAGCAAAAACGCTAGGTAAATGACCACAATAGAGCTCTTGCTAAGCCAAAGCACAAAGGAGCAACTCTCTCTCTGTACAAGTCTCAGGCAAGCACGGAGAAACGTAACATGGCGGCCGCTATTTATAGGGTAGGGGCTGGCCAGGGTCCCCCTCTGTGATTGGCTGCCGTCAGAGGGCCTGGGAGCCCTCTGATTGGCTCTAAGGACATCAATCTGGGCTATGACGCTATTCGAGCTCGGTACCGAGCTCGAATAGCGCCGGGTTGCTCGAATAGCTCGAATAGTGAATGGGCTATTCGAGTGTACTCGGATAGCCCATTCGAATAGCTCCAGCTATTCGGAGCTCGAATACCGAGCTCGAATAGCTGAAAAAGAGCTCGAATATTCGAGCTACTCGAATATTCGAGCTCTGCTGAGCACCACTGATGACTAGATTATTAGAACCTGTGGATCTGAGAATGTGGGGATTGCTACGCAGCTGTAACATATCTTTCATGTATCCAGGGCCTAGATTATTCAGGGATTTAAATGTCAGTAGGCCGATCTTGAATAGGACCCTCCATTCTATAGGTAGCCAGTGAAGGGAATGCAGGACTGACGTTATGTGGCAGTGACGGGGTTGGTTGGTTAGCAGTCTGGCAGCAGTATTCTGTATCAGCTGTAGGTGGTACAAGACCTTTTTTGGAAGGCCAGTGTAGTGAGCATTGCAGTAGTCCAGTCGGGATGTGATGAAGGTGTGGACTAAGGTTGGCAGATCTTCTGGGGGTATGAGGTGCTTGATTTTTGCAATGTTCTTCAGGTGAAAATAGGATGATTTCACCACAGCAGAGATTTGAGTTCTGAAGTTTAAATCCCCATCAATTAGAACTCCCAGGCTACGCACATGATCAGAGCTGCGTAGATCCGTGCCTCCTATTCCCAGTGGTGGAGACTGCAAATTAAGTTGTTTTGTTATCATGCTCTGCCCTCCAATCAGAAGGACTTCAGTTTTGTCTGCATTTAGTTTCAGCCAGTTGTCATTCATCCATTGCTGTAGTTCACGTAAGCAGGCGTTTATAGTTAGAGTTGGGTCTGTCACACCAGGCTTGAAGGAAAGATATAGCTGGGTGTCGTCTGCATAGCAGTGGTATGTCAGGCCATGTTTTTGGATTTGTTTTCCCAACGGTAGCATGTAAATCGTGAAAAGCAGGGGAGAGAGGATTGAGCCCTGGGGCACCCCATACTTAAGTGTTACAGGGGTAGACAGGAAGGGCCCCATAGACACTTTGTGGGTTCTGCCACTCAAGAAGGATTGGAACCTCTGAAGTACTATGCCATCAATGCCGCAGTATTCCTGTAGCCTGTTTATCAAGATGTCATGGTCAGCTGTGTCAAAGGCTGCAGAAAGGTCTAGCAGTATGAGGATCGAGCACTCTCCTCTGTCTCTTGCCATGAGCAGGTGGTTGCATATTTGGATGAGGGCAGTTTCAGTGCTGTGGTGTTTCCTGAAGCCAGACTGGAATGGGTCATATTTTGTAGGATTCTGGCTTCTAGCTGGAGGTATACAGCTTTTTCAATTAGCTTGCCCAGAAAGGGGAGGTTAGAGACAGGTCTGTAGCTGGTCATTGCATCTGGGTCCAGGGAGGGTTTTTTGAGGAGAGGCCTGATGATTGCTTCCTTCAGTAAAGCAGGAAATATCCCTGATTGTAAGGAACAGTTAACAATTTTGAGGAATACCGGTATGAACAGGTCAGGGCAGTTCAACATGAACTGTGTTGGGCAAGGATCCAGGTCACAGGTAGTTAGGCGGACGTGAAGGAGGATGCTTGATGTGACTTCTTCATCAATTTCTTTGAAGTTTGACCAAGGTGTTACGTTGTCTCTGCTAATGGTCTTCGGCGCTATATTAGGCTCAGATGCTGTAAGTTGGATGGCGGACCTTATAGTGGAGACTTTGTCTGTGAAGAAATGGGCAAATTGGTCACAGAGGTCCTTTGAAGACTCGATATTAAGTTTTTGACATGCTGGGTTGCAGAGTTTTTCCACTGTGCGGAACAGTTGGGCTGGTTTGTTAACTGCATTTGCAATCTCTTGTGATAGAAAGGATGATTTTTTTCCCGTGATTACCTTTTGGTAGCTCTTCAAGTGGAAGATTAAGGCATGTTTGTCTTCTGGGGACTGAGATTTGCGCCACAGCCTCTCAAGTTTTCGGCCTTGTCTTTTCAGCTCTTTTATAGCGTTATCAAACCACTGTGCATGATGGTGTGGAGTAAGATATTTGGTGCGCAGAGGAGCAATGGTCTCAAAGGTGGAGGACACACATTTGTTGTATTTAAACACCAGAGTATCAGGGTCCAAGCTGGAGTCAGTCAATTCATCAAAGCTAAGGTTATCTTGGATATGTTGAGGTGTTAGCCCTTTTAAGCGGCGATATTTTATTTGATTCTTGACCTGGTGTTTGACGGCTGGTATTGAGAGGGAGAAGTGGATAGTGTGATGGTCTGACCAGGCAACAGGATTAATTTCCACATTGGCTATTGACAGCCCAGTATGGAATATAAGGTCCAGAGTGTGACCTTTCCTGTGAGTAGCAGAGCTGATTGATTGGAGGAAGCCCAGTTCATGTAAGGCACGAGGTAGCTCTTTTCCAAATTGTGAAGAGGAGTCGTCCACCCATGTATTGAAATCTCCAAGAACAATCCATCTGGGGTGTTCCAGTGTTAGGTTGCATAGGAGGTCTACAAGTTCCTCAAGGAAGTCTGAGTATTTTTCTGGTGGGCGGTAGATCAGCAATATGTTAATGTTTTCCTCAGCTGAAAGTTGCACCCCCAAGTATTCAGACGAGTTGGTAGGACCTACAGTAAGTGGTCTGATTTTCAAAGCTGATCTAAAGCAAAGTGAAACCCCTCCTCCCCTGCGTTCTTTCCTGTTGCAGTATATCACGGAATAGTTTGTTGGCACAGCTGCCTCCAGGGTGGGGCCCACAGGTTCAGAAAGCCAGGTTTCAGTCAGACAGGCCAGATCAGAAGACTCTATTAGATCATGTATGATTGCTGTTTTGTTGTTTATTGATCTGACGTTGCAGAGGACAGCCTTGATGGGGCTACCCTGGGAGCTGAGGTCTGAGATTGAGGACTCCAGGAGGGAACAGTCTCCAGATGTGTGGCTGTCATCTCTGCTGGATTGTGCTGGAGCTATTAGGGTTGTTGGCTGGGTGTACTCTGTAGATTTTGTCACAGAGTTATTTTGGTTCTGCAGTGAATAACGTCTTTTCCCACGTCCCCTGGATCCTCTCTTTGTCTTTCTGTAGATTCCAACAGACTTAAGTAGAATTATTGTTGATTTGTCAATTGGATATATATTTCTTGGTTGGTATACAGCTAGAAGTGTCTGTGCTGAATATTGATGTTTACACACACATTTGTGTTTTGTATACATTTTTGCATGTGTTTTTCAATTACACTTTAGGCAAATCACTAGGAAGACAACAGGAAGAGGAAATACATCACAAATCAATTAAAAGAAAAATGCATCTAAAAACACGTGGAAAATGCATACAAACCACAATTCATTGCATTGCCATTGACTTGCATTATGTGTTTTTGATGCGTTTTTGAAAATTATGCAACGAAACCAGAGTTTTTAAAAATGTAAGTTTCAAAACACATACAAAGCACATATGCATTTTTTATTTGCGTTTTTTTTTATGTAGCCCATTGACTTGCATTAGCAGCAGAAACTATGCGTTTTCTGCAACGCTAGCGTGTGTCTGCTAAGTGTGTTCCCAGCCTCAGGGGTTTTTATTAACCACTTTGTCCACAGGTCAGTAGATATACATCCTCTGGGACTTCATCTAAGCCACGAGTCAGTAGATATACGTCTTGTAGCAGAAGCAGTGCTGTGCAGGATTGGGCTTGCTCCTGTGCACATTTCTGGCACTATCTGATGCAGCACTAATTGGTGAACGGGAATATACGTTTCCTGGGCTAATGAGATTGATTTTTACTATTAAAAATACCTTTATTTTCTCATTCATAGTGAAAAACACACTCTGTAGAATTATTTCAGAATCAAATATCTTCACCATAAATTGTGACAGAAACATAATCTAAGTTTTGTGATAAGCAGTAAGAATAGCCAAACAAAATGTGTGTTTTTATCTACAGTAGCACTTTTTAGTTTTAAACTGGAATTGGTAAAACTGAGAAATACATGTTTTTTCTATTTTTTTTCTTTGTTTTCCCATTAAAATTTATAGAAAACAAAATTATTTGAGGTAAAAAATGGCATACAATAAAAGCATAGTTTGTCTTGAAAAAAACAATAGATATTTTTCATTTCTGTGTCATACGTAGGGATAAAGTTATTTCTGATTAAATAGGGACATAGCTAAACTGTCAAAACTGCTTTGGTGCATAAGGGGGAAATAAGGTCTGGATGTGAAGTGGTTAAACAGGCTATTTCTCTTTTTAACTACTAGGACCGTAAGGTATTTGTATGATGTTCTACTGGAAATTGTGTGTGTTGTTTATCCTTTATCTCAGCAGCTGTTGAGCAGAGATGCTAATGCACTACCTGGCCTACAAAAAGCAATTACACCACGTACGAGTTTGTACTTGAAATAAAATCATGGAAATATAGACCAACACAAGCAAATACCGGCGTGGAAGTTCCAGAGAAATGACTTTCACATAGGAAGTTACAATAATAACTCAAATTTTCTGCTCACTGAAAATATACTATAGTTTCCCTGGAAGGGAATAATTGCTCTAGTTTCCATTATCTTCCTTTTCATTTATAAAAGAGACACCTAAAAGTTCGTGTTCCAGTTGCAGAGTATATGAAAACACCCAGGAGAGGATATGAGGAGCAAGTCCGTTATTCCCATGATTACTTTCTGGCGGCTGAATTTCCACAAGACACAGGTCTGCCTTATCATGCGGAAATACTATATAAAAAAGATCTATTGCAGCCAATCATAATAATCACAGTAACACCTGAGACTCATAACAGCCTTCCAGTTATTCTTGAAGTTAGCTGCAAGGTGTGAAGAGGGGATGAATCTTACTGTATGGAAACTCGTACTTTTCATTTCAGATATTATTATAACCAATCACCGGGGCGGGATCTGATTTCCTCCAACATACTCTGAAACTTGAAATTTATAGAATTAGGATCTTTACATCATCGCCTGTAGAATGTCCATCATTATTATTAGGATACATTACAATATAGTGCTGTCATTTTCCTAAGCCCTTTACAGTGCACATAACGAAGTCCCTTGGAGGGCGTACATTTAATAAAGCTGCCAGTAGAATATCAGTACATTTACAGATCTCCTCCTACTACTTCATTTATATACTGTATTTTTTGGACTATAAGACTTACTTTTTCTCTCCCAAAAGTGGGGAAAAAAGTCACTGCATCTTATAGCCCAAATTCAGGTTGTTCCTGACTTGGGAACACCTGCCAATATGAACCTCCAACCCATCGCAATGTCGGGGACTCCCTGTACTGCACCCATGCAGAGGGGGACACAAGGATAAAAGGAGGACACAGGGGGACACAAAGGGGCATAGAGGAGAACACAAGGAGGTCAGAGGCAGACACATGGGGAACACGAGAACACAAGGGAGACAAGCAGAGTACATAGGGGGACACATGGGGAACACAGGAGGACACAAGGGGGACAAACGGAGGACATAGGGAGACACAAGGGGGACAGGGATGAACACATGTGGACAGACGAGGCCTCAGGGGGGTACAACCCATAAGATACCCCTTCACCATGAATGCACCAGGTTTAGTATATATTTTTTTCCCCTGGTTTGTGTCCTCTAAACTTTGGAAAATATTGCTAGTAAAATATAAATTTACTGATATTCTACTACTTCATTCATATAATTATAATATGTTACTACAACCTAACCTCTCCCTATTCTAACACAGAAATACCCCCCCCCCCCCCACCCACCCACACACACACTGGTGGTGCCTAACCTCCTATCGTGGGCACCTAACCTTACACCCTGCTGATAGTTATCCTATCACTGCCAAGATGCATCCTGTTGGAAAGGGAGACTGCCAAAATAGCGGCCAGCTCTGGTGCACCCCCGTTGCTCTCCTGTTGCTTGGATCACCCTGCGCCTGTGCAGGCGCAAGACACTCCCGGCGACAGAGCTGAGGGGGCACGCAGCTAGGCTATGCAGGGGCAATATTTGGGGGTTGGCAGGGATTTGAGGAAGAGACGGGCAGGCCAGTGGATGATAGAAGCAGCTCTCACTATCCAGTTTTTTTTTACCTCTTTGTTTCCAGCACTGAAGCCCAGAAGACTTTTATTTTTCTGAAACTTTGCTGTAGATGCAATGCAGACCACTAGAAGTTTAACTTTCAGTAGGGGATGGGGTGGGAGAGACTAAGGGACCTGTGAACACAGTAAAGAGCCGCTGACCTATACCTGTTTCTCTCTGGCTACATCAAGTGTGGGGGATTATAAAATAGGGGTGTAAGGCTAGCTTTATACTAATGTTTAAAATGAAATAAATATGCAGCCTCCATAGCCATCTCAGTTCAGATGTACTTTAAGGAGTGTATATAAACAAAAACACATGCTATTCAGACAATTCTAGAGTTGGAGCTGGGGGAAGGATTGTGCGACCAAATCTTTCAGCAGTCAGGCATGCCTACTGTTTGGTGTCAAACAGGCATATGTCTAGCACTTTTGAAAAAAATTGCAGGATCTAATGAAAACAATGTCAAATAATAATATGCTATTACATTTCAGCCTGGAATATTGAAAGCTGTTTTGTCTCTTTTCAGTAACTGGAAATACACTTTAACATGAAATCCTTGAATGCATTATATGGATTTTCTATTATATGTTATTATGCCCTGTCCTTCTATGAGTATTAAACGTTCCTTGAATACTGAAAAACTGAAATTATTTTGTCAACAACAGTGTGCATTTGGCATCTGCGGTGCACAATCTATCTCCTAATTTGGGTAACAATAAAGAGAAACACAAAAGCTGAAAAACCAAAATTAATACCCAATGGGGTCCTTTTATAATGTGAAACTACTTTTTTCCTTTTGACGCAAAAGGAAGTAAAAGAAAAAGAATGAAAAAAAAAAAGAACTTTATTATGAAAAATTACAACATAAATATAATTTACTGTTTCTGAATGATGTATGTGATATGTGGATGGTTACGTTGTGTGACTGCTCATGGGGTTACAGCTTAGTCTATAAAACACAGAAAATACCAAGAGAATGGGAACACTAAACTAATATGCAATTATCAGAAAAGCTAATTTTGACAAATTGTAGAGTATGGATGAATAAGTTTAAATGACGCACTTCTAAAATACAGAGACTACATAGCAGGTGGCTGCAAAAATGTTTAAAAAAATGACACAATGTGGAGGTATTATAGTTAGAACAAGAGATAACTTGATTTATATATTGCATTTCAAAGAGATGTGGAAGTTTATACTGTTTTTAGTGGTATAGACTTAGTTGAGTTGAAAAAGACAGCCGTCCATGAAGTTCAACCAGAAGGAAACCACAAAACAAAAAAAACAAACAAAAAAAACCCACCATTCTGAACCCACCTATATCCCAGTTGATCCAGGGAAAAGCAAAAAAAAAACCTCACAAGGCCTCGGCCAATTAGCCTTAAAAAGGAAAATTCCTTCCCGACTCCAAGTGCCAGTGAAATAAATCCCTGGATCAACTCTCCCGGGAATCACCAAGTGATTATAGCCATGGATGCCCTTCAATGAAAGAAAAGCATCCAAGCCCTCTTATAAAGAGAAACATTTTCAATAGAATAAATTCTAAGTGAAAAACAACAACAACTCACTGACACTGTGTATTGCACTTAAAAGTGCAACAAAGGGCAATTAAATGGTATACTGTAAGTACTATTTTTATCAGCATAAAAATAATATGGATACCTTTTGCTTTTCAAGAACAGACACCTCACCACTCCTACTCACTATCTTTATTAGTTTTATGTTGGGTTTTTTTTCCTTCTGAGTAAACCATAACTTGGAGGAATGGAACCCTTCTGCATGTTCCTATAATAATTTTATGTGAACTTCAAGTAATCCCCTGCACAACCTCCTCTAAGGCCTCTTTCCCACCAGGACGTTGCGTTTTAGGGGACGTTATAGGTCGCATAACGTGCCCCTAACTCAACGCCTGGTGTTGTTGTAGGAGGACGCTACCAAGAGCCGCGTAATGCAGCTCTTGGTATGCCTTTTTTATGCTATGGGATGCGGAGACCACGTGATCCGCATCACGTGGTCCCGCCGGCCAATCGGCGCACAGAGCGGCCGCTCCAGGAAGTAAACACTGCACGTCACTGAGTGCAGTGAATATTAATTAGCCATGTGGCTGGCCGCGGAGGAGGGGAGACCTCCTCCTCCATCATTCAGAGCATGTGCAAACAGTCTAACACAGCTTAGCCACGTATAACGCACAGCATGCTGCACTTTGTTTAAACGTGCTGCGTTACAATGTAACGCAACGTGGACACTGTGAACAGCCCATTCATTTTTCCTTGCTGTGCGGTGGGCTGCGTTACAGGCTGCACTAACGTGTGCCTGTAACGTCTTACTGTGAAAGCAGCCTAACACTAGTAAGCTCTACTACACTGCACTGATCTCTCTCTCACTCTCTCTTTCTCCATGGTGAGAACATACAAACTCCTTGCAGATAGTCCCCTGGCTGCTGGTATTCGAACCGGGGGCCCAGTGTTGCAAGTCGAGAATGCTATGCTCCCCAAGTATAACACCCATGCATTTTTTGGACTCAAGGGATATGTTTTTATTAGGGACTTTGGAAGACTTCAGATTTGCTTTAACTGACTGGTTTGTTCTTGTCTTTTCTTGCAAACAATGTACATACAAAAAGTTGGCATGAGCTTCTTCAAAGATGTGTACCCCAGGGTCCCACTCTGCTCTGCTCGTATGTCATAAATGTTCAATCCAACCTAATGTATTTCCAACAGTTTCAGAAAGTACAAAAAAGTAAAATAAAAAAAGTACTAAAATGAACTTCACTGAATCAGTCTGAAATGTCCCTCCACTGAAAGTGTAGCAATATCCTGAGCTGCTCCATGTCTGTACTTCACAATGTTAAAAAAAGAGATCTGCATTAGTATCCTCCTACAATAACTAAAGGCTGCTGGAAGCCAATGTCATTTTACCAGGAGCCGAAATAATTCATTCCTTCTTTGGCTGTAAGGTACGGTTAAGCTCTTGATAGTATCCAAGGAGACCAAAAAAAATGGACTTTGACCCAAGAAAACCTATGAGACTATTACATTTTTAAATCAATTTTATTTTTTAAGTTGATAAACAATGCCAAAAGGAATTCTACTTTGAAAAAAGTCGACAGTAAAACTACTGCAAGAAGACAGGAAAAGAAAAAAACAGAGAGAAAAATAATGAATTGATGTTTATAGAGAGAACTAAAATACATATTTTTTTTAAAGCAGAGGATTTTGTCAGAATTTCAAAAAGCCAATGTTTTATTCTCAGTGGAGAGTTTTTTAAATCAAATAACTGTTTCAAAGTTTCCAGAAACAAAACTTGTCTCAAACCAGCAGATGAAGCTCTATAACAAGGCAATATTAGTTTATTATATTTCCAGCTTTTTTTTTGTTTCTAAAATATTTTGGAGGAGTCTAATTTTAACAACAAATAAAAAAAATTGTTACAACGCAAAGTAAAAATTTAGACACACGTAGCTAAAGTAAAAATCATACTAGTACTCTCTACAGCAGGGGTGTCAAACTCAAATACAAAGCGGGCTGAAATGGAACACTGGGACCTAGTTGCAGGCCAACCTCAGTGTCTACTGGTTACCTTTCCCCCTTATAAAGTTCCCTGGTGTCTAATGGCTCCCCGCCAACCCATTTACAGTTCCCCAATGTCTATTGGTCCTCCTTTCACCCCTATATAGTTCCCTGGTGTCTAGTGGCCCCCACCCTCCCTTAAACAGTTCCCTAGAGTTTAGAGCTTTCTCCATACCTCCCCAAAATGGCTTTCCTGGTGTTCTAGGACTTCACATCCAATATAGCTTCACTGGTGGTCTAGAGTGGGCTAAACAAAATGTAAAATGGGGAATATACTTGGGTGCCAAATTTATTGACTCTGAGGGCAAGATTTGATATGTATGCTCTACAGGTTACATTTTCACCAATAACTGTGAACAACTGTTTTTAATTCCCCACAGTTTAGAAATAAAAAAATCCTGGCATCACTCCAAATATCTGCAATGCTCTTTGATATTTTTCAAATAGTGAAAAAAGTAAAATAAAAACTTTTATGAATTGTGGTGTATGCTATACTGTATATTATATATTATTGCACTATAACATATAATATTATTAATCCTAACCCAACACCTAAACTGTAACTCTAAACCAACCTCAATCCTAGCATAGACCTAACCCAACTCTTACTCAGCCTTTACCCTTAGGCCCCTTTTACACTTGTGGCCTTCCCCTCACTGTGTTAGGCTTTTCTGACACATTCCTGCTACAAGGGCAATTCAAATCTATGGAGACTTGTACCCTTAATGCGATGTTATACGTTGCACCAGAAGTATCCAAACTGCCACATTCCCGATGCAAAGTTTGCAGCAGGTTGCTGCATGATCCGTGCCTACTGCACAGAATGTGTAGCAATGCAAGTCAATGAGCTTGATTCACTAAGACAAATGGCATGCCTTATCAGCGTTAACATGCCTGCACTTTGATTGGTCCAATAGGCTGCCTGTCAAGTTTCCTTTTAAGTGACAGGCAGCCTATTCAAAGTGTGGGGATAATGTCCTTTATAAGTGATTTGGACCCACAGGAGATCAGGGCAGGACGAGTGGAGCTCTAATCATTGCCACTTGCTATGTTACTCTGATAAGGCATGTTAACTCTCATAAGGTGTGTTAACTCTCATAAGGCATGCTATTTGTCTTTGTGAATCAATGGGTGATAAGGGAAGTGTAAAAGAAGGGATCGCAGTGTGATGCAGCCCGCATGCATGGACCAGCGGGAATCCCAGTGAAGTACTTTCTGCCCGTAAATTTTAAAGTCGACAGGAAATTGAGCGTTGTTCGATAATTTCCATCAAGTCTGATCTGCTACTGATTGAGAAAGAGATCAATTTTGTGCAGTAGTGATGCCAAAATTGATCTCTTTCTTGATTATAAAAACATCGAACATGTTGGAAATTATGGAAGGAAAGGACATTTCCTGTCAATCTGATGGGAAAATTGTATGGTATGTACCAGGCATTAAAGGGACTCCGAGCAGTGCAGAAACTATGGAAAGATGCATATCATTTTAAAGCGCTCTTTCTCCTCTTTCCAATGATATACAAACCGCCGCCCTACGTCTTTTAGTTTTCGCTATTTTCGCGATTGAAATTGCCGCGGCTGTGATTTCAATCGCGAAAATAAAGAAAACTAAAAGGCATAGAGCGACGATTTAGGTGTCGCCAGAAAGAGGAGAAAGAGAGCTTTAAAATGATATCCATCTTTCCATAGTTACTTTTATTATACAGGACGACACTTTCCCCAGTGTCAGCAGCTCCATTCAGCAGAAAAAGTAGGCCTGTGTAATACAATGTAACTATGGAAAGATGGATATCATTTTAAAGCTCTCTTTCTCCTCTTTCTGGTGACACCTAAATCGTTGCCCTACGCCTTTTAGTTTTCTTTATTTTCGCGATTGAAATCGCAGTCACTGCAATTTCAATCGCGAAAATAGCGAAAACTAAAAGGTGTAGGGCAGCGGTTTATATATGATTGGAAAGAGGAGAAAGAGAGCTTTGAAATGATATGCATCTTTCCATAGTTTCTGCACTGCTCGGAGTCCCTTTAAAGAATACCCGAGGTGACAAGTGACGTGATGAGAGAGGCGTGTATGTACAGTGCTTAGTACACAAATAACTATGCTGTGTTTCTTTTTTTTCTTTCTCTACCTGAAAGAGTTAAACATCAGGTATGAGTCAGGACTGGGTCAGACTACAGTGTGACCCCCACTGATAATAAATTACAACTATAAAACACTTTTACTAGCACAGAATGGCTTCTGAGAGCAGGAGAGAGATAAAAAGGATCAATAGTTCATAGATTTAGTTATGGCATACCTTAATGAACGTGTCCTTGAGCAAAAACAATAAGTAAAAACTTAAAAAGTAGATTTAAATATAAAACTGTTGAATATCTTAACAAGCCATCTTAAGGAAAAGAAAGATAGATACAATTGTTTATTTCATTAGTTTATTTTCACTTCGGGTGTCCTTCAAAGCGGTTTAAAACTCTGACAAAATATTCAACAAAAATGTGTTTTCCTGCTTTTTATAACCCATACAATTATCATATTTGCTTTTGTGCACAAGTATTGTAATTCATTTATAAATTATAACTCCCAAAGTTCAGTTTATTTACTTTGTAAGCTGCTGGTGCATTTTATTCATAACTGTTGTAATTCTGTTTTAAATGCAGCCATCAGTGATTTCTAACCTGCGTTTCACCCCAGGACTCATTAGCATAAAGCTGGCCACTAACGGTCCAATTTCTAGCGAAAAATCGTTCGAGCGATCAGAAATTCTGATTGGATTGGTTGTAAATAATCTCCATTGGTGGACACAATCGATTATGAATGAGTGAAAAAAATGTCGCCCGAATGAATTTTCGTCGAACGAAAATTTGGATTTTCTTGGTGGTCGTGATGGATAGGAAGCAATGATAGGTTAGTTGATGGTGTAGTGAACGATTTTTCGTCCGATCTGAATTTCTGATTGCTCGAACGATTTTTCGCTAGAAATTGGACCGTTAGTGGCCAGCTTAAGTTTCTGCACAGTCATAGAATGTTTACTTAATTGTATCAAGTAAAGAATGTATACAGAAGATAAACTAATCACCAGTTCGGATGCGGCAGCCCCTGCAGGAGAAAAAGTCAGTCCTGTGATGTAACCCTTTCAATGCTGTTTTACTAAAAAAATTGTTAGTATATTATATGCTGTAATATATGTTAGTATATTATATGCTGTAAATAATCTTTTAGAGCAAAGAAGAAATACTGGGTTATAATCCACTTTAAGCTACAATACAATTATTTTATAAAGAAGTACTTTTAAAAAAATGGTGTACCCGCAACTGTAATAACCTGTCTGGTAATCCATTGTAGTCTCAGCAACCATCAATATGGACTCACGTAACCCAGGTGACAGCTGTAAACACTTTCCAACTTATTACAGATTTATTTTAGTTTTTTACAAAATCAGTGCAGTTTGATGTGACTGCTTATAATTTCCAGCCCTGAAATGCCATAGAAAATGATGGTTCCTGGCTGTGCAATATTTTATTAGCACCACTTATTCTGAACGGGGTACATTTCATATCTGACAATTCATCATACTGCATCTACCTTTCAGGTTCTATTAAATATATATCTATTTTGGTGTGAAGATAATTAATTTAAGAGGTACAGGTTGCTGTCTCACTTTTAGCGTAAACATAGAAATCTGTTTTTATTAGGAACCAGCATAATTGGTTAACCATAGTTTCAGTATATTCATCTGAATGTAAAATATGCTGCAAGGCACCAAATCCACTATATACAGATAATTCAATAGAAAACTATAGGGGATAGCTTTTTTCATAAATTCAGATTTTTTTTATTATTATTTCAGTCTATTTTCACATCAGGGTTCCCTCCGGCAAATTTTGATCAGTCGACCCCTCAGTATTAGAGTATGTATAATAAGGTAGAATATGATATATTGTAGAATAAAGAACAAAGCTTCACTGTATAATATACATTTTATTTATACAAAATGTCAAGACTGGAAAAACAACTTCTACTCAGGAATATACAAGCAAAACATATTAAATATTTTTCAGTTGTCACAGAGGCATCGTGGGAAGCAGAAAAAATTACTAAAAAACAAAAGATGAAAAAAAACCAAACAAAAGAACCACGACAACACAGAAGGTACCCTTTGTACAGCAGGAAATCTTGTAAACATGCAATAGTGAAAATTTATTGAGACGATTCAGTTGGTTAAACAGCCTTGCTGTAGTTTACTTGTACTCGGAGGGGCTGTTTTAAAAAAATTGCAGACCTCCTATATGTTTCTATCAAAGATTCGACCTGCTGTTGTTTTCAAACTATATTTCAAAATATTCTCATTTAAATCACTGTGTGATATTGGAACAACATTGATGAAACAGTTACAGTTGTCATTGTTTGGAGAACATTAAGCTGAATTACATTGTTCAAACTTTTTAAAGATCTGTTTCATTTTTAATTTACAAAATAACTTCTTTTGTATAATTAAACTTTTAACAGTTAGTTCTATCTGGCTTCCTTGTGTTGAACTGCAGCAGGACATAGTCATAACTGGCACAGGTTTAAACCAAAAACCCAACAGTGCAGAACAAGAGTGCTATCCACTACTCCACCATGCCATCCATCTGTTTTCACCATATACAGTAGTTGTGATTGCATGACTGATTGCAGCTCAGTGGAGTCTTTACGGCAATACAGACCACACTCAGTGATCACAGCTATATGGCTAGGCAGATGGGTGGCATGGTGGTGTAGTGGATAGCCTTCTTTATCTGCAGACAGTGTTTAACCGGTTCAGCACCGCAGTCCGAAAATCTCATGCATCCGAGCAACGTTCACCTCCTATTCATTCGCCTATAACTTTATTGCTACTTATCACAATGAATTGATCTATATCTTCTTTTTTCCGCCACTAATTAGGCTTTCTTTGGGTAGTACATTTTGCTAAGAATTATTTTTTTCTAAATCTATTTTAACAGGAAGATTAAGAAAGAAATGAAAAAAAATAATTATTTCTCAGTTTTTGGCCATTATAGTTTGAAATTAATATACGCTACCATAATTAAAACTCATGTATTTTATTTGCCCATCTGTCCCGGTTATTACACCGTTTAAACAATGTCCCTATCACAATTTATGGTGCCGATATTTCATTTAGAAATAAAGGTGCATTTTTTCAATTTGCGTCCATCACTATTTATAAGCTTATAATTTTAAATAATATAATAACATATTCTCTTGACATGCATATTTAAAAAGTTCAGACCCTTGGGTAACTATTTATGTTTGTTTTTTTTTATTGTATTTTTTATTTATTTAAGTGTATGTGGGTAATTTTTGGTGTGGGAGGAAAACTGCTAATTTTAAATGTAAAATAATAATTTTTTTAATTAAAAATGTATGTGGGTGCAGTTTACTATTTGGCCACAAGATGGCCACAGTGAAAAAAGTCCTGGATGCGAACGATCTCGCATCCAGGAACTAAAATGCTGGGGAGAAGTTTTTTGGGGGCAGAAATGCCGCGCTCTCTGGAGAGAAAGCGTCGGTATTTCTGCGGGTAAGTTAGATCGGTGAATGGGAATTATATTCCCATTCACTGATCGGGGGGCTAGCGGCAGGCAGCGGGAGCGCGGAGGCATGCCCGATCGCGCGCACCAGCCGGCGGCAGCAGCAGTGCCTATCTGGACGAGGAAGCTCATCCAGATAGGCCGAACTGGTTAATCCTGAAAACATGTAAATAGAGTGCTTTGGTAAATTGGACACTGGGGAAAGCCACCAGTATAATATTGTGCAGTGGCAAATTCCGATAATAGAATATCAGTCATTTTTACTGTAGTGATAAGCGTAAGGACCTAATTACGTTGACGCCAAATTTCACGTCATTCGCAAAATTACAATTATGGCCGTAATGGAAATTTTGTGAATGTCACGAAATTACACGAAATTTCACATTTATGGGGAATTTCGTAATTACGATCATTTATGTAACACAAACAAATCAGAATTTTGGAAACTCATCCGTTCTCGAAATTGTGTTCCAGTCCAGAGCCTCCTGATACATTTAAAGTGACAGCACTTGCAGGTATCTTTGCATTATCAGATATTTCAAGGCCCAAAACCAAGTGTCTCAACATGACCGCTAAGTGCACCATGGCAGAGAGCACCTGTTTTAGAAGGGGCTGCAGATAGAACCTCCTGATGCATTTAAAGCGACAGCATGCACAGGGGCCTTTACATTATCAGTAATTGCAATCAGTAATTGCAATCAATGAGTGACTTTCCTGAGTTTAGTCATTACCTAAATGTGCATAATTACTATTAGAAATTAAATTACGTCCATTTCCGTAACTAAAATAACTTTTTTTGAAATGATGACATTTTGTGTTAAACACCAATTTGCGCCGAAAGCGAAATGACAAAATCAAAATTTCGCTTACGGAATTCCGAATTACGGTTTGTATAGCAATTACAAAATTTCAAATTTGTGTAGTAGCGGCAAAATTCACGGCCGTAATTAAGGAAACATGAAATTACGAAAATTGCGGCTCAACACTATTGATATTTCCCTATCACCTAACCTTACCCTTGTCTCACACTAACTTTCCCTGTAGCCAGTAACAGTAACTTACCCACAATCCCTACCACAATCTCCACTGAAACCAGTGCACATCTCCATGAGATGGAAATATTTCCAAGTTCATGCAGGGTTATGTACATTTGTATAGAAATGTATACAACTAAAAAATGGACCAATCAAGTCCCGCCAAGGTTTAAAGTGATTGGTTTCAAGTTGCATAAATCTGCATACAAATTTACATAACCCTGCATGAAAGAAATAGTTGCTCATTGATCATCTCTAGTTCACCCCCAAGGGTTTTTACCCTAACAGACAAGAGCAATTTTCACCTGTCAGTGCTCCTCCCTTTTATTCCCTAATAACTTTACTACAATTTATCACAACAAAATGATCTATACCTCGTTTTTTTGCCACCAATTAGGCTTTCTGTGGGTAGTACAGATTTTTTTTTATTCTAAATGCGTTTTAACCAAAATAATAATGGAAAGAATGAATTATTTCTCAGATTTTCTGCCATTACAGTTTTAAAATGAAACGTTCTCCTGTGGATAAAACCAACACATTGTATTTGCCCAGTTGTCCTGATTATTAAACTGTTTAAATTATGTCCCTATAACAATGTATGGCGACAATATATTATTTGGAAATATAAGTGTTATTTTTCATTTTTTTTTTGTTTTTTTTCTGCCCGGTCCATAATTACAAGCCCCTATGTAGTAAAGTAAAAGTAATTTATCTGTCATAAAATATAGATTAAAGAAGTTGAGTCACTAACTAAGGCAACTATTTATGTAATTTTTTTTAAACTGATTTTTTTTTTACAAGTGTTTTTTTTGGGTAGGGAGGGGAGGGGCTTTGGAAGTGTAAGTTATTAATTGTATTAATATTATGTTTGTATGTGCCTGTATGTTTAATTTTACCTTTTGGCCACAAGATGGTGCAAGTGATCACTTTCCCGGTTTATAGGAAGTGTTCACTTTTTTTTTCACATTTGACTGTTTCCTGTTTTATGAATGGATGTGGCCACTGGTCACATCCATTCATTCCAGGCATTGCGATTGGGTAGAGGACCACTCGGTCCTCTTCCCCAATCATGGAACACGGAGTCCCATTGTAAAGGGAGCGGCGCGCACACATGCGGAATGGCGGCGGGAAAATGTGACTTAAAACGTCCTGTTGGCGTTAAAAGGCTCAAACAGGATGTTTTTAGTTATTCCCTTTTTTTTACTCTGTAGGTGTCTCATTCCTCGGCACAACCGTGGCAATGGTGAAGATCTCCAAAGTGTTGGGAGATATAGGATAGTAATGAGGGCAAGTTTCAATGACAGGACAGCTCTCCATTAGCCTATCAGTTGACCCAATAAGTTGAGGCAACAGAGCAGATAGCAACAGAGCAGAAAAACAACACTGAGGGCCCTTTTCCACTAGCGCGTTTGCGCTGGCTGAATCGGAAAGTCGCAAACCGCTAGCGATTTTACAATCGCTACGGTTTGCTTTTTAACATAGGAATCGCGGTAGGTCATTTCCACTACCGCGATTCATTTTTTACAGGAACGCGAACGCGCGGCGGAGCGATATTTGCCACGATTTTGCTATGCAGTGCATAGCATAGCAAAATCGCGGCCGCAAACGTCAGGAAATCGCCGGTAATTTTTTAGCTTTGCGATACAGCAATCGCTAGCGTTCAGCGTGAACGCTAGCGACTGCTAGTGGAAAAGGGCCCTGAAGGGATTGATGACTCATTGAATATTTACAAGGAGTGATTGTGAAAAAGAAGAATGCAAAATAAAACTAAAAAAAGGTGTGAGGGTCATTGGGAGCTTTACTAGAGAAGTTTGTATCAGGTTTGCTGACTAATTTCAATAGACTGCCCATATTTACTGTTGTTACAGGAACTGTGTGTACAACCTTTAAGGCTGCTTTCACATTGGGACGTTACAGGCGCACGTTAGAGCAGCCTGTAACGCAGCCCAACTCACAGCAATGAAAAATGAATGGGCTGTTCACAGTGCCCATGTTGCGTTACAGTGTAACGCTGCACGTTCAATGAAAGTGCAGCATGCTGTCCATTATAAGCGGTTTTAGCTGCGTTAGACTGTTTGCACATGCTCAGTAATGTTGGAGGAGGAGGGGAGAGTCCGCTATTGTGCCTAGCCACATGGCTAATTAATATTCACTGCACTGTGTGACGTCACGTGTTTACTTCCTGAAGCGGCCGCTTTGTGCGACGATTGGCTGGCGGGACCACGTGATGCGGAATGTTCCGATCACGTGGTCTCCACAGTCTTTTGCCGCATGTGCCGTTTTCGTTTGATAGTATGAGTCAAAAAGTATGCATCACAGACGCATGAAGAGATGCATAACACGGCTCTATATAACGTCCAACTTCAAAGCTCACATGCATTGCATTAGGGGCACATAATGCGACCTTAACGTCACATCTAACACAACGTCTTGGTGCGCACCCTAGTGGCTGCAGCTCTGGTGCTTTAAGTCCGCCAGGAGAAAAGCGCAATATAAATGTTTTGTGTCAAAGTGTATTGAACAAGGCATACATTCAAAATCGCCAGCGGCAAAAATACCATTTTTCTTTCTAATTTTAGCTCCAGCAATTGCCCGCACCCTAATTAGTCACTGAAAACTGCTATAGCCATAACTCTCATTACGACCTATGGGGGCGCCCAAATCATCTGCCCAGGTCGATGCCAAAATTATCTCTCTCGTTGAATAAGGGCCTGTGTTGGTTACATGGCAAATGTCTTAACACCATGCAGGAAGTCAGATCTGATCATATTTCTGAGCCACACAAAGCAATAAAAACCTGACAGGTACTGTAACCTTTTCAATAGACAGCAAGGAAAACAAACACATATATTTATATATTGGTCAATGGATCAGTTTTGCAGACAGGATATCTTCATTTTCCGGAAGACATCCCTGGTTGTCTCTATATTTTGCTCTTGACAGGTTTGCTTTTGCTAAGCAATGATACACTGCAAAAATAAGGTGACAAAAAAATAAAATAACTCTGGGGAACTTAGACTCTCTGGTGGCTGAGCAGATATTTCCATCTGTGTGTCACTCCGAGTGATTTGCGCAGGAGAACATATCCCTGGGTCTGATCATAAGTGCACCTCATGTTGAGTAATGCACTGAAAAAGCTTGCAAGAAGGTAATGATACAAATGGGATGTATTTTCTGAGTGCATATATCCAGATATTGGAGATAATATTTCAAATCGGCAGAAATGATAAAGAAGACAGAATATCAGGTAAAATGACTTAACCACGGTGACTATACAAAGGCTGCAATAAAGAGGCTTACGGGATGAAAGCCCCATATCACTCGCCTTCCTTGTAGCATGAAAATAAACTCAAAATTGAGTATTTTCAGGCAACATGAATGTATTATTAAGAATAATGACTCCTTGTAGTGGGGAAAATGAGGTTTTAGATTATGTACACTGGAACAGACTAAGGGTATGATTTACCAACATGTGAACATGCAGGCTGGAAAATGAAACTTGAGCCAAAACTTTGTATTATTTTTTTAAGTACTATAAAGAGATGAGAAGGGTTGTATCCCAGATCAGATTCTTGTTACCATCTGCAGTGGCTGGATAGTGTACTGGTTAAAGTGTAACTGTCGGGCATGAAATAAAACATCAATTCTTTATTTTTATCTGGTAACAAGTAATAAGGATGCTAACCAGGCAATCCAAAAGTTAAAAATCACTATCTTCTGTTGTTGATAAATGATCATTCCCCAGTGTACCTGACTCTTATTTGGTACATTGCCATACAAAGGAAGTTGCAGGGCATGCTGATTTTTTTTTTTTTTTTTGCTTTTTTACTTTCCCCTTAGACTTAACTAATGCAGCCTGATTGGCTGAAACCTCTTTCTCTCCTAATTTTCTCTCCCACACCTCTGTTCCTCTCTGATTGGCCAATATTTCTCATGCTGAAACAATGCACTTTCTATTGCAGAGCTGGGTGGGAGCGCCTGAAGATTGCCTGGAGATTGCCTGAAGACTGGGAGGAGGACGGGCAATGCATACACAATCAGGCAGAGGAGCGTAAGGGAGGAAATGACATCAGGATTGGCTTCAAGATAGACACAGTTAAAATTGAGAATCCTAAGAAGGATTTTCTTTTTTTTTACTATAGAAAAATCACTTAAATCAAAACATGGACAGTGCAATACATATGTTATGTAAGTAGAGCAAGTATTTACCTACTTATACATGTGTTTTTTTCTGAGATAGTATAACTGAAAGCTCCTCTTTAAGGGCTCTGCCTCTGACACTGGAGACCTGTGAATCTTGGCTCTTCTTGTTTAGTAACCTGCACCTATTCAGTAAGAAGTCCTTGGGCAAGACTCCCTAACACCGCTACTGCCTATATAGTGTGTCCTAGTGTCCTAGAGAAAAGTGTGATATAAATGTTCGGTGTCTTATCTGTGCCACTGTGGGAAATTATTATTTCACTTGTGTTCTGTTGTAAGCTAAACTTTCTGCCTCCCCTATTATAAACATATTCTCTGTATAGCCATTAGGGTTTAGAGTTCACCCGCTTCTCTTACAGATTTCTCATATAAAGAGAAAGGACACGCGATTACATGATCATGGGCAACCAATCAAAAATGTACAATTATGCTACCGTTTGTTATCTGCTGTTCACAATCATGTTTTGACTTCAAGTTCCTGTTTTAAGAGAAATTAGGAAAAAATGATTGAGTGAAAGTGGGGGGTCACACAATTTAAGGTGTCACAGCTGGAGAACAACACAGAAGATTAAAGGAACTTAACCCTCCTGGCGGTATAAAAAATTCCGCCAGGAGGCAGCGCAGCAGTTTTTTTTTTATTATATCATGTAGCGAGCCCAGGGCGATCTCGGATCAGGAAATCCCATTCAAAGAACGGGATTTCCTGGAGGGTTTCCCCGTCGCCATGGGGACGGGGCGGGATGACGTCACCGACGTCGGGACGTCATTGGGAGTCCCGAACCACCCCTCAGCGCTGCCTGGCACTGATTGGCCAGGCAGCACACGGGGTCTGGGGGGGGGGGGCGCGTGGCGCGACGGATAGCGGCGATCGAGCGCGGGGCGGCGGTGATCGGTGTGCTGATGCAGCTAGCAAAGTGCTAGCTGCGTGCAGCAAAAAAAAATTAAACACATCGGCCCAACAGGGCCGGAGAAAACCTCCTGCGCGGCTTACCCTGAACTACGTTCGGGGTTACCGCCAAGGAGGTTAAGCTGGTCAGACACTATACAGTTGTTTTTCCCAATGATGCATTCAATAAGACAAAAACGACTAATTTGGCAAAACATTGTGTTTTCTATTGGCCCCACATCGGTACTACTGGAAGCATTGTGCCACGAGTTACACTATAAGCATAACCCGCAGTACTTGAGTAATGCAAGCATTGCTACGGTAACAGTTTTACTAATGTGCATTACTGTAGCAACATTCAAGTTAATCAAGAACCGCGGGTCAAGCTAATAGTGTAACTTGTAGTACAAAGCTGCTGGTAGTGATGATAATATTGCTGTGTGTTGTCTGCACACAGCAATATTACTGCAGCTTTGTGCATCAGCCTCAAGGTGAGAAATGAAAGAAAAGACAAAACAAATAACATTTCTATCACCCTTTTCTCCTGGCGGACTCTGAACGCCAGAGCTGCAGTCACTAGGACGCACACTATAGGGAGTAGCGGTGTTAGAGAGTCTTGCCCAAGGTCTCCTACTGAATAGATGCTGGCTTACTGAACAGGAAGATCCACAATTCAAACTCAAGGCTCAGAAGCAGAGCCTTTAACCAGTATACTACCCAGCAAGGGTTGACAGCTCAGGGTGAGGCTACTGCACCCCAACCTTACATCTTCACTCTTAAGATTGCAAGGGGGTGGGGCACAAATGAAATTCTCTGACAACATCACAGCCTTCTACATTGGACATCTGTAGTGCATGGAGGAGCTGGTGAGAGTGCTTCCAACTAAGACTTTAAAAAGAAATTCATTTGGCATCAGCTTAAATAAATAAATATATATATATATATATATAACAAATCCTGCTACTGACTGCTTAAATAAGTCTGGGAAAACAAAGTACGGCTCGAAAGGGGCTTACAGTTTTCCTTGGTTGGGTATTTTTTGTAACAAGGGCATACTTTTATTTTCTCTAGTACAGTACAGGCACTCTCTAACTTTGGAATAGTCTACTCTACTGTTATAGCTTGATCATGTAAAGCCACTTAAAGGTTAATTGTACTTTTAAATCTTTCTACAGATAAAACTTTAAATGTAGTCCCTGATCAATAATACAGACATTTGGAACTATGGATTTTGTTCCTGTCTGGAGAACTAAGAAGAGAGCAGAGCTGCATTGTTTGAAAACAGCTTCAGCAGAAAGTCTTGCCTTCAGTGCTTTGTCTGCATTCCCATTTGCTTGTTCTATAAACAACTTACACTACAGTAAAACTAAGAGCAAAGTAAAGTCAGTGCATAACGTACTGATCAAACATCATGTCTCTGTTGTTCTTAGAGCCATTAACTCAGTACTGTCTTTTGTGTTGGAGGATAATCATCTACAAACTAATACCAATAGTGTCTGCTGCCTACTGCCATTTCTGTGAGTATGCCAGAGACGACATAATCCCGATTTCTTAACCCAATAGCAGCTTCAAAAGAGTTATCTGGTTTGAGATAAGTGCACTGCTTTTGACCTCAGTCGGCAGAACTCGTTGCGTTGTAAAATCTTGGAATGGTTTGATCTCTCTCTGCTAGCAGAAAATATAGAGACTGAAAGCAGAAGTCCTCCATTATTGTCTTACACTGCCCCTTATTGACAAGTGGCCATAAACACACATTGCAGCAGTACTAAGTAGAAGCCTGGAATTTTATTAAATGAGTAATAAAAAAAATGTGCAAAATAAATTGGCCTGGAGCACTTACAAGCCTCTAAATAAATTGGCTAGTGAAGTGTTAAAGAATACTGAATAGATGGAAAAATAGTAAAAAGAGGGATTTGGAAGGATACAACTATGGTCAGCATTCTCCCCAGGTCTGAATTACAAATAGTGCATACTAAAAATGTAAAACTTTCACCAGTAATCTCCAGACACATAGCCTCTCATTTATACTCACCCTCTGATTTAAGAGGGGGTATCTCACTGTGGTACAAAGTACACACACATATAACACAAGGGCCCTCATTCACAATAAAATTTAAACTTTCATTTTTTTTACCAGTGTTTACACAAGCAGCATAACATGCATTGCACAGAGAGCCTGACTCGCCTTACTTATTAATGTGCGTAATCAAGCCAGGTGGAAAGACATGGCATCATTATATTTACATTTTGCATTAGATCCTGCAAATTCCTATACACAAATCATATGTCATGCTCTCCGACTCCATTCACATATAGAAAAGTTAACTGGCTTTTCCTAAAACTGGTCTTCAACTCCCTATGACAGTGAAAGGGATTAGATTTTGTGCTACTTTAAAGGGGTACTTCAACCTAAACAAACATGCTGTCATTAAGTTACATTAGTTATATTAATTAAAATAGATAGGTAATATAATCTCTTACCCACCCTGTTTTAAAAGAACAGGCAAATGTTTGTGATTTCATGGAGGCACCCATCTTTTTGGTTGAAAGGAGGTGACAGGGAGCATGAGACACAGTTCAAACTGTCCTGTGTCTTGATCACCCCTCCCAGCTGCGTGTGCTAGGTTTCAAATCTCACATTCAAAATACAAAAAAAAAATTTGCACCAAAACAGCAGAATGAGAACAACATCATCAGAAATCCCCTTTTTCCTCGCAGCCCAGTGTGGTACTGTATTCCTAAAATACATAAATCTTTAGAAAACCCACCGGGTCGCCCGATAGTCTCAGCCATTGGATCATTAATGGAACCTCTGTCCCAATTTTTGCACTTCCAATTAAGACCTTTGTTGAGGTCAATGCCCTCATATGTAGGGGACACTACAGAAGTATTAAACATCTTGGGTTCTTTTGAGTCTAAATCTACATAGCGTTTAGCATCAGTTGATGTGGTGTTGCTATACAGTCGCATCTGCCATATTGATGGTTTAGAGGCAATTGAATCATTTTTACCGGAGTTGATGATGGGGGAGCCTATGCAGTGGCTTGTCCTGGCGGGTCTGGAGTTGGTCCTCACCAGGAACTCATTTCTCGTTAATCGCCAGTGGTACCATCAGGAGGTCGGCACGGCAATGGGGAAACCTGTGGCCCCCACCTATGCCGGCCTCTTCATGGGGCGCTGGGAGGCGGATTACATCTATTCGCAAAGGAATGGGTTGCTGGGGCGGATCAAACTCTGGACCCGCTATATTGATGACATATTGATTGTGTGGGAGGGGCAACAGGATGATTTCATGGAATTCATGGAATGCTTAAACTCCAATGATGTTAACATGGCCTTCACCCACACATGGGGTGACCAACAACTTCAGTTTTTAGACTTAGATATCATGGTCCAAGAGGGGGTCCTTGTAACTAAAACCTACAGGAAACCAACGGCAGTAAATACACTCTTGAGTGCAGCCAGTTACCACCCTGCCTCCACAATTAGGGGGGTCCCCTATGGACAGTTTCTTAGACTCAGGAGAAATGCCAGTATTTGGGAGACTTTTCTTGAACAGTCAGAGGAATTAAAATTTACACTACAGGATAGGGGTTACAAATATGATAATGTTCAACAGGCATTTTTACAGGCAGCGGCCAAGGACAGGACTTCGCTACTTAGATCCAATAGAGATAATCCAGCAGGATAAACTTTTCAGATCAAAGAGTGTATCTTGGCCGTGTGTTTCCTATAGGCGGGCTCCGAATTTGAAGGACAAATTGACACATAGCGAGTATGTGAGTCCACAGTCGCAGTCTTGGTTGGGTTCTAGTCGCCCAAAGGGTAATTTTAAATGTCAGAGGTGCTCTTGCTGTAATTTCATAGAATTGGGGGGTGTTTTCACTCGCTTTGGATGGACCTGTAGGATAAAACAGTTTATAAACTGTAGAACTAGGGGTCTGGTGTATGCACTTATTTGTCCTTGTCAGCGTATGTATGTTGGTGAAACCACTAATATGCTCAAAGATCGCTATCAGGCCCACTGCAGGTCAGTCCAGAGTGGTGATTGCTGCCCTAGAGTAATTGAACATATGCGGGTGGCTCACAACAGCGATGTGACTAAGCTGAGGTTCCTGGGTCTTGAACAAGTCGGGCATGATAGAAGGGGTGGAAACTGGCATCTTAGATTTTTGCAGAGGGAGAGTTTTTGGATTGCGTTTTTTGATACAACTGGACCTTTGGGTTTAAATGAAAATAATAATTTACCTGTATTCATCTGATTTGGGTGTTTGTATTTTTTAAATGGTTTTTAACTGTACCCTCCCTATGCTTATTTCCTCCTGCTGCTTTTTTCGTAGTGTGCCTCCATGGCTGTTGGGGCTATTCTTGGTTCATTCATGTGGGATATAAGGTAGCAAAATTTGCGTGAATGTGCTGAGTTTTTTCACGTTTTCCCACATGTTTGTTACTTGTTGCCTACCATCCCTGGAGTTTTTTGATATTTGAATACTAATTTTAAATTAATTACCTGTGGGGAGAAGCTGCAACAATATACTCATTGCTCTCATTTAACTTCAGTGGTGGTTGTAATAATAATTTTTAGCCACTAGATGACAGCAGCGAGAGATTGTTGTCAATGGGTTAGTTATCGTACTTTTTTTGAGAATTTGCTGCCCTTGAATGGAATTCTCCATACGGCGTGCGCTTCACAGACGAACGGCGCGCCCCTAAGCCATGATTTTCAACTGCTCTTTCAGGTATTGGGTAGGCACCTATATTTAAGGGGGGTTTTTGCAGGGTGTGTTTGTCCTGATGATGCGCCACAGCAGATAACGGCGCGAAACGGCTGTCGACCTCCCCACCAGCCAGTACCTCTCTCTGTTCTTTTGGGAAGATGTAATGTATGCCTTTTAACTTTTTCAATTAAAGCTCAAGTTTTATTCAGGGATGTGCAAGGTCCTTTTTTTCTTTCTAATTTGCTGCATACACTATGTAAAGCACTGTGGAAGCACTACAATACAAAGTAATTTCTTATGAAGATGTGAGAAGAAGTCAGGAGGATGGAGGAGTTGCATCACACAAGTGTTTCCTTGTATGCTACAAAAACAAGCCTCCCTCCACACCCTACACCAGTTGATAATTTAAAAAAAAACATGATAAAAAGTCATATCAAACTCTTGCACAGCACACAATGAAAAATCTTTATTCCACATATAGATGCTGAAAAAAAATCACGTCTCTGTGTTTGTTTAGGAAGATGAACCTAATTAGTCCCAATCAGCAACTGTGACTAGACTACAAGAGAGCTCTGCCTAGGCAGCACTTTACATACAGTAAACACTGAAGCTTAACCCTGTCAATGCCTTCTGCAGAAGTGAAACCTAGTAAATTTTTTTTTTTTTTTTTTTAGGATTTTAAATTGTAATGAACAATTTTTTTTCCATAAAGGTTATCATACTATGGCTAATCTTTTAAAGCAGAAAGTTTGGCGTTTACTTCTACTTTAAGAGTAAAAGCATTTTGGCTTGACTAATTTTAAAAGATAGCTTATTCCCTTTTAAAATCTTAATACGAGGCCCTGTATGTGTGCGGGGAGGTGTGCACAGGCTTACTGCACCTCCCGTGGCCCAGTGCCATGTCTCCATTCACCGCCTATGCCTCCCATTGTCCTTGGAGTGGTTGGTGTGGTTGGCGACCTTTGCCCCAGACATACTGTGCTGCGCATGCCCAGTATGTCCTCTTGAGGAGACATGTGACCGCGCTTGCTGGGAACCCAGTGTGCTGTATGCACTCACGCCCACATGATGACGTACCCAGCGCACACAATCAAACCCAAGAGGACATACTGTACAAGCGCAGCGCAGTATGTCCGGGGCAAGGTTCACTGACCACTCCGACCACTCCGAGGTCAATGGGAGGCATAGCGGGCAATCAGGGACAGACGCCAGGCCACAGGAGTTGCGGTAAGCCTATGCACACCTCCACACACACACACACACACTCACACACACAGACACTCATTCTCACACACACACACACACACACACACAGACACACAGACACACACACACACACACACAGACACACACACACACACACACACACACACTACACACACACACACACACACACACACACACACAGACACACAGACAGACACACACATATACACACACACACACACACACACACACACTACACACACTACACACACACACACATACACACTACACACACACACACACACACACAGACACACAGACAGACAGACAGACAGACACACACACTACACACACTACACACACACACACACACACACACACACACACACACACACACACACACACACACACACACACACACACACACACACACGGTGCCATATGCAATTCACTTTTTCACCTGAGCTTTCTCTTGGGTGATATTTTCACAACTTGTAAATAAAATGCCTTTTAAACCACCACCAAGCAAACAAATACTCAACTAAAAACTTTGACAGTACTTTTGAACCAACTTTTTGGTACATTTTCCATTGCAAAGTGCTAAAAAGTTATTTTAAATCGAAGTTGAAAAATGATCTCTTAGGAGAAAACTCAGGTGAAAAAGTGAATTGCATATAGCCCAGGGTGTCATATTTAGATTTTAATAAGGACTAATGCTGGGGATACACGGTACGTTTCTGTACCGTGTATCGGCCAGCTGATAATATTCAGCTGGCCCAATCAAGCCGCTCGACACGCGCCGGCGGACAATGGCAGGGAATCGAGCAGCTGATAAGGAGCGACGGTGGGGACGAGCGGTAATCGATCGCTGGGGTCGATTCGGTGGCTAATCGAGCCGCCGGTCGACCCGTCTATTCCCAGCATAAGGTATCCTTTCACAATTGTGCATTTTTTACCTTATATATGAGGAAGAGAGTCCAAGTTGTATTTGAAACTTTACAGTGTTTTGCCTCTTAGATTTTCTTTTTCTTTAGTTCAAGGTGAAATGTGTAATATTGTGGAAGATTTGTAAAATGGCACAGTCACACATGATTCAATGAGATCAGATTATAGCACGCTGACTGCATGCACATTCCAGTCCCATGTTTCTTCAAGTGCTTAATGCAAATTCTTTCAAGAATAAAATATTAGTACAAAGATATGTAAAACAGCTTGCGTTTTTTTGGAGGCGCTGTCATAATAGGATATCATCTTATAAGGAGACCCGCAGATAAGGTAATCCTTGCATCATTTCACCGGAAAGGATTTGTGTCACTTCAAAACATGGATATATAATGGCAAGCTCCTCCATCAGATGGAGCAGTCCTGGTGCACTTCCATTGTCAAATATTTATGTACGATGTCTCCCCCCCTTTCAAATATTGTCAGTAGGAAAAAAAGTAAATTATAAATGTGAGCATTAAAGGCTTATATTGTCAATCGTTCAATCAACCTTTCTGAGCTTCAAAGGAGGAAGTACAGACAAGCTGAGTCGAAACCGAGGGAAAAATTCCACATCTCTTCTGAGTTACACAAACCTGGAGAAATTACCATTTCAGAAATAAAGTGAATTTCTGGTCAGATTTCGTAGGGTTTGGACATACTGAGGGAGGTCATAAAAACAAATAGATATGTTAACTGTCTTTCTTCAAAATTGGCCTGTCCAACAGAGACAACGAGTCCTACAGCGCGATATGTCACTGCTCCTGGTATAAGTATAGAGATAACATATACTCACAAACGTGGGTTACAAAGAGGGGCAACCAACCACAAGGAGCAGGTGGAGAATACAAAACTGTCTCCACTCGGAAATCCAGTAGTAGCCGGATCAGAGGGGGTCGCACTCTTGAAAAACATATTACGGTTCTGCATATGGTAGGGGCCACCGCCAGCCAATACACCCCCCCATAAAAAATGTTTGGCTTGAGGATGGGCATGACACCCAAAAGCGCTTTTTTTGTTTTGTGATGACACCCAAAAGCGCTCGAGAGCTGCAGCCACTGGGATGCACTCAAGAGGCCACCCTGCAGTGTTAGGGAATCTTGCCCAAGGGCTCCTTACCCGTACACTATGCAGCCACTGTACATACACAAACCTAATGGTTCACCTGTGGCTAACTGTGATGGACCTGCATGGGCCTGTGTTCACCCCTCATTGGCTGCACTTTCTCTAAGTACCATCTTCAGTACAATGCGATCAATGCCTCAACATTGACAAAAAAAAGAATAATCCCTGTAAATAAGAGTTACTGCACTTTTTTTTGTCATGTGTTATAAAAATGTACCATCTATGTATAAGTCAATCTGGCTACCCAGAATATATAATATAATCAAATAAAATTTAAAAATTAAAAATGTAATGTATGTAGTTGTCAGATATGGCCTAGGCCACCTGAAAAATTACATTTAACTCAGTTTTTCAGCTAAAGTGTTTACAGCGGGCGCGATAGTAAACAGAAGTGACTGATGACAGTGTATGGCTACCAGCGACAGCTATTGCCACTGTAGTGGACAGTAAACCCTGTAATTTAGACTTTTCCACTCCATTTAATTGCCTAATTGAAACTGTAACCTCCACAATACAGTTCCCCTGTGCTGAATGTGCTAACACGCAGGGAGAGGGTGGATTGATTTGAAATTATGTTATCTGGGCATACGAAAGAATGGATGTGTGTTTTCATCGCATTAGTTGCTAAAGTTGGGTAAAAAAAAAGGCATTGGTTGCAAATAACTGGAAGTATCGTACAAAGAAAAAGTGAGAATTAGAATTATTTAACTCCAGTCACCATTCTAAATTGACTGATACGCGTGTAAGAAGGCTTCCTAAATTATCTTTTGTGTTTTACCCCATTGGCAGCCTCAACAGAGTTATCTTTGCACTGCTTTTGGACTCAGTCGGTAGAACTCCTGGTGTAAATTCTTGGAATGCTTTGATCTCTCTCTGCTAATAGCATATATAGAAACTAAAAGCAGAAGTCTTCTGCTATTATCTCACACTGCCCCCTGTTGACAAATGGCCATAAATAGACATTGCAGCAGTACTTACAGTAATTAAAAGCAAGGAAATGTAACAAGTAAGAAATAAAAAAATGAACTAAAATAAATTGACCTGAAGCACTTGCAATTCTCTTAATACATTGGCTGCTAAATGGTTAAAATGAGGCTTTTGTAGCTAAAAAATTTAAACATTTGGTCAGGTGACTTGAAGCAGCCAAGTTGTGACTGAAGCAAAGTTTCATTCATCAAAACTAATGATGTTGTTGGCGGTAGACTGTATACTCACCTCAGCCCTTGTGTTCTGAATCTTTACAGTTCTCTGTGTGTTTCAGTTGACCATCTTCAGCGACTACTCCACTCACACTGATGCAGTGTGGAATGCTGTTTAGAAATGGAAAATGCAGTACAATCTCTACATGCAGCTGTCAACAGCATGGAACAAAGACTCCAAGCGACCTGTCATTACAGACATTGCCAGAGAGGTGATGAGTATAAGGCCACAAAAACCTTTCAGCTACTATAACATGCCGCCGAATAACAGCAGTTGGTGAACGTTTGACACATGGTTGCATTAACCGGCGGGAAAAAATGTCTCATGTCGTGTGTGAGGATGACAACCACGGTGCTCTGATGCAGCTTCATGGGGATGCTGCCTGCCCACCATCCATGCTGAGCAATAACAAATGCACAGCGGTGAAGGGGAGCAGTTGAACACCTTTATCAGAGGGAGTGAAGTAGTAATTGGGGCAAGGGCCGGCTTTTCCATAAGGCACTGTAGGCACGTGCCTACAGGCGCCTGATGATGGAAAGGCAGCTCTCTCCCCTTCCTTCTTACCTATACAGAGTCCTGAACAGAGAGTAAATGAGAGGTTACTCACCCTACTCTTGGCATTCCACTGACAAGATCTCCCTTCAGTCTCAGGGGTAACTCTAGCTATCTAATACTTGGGGTACCTCAAGAAACTAAATATTGAAGGTACTTTTTGTTACGTAATACTAAGTGGCACCTTTGGTTACCTATACTGGGCAGGGGAAGTGGCAAGGAGGTGAAAGCTGGTTCAGCCAGCACACCTGCGGTTCGGTTTAATGGGAGCCCTGTAAATCAGGGCCTGACTGGGCCCTCTTTAGCTCCCCTGCCACTGGCTGCATATCATTTCTAACTAAATCACACATCCCACTTATGCAGATTCAACAATTATTGAAGTTTTTGTATAATTTTCTCCACTCTCGAATACATGCATGGCTTCAGCAGGTAGAGACGGCTGCTAAAAACAAGGGGGCTCATTTCAGAACGAGTTAATGAGCTCCACAAATGAGCCAACACAGCAGCAAAGTAACCATCATGAAATTTGTTTTGTGAAATGTGTAACAACCGCTCATTTTATGCCAGCTGTATTGTTCCTAAAGTTGCCAATGACAGTTATTCAGAAGTTTAAAAAAAATGAAAATCCTTTTCAATTATACTCTGCAGCATATTACGCACTCGGAGAGATATTTTTCTTCGATCTGATATACAGTGGAACACAAGACCCTTTTTTATGATAAGGGACAAAAGTGCCACATACTGCTATCAAACACACTAAGTAATTTCCATGTCTAAAACGGGCAAATTAAACTTGACTTCTAATGTAACCTCTCGAATAAGAATTCTGATCTTATTGGCCTTGATCAGTGTAACATTAAACATCTGTAATTACCGCAAGCAGTAAGGCGCAAAAGGAAGGGCGATAATCTCTTTTGATTCCATAATGTGGAAGTATGGACGTCTCACCGTCACCTTTGTATGGAAATGCAAGGGGTTCAAATATGTTTCATAATGATCACCCAGCAGATTATCATTCAGATTCAGGTGATTAAGATGGAAATAGGTTCATTGCAATTCATTCCAATTAACAGCCATCAGTTCAGCGTCAAGCCAGCAATACTGGGGGTTCACGAAATGCTAATTACAATTAATGTTAATAATACTCTGCAAGGGGAGATTGAGAAAGAGCCAATCTTTTACCTTTTTTCAGCCCTCGGGCAAAAGTTCAGTGGTGCTTGAACATGGGATGATCACAGCTGTGTTCAGGTCAGCCTAAACAGGAAGAGGAGTGGCTCTCCTGAGTTCACTAATATCTGGTGGTAAAGCTACAAGCGATACCCTGGTGATTTAGGGCTGGTTCACACAGGCGTCTGCCCGACTTTTGCCGCCGTCGCGGCTGTGTTGCATTTGGGCTTTTGGCGGCTTTCAGTTGCAGTCTGTGTTTTCCTCCCCACAGGGGTACATCAGCCGTGACGCATGAAGCGTCCAGGGTCACCTCAAATGTCAGGGAAAATTGGTATCTGAACACTGCGTTCGCGCAAACGCCGGTATAAGCCCGGTACAAATGCTCCCATTCACTTGAATTGGAGAATTTAACACCAAGTCCTGAACGCTGGTGGTAAACGCGGCGCAGACGCCCGTGTGAACCAGCCCTTAGACTGGCATGTGAACAAGCAATATAAGACATTTCTAAAGGACACCTTAAGTAAGATGGATATAGAGGCTGCCAATATTTGTTTCCTTGTAATTGTGAACAATACCAGTTGAGTAGCCTGGTTGTCCTGCTGATCTCTTTGGCTGCAGTAGTGCCTGGATCACACACCTGAAACATGTGACCAATCAAGTCAGAAACATCTGATTGAGATGCTTGCTTAGGGTCTATAGCTAGAAGTATCAGAGGATCAGCAGGTCAGCCAGGCAACTGGTATTATTTGAGAGGAAATATATATGTCAGTCTCCATATCCCACTCAGTTCAGATGTCCTCTAAGATGTGACAGCAGCAGTTCAAAGCGATTTGTTTTTATTAGCACAACAAATGGAGTGCCTCCAACTGAAAACATGTTCCTTGCTCTGTATTTAGTGGAGCACTGGGGACAGTACTAAAGTACTAAAGCACTTGCTATTATTTCCGGTCTGTACTTAGCCTCTATCAATACCCAGAGTTGGATGAAAATCTGACTATGGGCTGGACTACTGACTCTCTCCCTCCTGACTTCTGCCTGGCTTCTGCATATGTGCTGAAGCCAGGCTATGATGATATGGCTGGGAAAGGCGGGAGGAGCATGGGGAGCGATGAGCAGAGGCATTGCCGCTGCAGGATGAGCTGGGAAAATAACCAGGAAGTCCAGAAAACTGCATAGAATGCAGTCCTACCTCTGCTAACTATAATGCAGAGTTGTTTGGTAAAATCAGAAGAATAGTTCTGATTAGTTATTTGTTAGATTCAGGTCCTCATGTGCTTTGCCCTCAGTTGATAGCTTCCCCTCCATAAACTTATTAAGTTGCACTGATATTTTTTTTGAGAGTTGATTTCCTCGAACCCAGGGAGGGAAATGCATTTAGCCTAGCGTCTTGGTTAATTAAATACGACCAACTGATCAGTGGTAGGGATGGTGTGAAATAATGATTTCCGATTCTGATGAAATTTCTGCTCTCCTAAAGGGCCTTTTTCCAATTTCCGAAGATTTCTGAAAAATGTTTTTTTTTTTTGGTTCAACAAAAATTGCAAAAATAAAAAAAATGGGGAATCTGAAATGTTTTTGTGTACATATACGCTATTTTGCGGAAACCGCATTACCAATTGGCAACCCAATTAGGCTAATTTTCTGATTGGCCTTATATTTCCAAAGTCTCCTGATTGGCCTAAAATTACCAAAGTAATCCGATTCCTGCTGAAACATGTTGCATTCTCGATGCTTCAGAGTTCTTAGATTAGGCAAACATTACTGTGTTGCGTTAATGCAGAATTTCTGCCCCATTCCGATTTCCACATACTGATTTCTGCCACAGTAAGCCCATTTCAGATTGGAAACTCGGAAATGAGAATTTTGTGGAAATGTTTTGACCATTCTTATTCAGCAGGCACTAGCAGTGATTGGCTCAGATTTTTTTTTTTACTTCTTCATTTGCATATTAGAAGACCTAGTTTTCCTTCAATAGAATATCAAAATGTTTTGTTTTCTAGTGTCCAGTACTCATTTTGTTCTGTTTTTTTTCCTGTAAAGGCTTTTGAAGTTCCTACTATGTCCTGCAGAGAGTGTTCAGAATTTCTTGTTGCCTTGTAGAAGCTGTGGATTTTATATGATGCTGTATTTGTGTGAATGTTCCTCTGTTAACCGAAAACAGACATAGGCAAACCCCATGGAAGCAATACGAATCTACACCCTCCCAGTAAGGCACAGTGGATATCGCAAAAACATGCATAGACCTATCAAAACACATTAGGTAATCCAAAATCTATTATTTCTCTGTCCTGCTGTTCTATCAAATATGACACAAATCCAAGTTATACTTTTAACCTCCTTGGCGGTAACCCCGTGTGTGACACGGGGTAAGCCGCCGGAGGGTGCCGCTCAGGCCCTGCTGGGCCGATTTACATAATTTTTTTTTTGCTGGACGCAGCTAGCACTTTGCTAGCTGCGCCAGCACCCCGATCGCCGCTGCCGCGCGCCCGATCGCCGCTATCCGGTGCGGCGCGCGCCCCCCCCCAGACCCCTGCGCTGCCTGGCCAATCAGTGCCAGGCAGCGCCAAGGGGTGGATCGGGTCTCCCAATGATGACGTCATTCCGCCCCGTCGCCATGGCGACGGGGGAAGCCCTCCAGGATTTCCTGATCGCCTATCGCCGGAGGCGATCGGCGGGGCTGGGGGGGATGCCGCTGAGCAGCGGCTATCATGTAGTGAGCCCTGGGCTCGCTACATGATTTAAAAAAAAAATAAAAAAAAAAACTGCTGCGCTGCCCCCTGGCGGTATTTTTCATACCGCCAAGGGGGTTAATGTAGCCTACCAGGGCGGGTGTTACCTGGCATAGGTTCTCCCATGTAGGACTGCCACAGACAAAACAAAAAAGGAAACAGTATTTGGTTCATTGAAGATGATCACACAATTGTAGCCAATAGCACTGAATGGGAGTCTTGCCATTGACTAAAAACAGCTGTCCTGACAGATTTCATGTAAAGTGGAACCAAATTCAGAACTTCTTCTCTTCTCTAAAAGATTAGCCACAGGCATGATAACTTTTATGGGAAAATAAAATCTTCATAGCAATTTATGGAAGTCCTCAAAAAAAATCCCCTTAAGTTTTACTTGGGTTCACTTCTGCAGAGAGCACTGAAAGGGTTAAGCCTCAGTGTTTCATGTATGGAGACTAGAGCTGTCTTGGCAGAGCTCTACTGCAGTCTATTCACAGTTGCTGATAGGAATGAATTAGGAAATTTTGATCTGCCTAAACAAACACAGAACACAAAGAATTGAATTTCTTCAGCAACTATATGTGGAAAAATACTTTCTATTGTGTGCTGTGCAAGAGTACAGGTCAACTTTAAAGGGATATTCTACTTTAGTAGATAAACTACTAGGCACCTCTTCCACTCCGTATATGTCCTCATCTCCATTATCATTCCTGCTGCCCATCAGTGATATATGATGCTGTATCACACTGTGGCCAGCATCTTTGTGAGCAAAGTACACCTATGTAAGCTCTATGGCAGAAGCATTCATTAGCATACTCCTGCCAGGTTCCAGATCTATACACATAGCTGTTGGCGAACAGATCTTGCCCCTGGAGACATGATGTAATAAAGTTTTGCCAAACTTCCAAAGGCATAACTATATGTAGAGCAGTCCATGGGACATCCAAATTCTTATCATCCTTCCTTCCTATACAGGGGATACCCTTCTGCCTGAGCAAATAATGTGGTAGAGAAACTATTTATGGAAGTGGAGTCATTGTAGTTGCTCTGTTAAAGAGAGCACAAGTGTAGCTAAAATAGTCCATTGTATTTATACTTGTTTTTCAAAGGAACCCAAGGCGAAAAATGTATGGAGGCTGCCATATGCATTTCCTTTTAAAGAGTGCCGCTGGACTTTCTCATCACTCAGTAGTGTGTAAAACACACCAGAAACAAGCATTGCATACTAATTGAGTCAGATTTTTGTCCAAAACTTATCTGCTGCATGCTTGTTGAGGGTCTGTGGCTTAAAAAGGAACTCCAGCCTAAATATTGTCATTAAGTTACATTAGTTATGTTAATTGAAATAGATAGGTAATATAATCTCTTACCCACACTGTTTTAAAAGAACAGGCAAATGTTTGATTTCATGAGGGCAGCCATCTTTTTGGTTGAAAGGAGGTGACAGGGAGCATGAGACACAGTTCCAACTGTCCTGTGTCCTGAGCACCTCTCCCAGTTGCTAGGCAACGTGAATAACAACATAAGAAATCCCATCATGCTCTGCACAGCATCAGGGAAAAAAAGCCCGGGCTTTTTTTCTTTGATGGGTGGAGCTTCGCTAAAAATGCAGCTAAAAATGATGCTTTGGTAAGAAAAACAAAGTTCTGATGTCTGTGAAACTGTTAAAGAAACACCAAGCCTTTTCAGTTCTGCCGAGTAGATTTTTAGTCCGGAGCTTCACTTTAAGTATCAGAGGTAGTGAGCCAACCGGACAGCAAGGCAATGTGAATTGTTTTAAAAGGAAATACATGTGTCCCTCACCTCCGGTTCCCTTTAAAAGTCCTTCATGGCAGATGGTCCCCTGGTTGCTCACCATGAGAGAAAGGGAAAGTTCACAGAGAAAGGCTGTCCCTCTAAGAGAGGGGCAGTTGGAGGCTGTTTTAGAGGGTGTAGCAGGAAATAGAATGATTGAATTGTTCTATGGTAGCAGTAGCAGATGAATAAATGTCCTAAGCATATAGGGGATTTCCATAAAACTGTGATATTCCTTTTAATGGAAGCTTTAGTTCTTACTTTGCCTATCTTATTATAATAAGCTATCCACCAAAAATGCAATGTGAATGTGATGTGACATCTTGGATAATATTATTACCCCTCCCCCCCAACTTGTATTATTTCATCTCTATTGTAGAATAGCTACTTCATACTTTAATTTTAGACATTATCAAGAGTTGTCTTCAATGCATGGTTTGGCCTTGATCTCTGTAGGAAATCTGAGGCAATTAAGAGTGATGTGTAGAAGTATTGCTGACAACAGGTTAGGTATGAATCCGGGTTTATATGAAAAGGGCGCCTGTAAAAAAGGGCGCCTGGTGTAGCCCATATATACCAATTTCGGCTACAAAAAAGGTGCCTGGTGTAGCCCATATAAACTTCGGCTACAAAAAAAAGGCGCCTGGTGTAGCCTATATAAACTTCGACAACAAAAAAGGCGCCTGGTGTAGCCCATATAAACTTCGGCTACAAAAAAGGCGCCTGGTGTAGCCTATATAAACTTCGGCTACAAAAAAGGCGCCTGGTGTAGCCTATATAAACTTCGGCTACAAAAAAGGCGCCTGGTGTAGCCTATATAAACTTCGGCTACAAAAAAGGCGCCTGGTGTAGCCCATATAAACTTCGGCTACAAAAAAAGGCGCCTGGTGTAGCCCATATAAACTTCAGCTACAAAAAAGGCGCCTGGTGTAGCCCATTTAAACTTTGACTACAAAAAAAGGCGCCTGGTGTAGCCCATATAAACTTCGGCTAAAAAAAAAAAAGGCGCCTGGTGTAGCCCATATAGACTTCAGCTACAAAAAAGGCGCCTGGTGTAGCCCATATAAACTTCGGCTACAAAAAAGGCGCCTGGTGTAGCCCATATCAAAACTCGGGTGCCCTTTTCTACACCTTGTAACCCATATTTCCAGAAATAACATTGATGTCTATGGCGGCGCCCTTTTCATACAGACAGCTCAGGCGCCCTTTTTAACCGATACCATGAATCCCAGTCCCTGTTGTATAACCCCTAAGAGATGGAAAGAACTCACCTTACATTCTAAGCCAATGCTGGCTTCCTTCCTCCTCAGTCAATAATTGCAGGAAATAGCAGAGGCTGAAACCATAATGAGGTACAGGAAAGGGGGACACTATAAGTGCTGCCTTAGGTAGTGTAATGACATAGAACATCCCTGCTAATATTATAATTCTGATAGAGACCAATCTCAGTTCAGTAGCTCAGTCATGTGCAAATTACATGGAAAATGAGACTACGTTCCTGCTATGTGCCAGCTCTATTATTATTCCTATTATTCAAATTGGGATTACTGCATGACCTCAAGATCACTATGCCTATATTCAATTCTACATTAATTTATTTGCATTTCCTCGGTTGTAAGTAAAATACAAAAGAAACATGTAAAATAATAATAAAAAAGAACAACAACAACAATAATAATAATAATAATAATAATAATAACAATAACAATAACAACAATAATAATAATAATTATAATACTATTTTGGTTTACATGCAAACTTTTTTTTATTGTAAATGTAAGTGATTTTTTTATTTGTATGCTTTTTGTGATTGAAATGTACATATTTATTACATGTAGTCATAGTTATGTATCACTATTGTTGTTACGTAGGTGGCATGAGTAAGCAGAGGAGTACAGAAGGTATTGACTTACTCAGGCCCCTTTCCCACTTATTGCATAGTGCCTTGTGTTTGTAATATGTTAATGAAAATAACACTTATTGAAACAGACAATTTTAAAATACAATTTTTGATATATCAAAAGAATGCAACCTCTGCCCAAATTCTAAAGCACCCAATATTACCCGATAACGTGGACTTGAAGCACAGTTCCAAGATATAAAACAAAGACCCTACTGCAATTTCCACCCTTTGGATATTGAAATCCCAATGTCTGCTTTTAGTTTTCATAATACAAATTTTCTTCTAAGAATGGACTCTAAAACTGTATAGAGTTTTTCTGTAGTTCTTCACTTCTTTCTTCTCGGTTTCTGCACTTCTTCCTGGCAGTGTTAAGCCATAAACCTCAATGTTATTCATCTTCTAGAACAGCCCTGGGAAATGATTGTGTTATCCTCCGCTGGCCCCACTAGAGGAAAGACCCAACTGCGCAGTCATTAACTTCAACAAAATAGTGCTAAGCACATTCTACTTCTTCAGGGCATTCCAAGCTTATAAGCATTTTTCAATAGGCCTTGCATAAAACAATGGGAGACGTGCAAGTCCTTTTCCTGAATGTAATAATAGCCACATTTGTCCTATTTTCTTATTTTATTTACTCTTGGGTGAGTGATTATGTATCACCCTGTGTGGATAGATTTTTGTACACACCATGATTTTATCTCCGATGATTTATGTTGTGTTATGTGTCGGAGAGAGTGTACTTCTCAAGCAAGCTTCCTTCTAACAGAATATGAATATGTCAAAAAAAGACTTCAAAACTGTAATTATCTGCACCTGAGTTTTGCAGTTTTATTGGTGTAATCTTGTACAATTTTCAGGATCAATCAAATACCCCTAATGAAGGTAATCAGACAAATACTTTATAAAATACCAGTTAATAAAATCAGCTTCACAAAAGGAGGAGTTTAGTGCATTATATACAGCCAGTAATCATAACTGATGTTGTCTTTGTGAGACACTTAGTGGTATGCGCTGGCGTTCTCCTCGCTGTTCAACCAAATGTAAGTTACAAATTTTTTTTGCTTAGCTGCTCCCAAGGTTTTAAATGTAGGTTAGGTCACTTGCCCGGAGGTTTGCCTCACCGTGGCACAAGTGTCTAGTATAATATACTTTGCATGCAAGCCATATTGGAAGCTAAAGTTCCTCCTAGTTTAATAAATGTTAGCACTTGTCTTGGACGCAGGGCATGCATTTTTCAGTCTGGCAGAGGCGGTGTATGCCTGTGCGATTAACCATTCAATTGCAACATGTGTTTAGGGATGCACAGCCTTTCCCCCCACCTTTCCTTAACCTTGATGTTGTCTTTGTACCTGTAGTGGTTCATGTTCACCAAATCTTAACTATGTCCATGCAAGAAAAGAGACTGCACTGTGAGGTAAGGAGACTGTATTGTGCGATCAGGTCTTACTGCAGTTTGATGGCGTTTTAATGTAAGTTCAGTGACCTTTTAACCCCCACTGTCATGTCAACAGACTAGAGGAGGAGTTGTAATCATGTTGTGCTGGTGTGCTGTAGCAGGGGCACCTCTCCCACCAGTCACTAGAGGCAGCCGCTTGAGGCGCTGTGCATTCAAAAGGCGGAGCCGCCAGCCGCATCTACTGTGAGCGTTTTTAACTTTTTTCATTTATTTACCTTTAGCACGCTGCCCACGTGCTCACTAGTGCCTCCCTCTGTATAGTGTCTCTATTGAGTAGTCCCCGCCTCCTCCTCCTCTCCGATCAATAGAGCAGTGAGGCACCGCTGACTCTTCTCTCCTCCACTCCTCAAGCTGCGCCCCTGCTTCTCCATTAGCCACCGGGTAAAGTGTTTACCTCATGTGGCCACACCCCGCCTTTAACTCCGCCCCCGCCAGTCAACTCAAGCACTCTGGCACGGTATTTGAAATGTCTGATGACGGTGACAGTCCCCGTTCCTGCTGTGAGCAGCTTCCCTGTCTGTGTCTGCAGAGTGCAGACTGCAGGTCTGAGCCCTTTCATGTAACGACATGTGCTGTGTGGGGGAGGGGGAGAACGATCAGGAAGGAGAGCTTCTGTGAGGAGAAGGGGGAGGCTGCAGCTGAAGGATGTACCCACTACCCAGGGAGAAAGGAAACTCCAGTCCCAGGACACACCACTTCTTTCTACTCGGTGAGTAAAAGCAGGCTGACAACTGTCTGCTGTACGGGATGGCCAGGCACTCCTCATTAATCACTGGCTATTCAGTGATTGTTCCAGTCTGCACTATAATCTGACAGAGCATTATATATAGGGGAAGAGAGACTGGGCATCAGTGTCATCTGTTTAGCAGTATATATTGTGTGCTGCAGTTGTGTTATGCCTTGATGCAATTTGAAAGAAGCTGGGTCCTTGTTATAGGGGCCCAATATGTGAGCATTTTATCCATTCTTGCAACCTGTAATATATTAGTAAAGTATAGCATCTTATTTCACATATACAGATCTGCAATTTGTTTGGGTGTCATGGTAACGGTCACCGGTCAATGACATTCTTGAGCACTGGGGGGACGCTTAAAGAGAACCAGAGACAATCTAAAGAAAAGATTGTATACATACCTGGGGCTTCCTCCAGCCCCATACGCACGGATCGATCCCACACCGCCGTCCTCCGCTGCCCGCAGCTATGAGAACCGGCTCCCCGCTCTGGCATCAGTCGGAGCCAGTCTGAGCGTAAGGGAAGTGCGCTGTTTGCGTATCTCTGCAGCAGCCGCTGGAGAGATACGTAGAGGGCGCACTTCTCCTGTGTAGCCTGGCTCCGATGACGTCAGTGATGGGAGCTGGTTCTCGTAGTTGCAGGCAAAGGAGGATGGCGGCATGGGAGCGATCTGTGCATATGGGGCTGGAGGAAGCCCCAGGTATGTATAAAATATTTTCTTTAGATTGCCTCTGGTTCCCTTTAAACCAGACCTGAAAATGTAAAAAAAAAAAGTTTCACTTATCTGGGGCTTCTACCAGCTCCCTGCAGCCATCCTGTGCCACGCAGGTCCCTAACGTTCCTAGCGGTGCAGTTTTGGTTTTGCCAACTTCGAAGTTGACGTCCACTGCGCTTGTGGGGCCCTGGCTGCACAGGTCCTCATTCGCTCCAGTCACTGGAAGCATCCTCTGTGCGGACAGAGTACGGGAAAATCACTACTGTGCAGGATGCTTCTGGCTGCAGGAGTGAACGAGGACCTGTGCACCCAGGGCAGGAGCAGCGAACGGTGACTCTACAAACCGAAACTGTGCCGCAGTGGGAGAACAGAGGATCGTTGAGGACTGGCACGAGACAGGTTTACTTTAAGCAGTTGACCAACAGGATAGCAAGCACTGAGGATTACAGTTTTACATTTGTTTTTCCCATGGTGGAGGGGTTACTTCTGGCTGCAGCTGCTGCTACTACCATCTCAAACTGAGGCCAGTTGAAAGTATTTGTAAACTCCTAGCAGTTCTGTTGTATAGGCAAATCATTAGGTTTAGCTTTTTTTCTGTCTATAGCCAAGTAGCTTAGATTCTAAGCCTTTGGCAGGGTTCTTCCTTATCTCGTAATTCAACATAATCATGTGCTCCTTTTCTATGACTGCTATTACTGGGCCCACCTAACCAGCCCAAAATGGCATGATCACGTATTCTCTACCCTGTTTGCCTTGTATAGCCTTTACTACGTTGTATAACCCTGTTATGTCTGCCATCCTTTGAATCATTGTATGTATTTATTGCCCAGCACTGCGTAATATGTTGGCACTTTATAAATGCAATTAATTATAATTGTATGGAAAAGTCTCTGTGCTTTTGAGATTAAAGGATACCCGAGGTGACATGTGACATGAGGAGACAGACGTGTATGTACAGTGCCTAGCACACAAATAACTATGCTGTGTTCCTTTTCTTCTTTCTCTGCCTGAAAGAGTTAAATATCAGGTATGTAATTGGCTGACTCAGTCCTGACTCAGACAGGAAGTGACTACAGTGTGACCCTCACTGATAAGAAATTCCAACTATAAAACACTTTCCTAGCAGAGGATGGCTTCTGAGAGCAGGAAGGAGATAAAAGGGTCAATAGTTCATAAATGTTAGCTCTGGTATACTTCAAAGAATGTGTCATTGAGCAAAAACAACAGTTAAAACGTAAAAAAAAGCAGATTTAAACATAAAATAAAACTGTGGAATATTTTAAAAAGTCATTTTTAGGAGAAGGAAGATAGATATTTCATTAGTTTATTTTCGCTTTGAGTGTCTTTTAAAGGATAGCCAAGCTGAAAATGTATATACAAAAGGGTCTATACATACTTAATTTTTAGGGTTATCCACACCAGGATCACTGCCTCCATTGCCTCAGCCATGCTCCATTTACATGCAATCAGTCTTGGACTAGGCCCCTGTCCACAAGTACCGGTAGTTGGTGACCTCTAAACCAGATCACGAAGGCAGTGGCAGCCCTGCCAAAGTGGTGTCCAAGAATAAACTATTCATGCGTAGTTGAAGAATATTTGCTTCAACCCCAGTTGGGGTCTAGACTGGGAATGACTGCAGGGAAACGAAGTCTGGCAGGGGAAAATGGAAGCAGCAATCCTGGTGTGGATATAGGATCCTTTTATTGATGCAATTTCAGCTCTTATATCCTTTAAAGGGAAGGTTCAGGGAAACCTTTAAAAAAATAAAAATCCATATTCACTTACCTGGGGCTTCCTCCAGCCCGTGGCAGGCAGGAGGTGCTCTCGCCGCCGCTCCAGAGGCTTCCAGTCGTCTTCGGTGGCCGACCCGACCTGGCCTGCGCAGTAAAGCCCGGAGGACGTCCGATGACGTCAGCGCGCCCGCGTGGGACGCAGAAGAGCCCGTCCTTGGAGCGCAGAAGAGCCCGACCTGGCAGCCGGCCTGGCCAGGTCGGGTCGGCCACCGAAGACGACCGGAAGCCTCTGGAGCGACGGCGAGGGCACCTCCTGCCTGCCACGGGCTGGAGGAAGCCCCAGGTAAGTGGATATGGATTTTTATTTTTTTAAAGGTTTCCCTGAACCTTCCCTTTAAGGATAAGCCCCATCTACACCATACGATTCTTTGTGCAATTTGATTATGATTCTATTTACGATCCGATTAAATCTGACATGTCCGATCAGGATTCGATTCGATTCATTTCAATTTGCCATTGTTTTGCAATGGCAAATCGAATTGAATCGAATCCCGATTGGACATGTCGGATTTAATTGGATCGTAAATAGAATCATAATCGAATCGCACAAAGAATCGTATCGTGTAGATGTGGCTTGACTGACCACGGTTGATTGCCTGGTGCCCCCTAATGCCCTATCCTCAAGAGGGTTGTAGTTTGGCTGCAAAAAGTAGTGTTGGGAGTGGGCTAGGAGTAGGTTTTGCACCAACTATGGTTACTTAAGTCTGGCCACCAAACTGCAGAGAGGGGCGCAGCCCCAATCAGCTGGGGGGGGCGCCACAGGTTTCCTTGCCTGGAGTGACAAAAAGGCTAGAGGCGCCCCTGTGCTGTAGAGAGGGAAAATTTGAAGGTGCATGGTCAGTTGTTGTGGTACTGCATTGAGCTATCTGCAAGAGGTTCTTCTATGAGCATACCTAAAGAAGAAAGCAAATCTGTAGTGGAACATATAACATTACCAGTTGATAAGTACTAAAAGCGCATTTAGAAGGTCTTCCTTAAAGCTTTAGGGACAGCCATAGTTAAATACTTGTTCTACTTACACACTGTCCACATTTTGATCTAAGTGAATTCTATATAGTAAATAAAGAGAAAATTGTTTCAGGAAATTTCCATCTTTGCTGCCTCTGACTGAAGCCAATTATGATGTCATTTCTTCCCTTGATCTTTTTTTTTTCTCCTAGAAAAAAATAGCTTGCTTTGTAAACACGTGTGTGCAGAGCATAGGTCATATTTCAGCATCTTCTCCCTTCTAAGCCTTGTGTCACTCTGAACTGCCCTCAGCCAATCAGTGAGGAGCAGGAATGTGGGAGGGGAGATAACAAGCAGCCTTCTCAGGCTGACTGAGATAAGATTTATTACAGCAGAAACAAAAGGTTCACAAAACTACCCTCTTTCTTCTCAGTTGGAGTGTTATTGTGCGGGGATTGGATGAAAGTTGATCTAAAGAAAGAACAAGGAACCTCAAGATTTTCAGCAAGTTCCATAGATTAAGCAGCTGTTGTTTCTTGGCTCATCATGTTCAGACTGCAATTAAAAGTGGCTAAGCATCTTCATAGACGTGAAACAGCCATCTTTTGGTCTGTCTAGTGCTCCCTAGGGAGAGTCAGAAATGCCGTTTTCCGATTCCGAAGAAATTCCTATTTCCGCAAATGCCAATTTCTGATATTGGAACATTCCAATGGATTTCCGATTTCCGCAGAAAGTTGTTTTTTTGCCACTTTTGTTAAAAAGTTAGGTAATTTTTTTGCAAAAAAGGTTGTTTTTTACAGAATCCATTATATAGTCTGACTCGGAAACACTCAGTATGAGTGCAAAACATTACCTCAGAAATCTGAAATTTTAAACCAGTCACAAGACTTATAAAAACTTGGCAGTATCCGAGTCTTGTGACTGGTCTAAAATTACTACAGAAATCTTATTTCCACGGAAAATTTCTGCATTCTCTAATTGGTCCAATGCTTCAGAGTTCCTTGATTGGCCTACAATTTCCAAGTTGAGGTAATGCAGCATTCCAACGGATTAATGATTTTAGAGTGCCAACTTCCACTTACTGCTGCAGAAAGCCAATTTCCGATTCGAAACTTGGAAATCAACATTCCACTAGAATTTTCCAACCTCCCCATGTCCCCCTGCACCCACCTCTGTTCTTACGTCCACTACATGTAAGAAGGTACACCACATTTACATGTATGAAGTCTTAGAAATGACGAAGTGGCACAACTAACTTTCTCTCGGCAGTGGTTGGTGCCTTTCTCCTGTGATTCTTGTAGGCCAATTAACAAATAGAGCTCTCTGAGAAAATCACAACCTGCAGCTATGTAAGCCTGAGCTCCGTGAAGTGATTGGTGAAAAGCATCTTTAGTATGTTCTTCTTGAAATTGAATTTTTCATCAGCTAATGAAGTCCGTTATACACAGCTGAGCACAGATTCTGCCACTGAGTGCCTACATGACTAGTAAAACATGTGTCCCTGAGTAGGACTTTCAGTAGCCTACCTGTATGTAGGTAGTTTAACAATGCATAAAGATTCTGGCAGCAAGTTAGCATAGTGTTTAGCACGCTTGCCTTGCAGCTCTGGGTCCCCGGTTTGTATCCCAGCCAGGGCACTATCTGCCCAGAGTTTGTATGTTCTCCCTGTGTCTGCACAGGTTTCCTCCAGGCACTCCAGTTTCCTCACACATGCCCAAAACATACAGATAAGTTAATTGATTTCCCCATACAAAAAATTGTCCCTAGTCTACGATACATACATTACACGATACATACGACTATAACTATGGTAGATATTAGACTGTGAGCCACTCTGAGGGACAGTTAAGTGACAAGACAATATACTCTGTACAGCGCTGCGGAAGATCTAAACACTACTGTATATAAATACTGTAATAGATTGCGGAAAAGCCGCCGCGCGGACTGGCGGCGAGGCGGCTGGTTCCGCATTTGGCTCAGCGGTTTACACACAGCGGCATGCATCTGATGTGGCTGAGCCTTCTAGTGCACACAGATTGAGGAATACACGCGCGCGCACGCGCGGAGAGGCGGAACCTTTATGACAAACGGAGAGGGATCAGCTGACCAGGTTGGTCAGCTGATTTCAGAGCAGGCGGCTATTGGTTGATCAGCGCTGGGTGGCGCCAGGGAGCGCCGCTCTATATATTGTTATTGCTGGTCAGTCTCAAGTTGTCTGCCGTTGCGAACACTTACGTGAAAGCACTCAGACCATAGTCAGATCCCACATTGTGTTAGAAACAGGAGGACCTGGGGATTCACACTGAGCCAGATTACTACTGTGTTACTATTGTGTTATACTTCAGACTAGTTCCAGGGTGTTAAGGCCAGAAACCTTACACCCAAGACTAGGGACACCGTGTTACTACTGTGTTATACTTCAGACTAGTTCCAGGGTGTTGAGACCACGGACCTCACACCCAAGACTAGGGACACTGTGTTACTACTGTGTTATACTTCAGACTAGTTCCAGGGTGTTGAGACCACGGACCTCACTCCCAAGTCTAGGGACACTGTGTTACTATTGTGTTATACTTCATACTAGTTCCAGGGTGTCGAGACCACGGACCTCACATCCAAGACTAGGCCTTATTTGTTACCTGTTATGACCATTTGCTCTGTTGACCTCGCTCTTGCTTTCTGATTCGGTACCTCAGCCTATCTGCCTTCCTGTTGCCAAACTCTGCCTGTCTCCGGTTACTGAATCAGTCTACTGTCTCTGTACTTTATCTGCCCGTGTGTTGCCGACCTAGCCTGCCCAACCTTGCGAGCCATCACTCTCTCTAGAGAGATTAGCCTTCACTGCTACCTGTGACACCCATCTTCCAGGGGTCAGGCCTTCCTGCTATTCAGCCTGGGGCTCCATTCCCTTGGAAGTCTCAGGTAGTGTTGGGCGAACACCTGGATGTTCAGGTTCGGGAAAGTTCGCCGAACATGGCCGCAATGTTCGGCATGTTCGGGCCGAACCCCGAACTCCCCGAACATCCCGCTTTTGGGGGCCCTATGGGGTCGCAGGCATAAGGAGGGAGCATGCCCCGATCGCGGGGGGGGGTCGGAAATCCCCCCCACCCCCTCCGCTAGTGCTCCCCCCTCTGCCCGCTTCCCCATACAAAAGTTTCAGGAAGTACCGGTCCGGTGGTAGTGGGTGGCTGGCAGTGGGCGGCACTGTGAAGTGAGTGACTGAGGAGGAGGAGTCCGGAGAGTGACGCGTTGAGGGAGGCCGGGCAGCGGGCGGTTTAGCAGTAGTACGGTACTACTGCTGAACCGCCCGCTGCCCGGCCTCCCTCAACACGTCACTCTCCGGACTCCTCCTGCTCAGTCACTCACTTCACAGTGCCGCCCACTGCCAGCCACCCACTACCACCGGACCGGTACTTCCTGAAACTTTTGTATGGGGAAGCGGGCAGAGGGGGGAGTGCTAGCGGAGGGGGTGGGGGGAATTTCCGACCCCCCCCCCCCCCGCGATCGGGGCATGCTCCCCCCTTATGCCTGCGACCCCATAGGGGGCAGTATTCGGCCGAACAGGGGGCCTGTTCGGCGGCCATTTAGTAGTTCGGGGTGAACCCGAACTTAAAAGGCCGAACACCATCAGGTGTTCGGCCGAACGCGAACATCACCCGAACAGGGTGATGTTCTGCAGAACCCGAACAGTGGCGAACACTGTTCGCCCAACACTAGTCTCAGGCTGCTGGAAGGTCTTCATACTTCCCAGAGGGAGGTATTCCTCATACTGCCAAGGGCCACCTGCTCCTCGGGTGGTCCTACTCAAAGTCATTACTGTTGCACCAAACACTCACACTATATAGGTGTCCAGAGGTTAGTCATATATGTATTATTGGTGATTCTGCAGGTCATCAATAATCAGGTATACATCTGTATTCTTGGTGATTCTGCAGATCACCAATAATCAGATTCTCTCTGTGTGCTGACACCGATCGTTACAAATACTAAATAATAATAATGAAATTTTGGGTAAGAGTATAAATCATGCATGGCCATATTGGATGTATTAATACTTAAAAGCTTGCCTTCCATCACTGCCCCCTATTGACCAGGAAACACTAATTTCAGTGTGAAGACATGGCTAAGGCAAAACACAAGCTAAAGATAAATCTATATTATGGAGGAATGACCACTCTCTGGCCAGATCGATAATACGAGCAAAGCTCCAGGGGCCATGTCACTTAAACTGCAAAAGATACTAAGTTTAAAAAGTGAGTGATTTCAAACTTCATTATGGTGCTACACATCCTACCTAATAAAATGCAAGTGTCTCTTCGTCCCATGTCCCTGTGTGTGTGTGTTTTTGTTGTGGGCATGTGCAGGGAGGGATGCAGAGACACTGAGGAGAGCTGGTGGAATGACGTGACAGGGGGCCAGGAGGGGCGGGCGTGTGCACGCTACATGAGGGGCAGGCGTGTGTGCGCACACCCACTGTGAGGGCCACATGGCGTGCGTGCGGGCGGGGCACGTGGCGGGTGTGTGCGCGGGCAGCTGGCGTGCAGCGGATAAGCGGTGACAGACCTAGTCCATTTTTAAACAGGCTAAGGTCACTAGTTACACATCAAAGAAATGGAAAGTAAAGTAGGGCTTTAGAGGTGATCCACACATGCTTTTTGTACCACACTACCAGGTGAATGCTCTTTCAGTGTTACATCTACAATAAATGTAAGTCAAGCAAGTTCTACACTTTTAATAGAAATCTTCAGCAGCCTGTTTCATAGGATAGTGTTGCTATGAAAATATATTATTTAAATGGAAGACCAATTGATATTATTTTCCATTATCCTGTGGGACATCATAACCTAAATCTGTCCTCCGTAATGACTTTTATGTGGTCAGCGAAGATAAATATTGCACCGTACTCTTCAAAAATTGATAGCTAATAGGAAAAAGTAAAAAACGTTTTGTATAACATTAGCGCTAAACACAACGCTGTGACTCTGAGAGTACCCTTAAGAGGAGATGAATAAAATATTTTATCTCTGGGGCAATGACCTGCTCTTGGTCTTTGGTAAGATACCATCTAAAATATAATGAAGTGGAAAAATAAAAAAAAAGTTTAGCATTTGGGAAATGCCTATCTGTCTGCCGTCAATCAAGTGGAGGAAAAAACTTAAAGAATACAGTTTACTCTGGGTTAATAGTCTTTTAAATTAGGATAAAAGAACTCACACTGTGAAAATCTTCCTGCCATCTGATTAAGCAATGAGCCAATGCGCCAGTAAATATTCCAGAAATCCCCCACGGTTTAACTCAAAAGCGTAATTCTTTCGTCTTTTCAGCCCCATCCTTCATTTTTAGGCCATCATTGTACACGGCGTGTCAGAAATTTTCTATCACGCTGTCTTGAGCGAAAATGAATGAAATGATTTCATGCTTTTCATTGGCAACTTTTGTTTAGCCGGAACCATTGTCCTACGAAGCCTGGAGAGCGGAACACTAAAATCTACTGTAGTACATGATTTATTTTCCTGAGAAGGTTTAAAGCTGAACTCTATTTTGTGGAGTTTTTGTGTTTTCTGTATAAGTCTCCCAGCAAAGTGCAAAGACTGCCCACGGGTTGCTGTTTGATGGAGAGTACCACTCTACCGAGCATTCTGTAGCTACAATATAGCTCGCTATGTTTAGGTGTACGAGGCCATTTTCCACGAACCATAATCTGTAGGAGGAAAACTGAAAGTGATGCAGGTTAATTTGTTGTAGTTTTGTAGGCTTCATTTTTGCTTGCTTGGAGCTAAATGGAGCCCAAAGTTTAAATGTCTTAATGTATCTCAGGGATTTTTCAACTTTGGATGTCTGCTCCTCTCACTGCAAGAACATTTCTTTAACATCAGTGAGACTATTATGGTGTACCTAAGACAAAAACCATCTCAGGTACCATACTTACCTGGGCCTTCCATAAGCTCCCTTGAGGCTGCTCGGTCCCTAGCTGTCTCCCTAGGTGGCTCCTGTGCCCACTGGACAGCTTGATGGCCTGGCCGGGTTGCGCTTTGTCGTGCATGGGCAGCCCAACCATGAGCGTTGATGGGAGCGTACTGTCCCTGCACAGTAGTTACTGAGCAGGCTCAATGCACACAGTTGGTCAGCATATGTGTGACTAAGCATGACTCGCTAAGGCTATCGGGCTGTGCGGCAGGGGGCAGGAGTGACCCAGGGAGATGGCAAGGGACCGGACAGCCTTGAGGGGGCTTAAGGAAACTCCAGGTAAGTATGGAACCTGAGACTTCTTTTGCCGCTTGTTTTTCATGGCATGTGCTGCTGGTATTAACACTGCTTTGCTTGCATGAAGAACACTAACCGCATGTGGATTACTTACCATGCTCTGTGTATTGGAATATGCCTTGCTGTGGAGGTGTCGTTTTATTGGATAACTAAGAACTCTATGCTATCGGAACTTTGGTTGAAAAGCTTGTCCAGTTCTATATCAATTCCCCTGCTTCCAGCGGGCTCTAGCATACGGCCGTTGTGTGTGTGTGTGTGTGTGTGTGTGTGTGTGTGTGTGTGTGTGTGTGTGTGTGTGTGTGTGTGTGGGTGCGTGTGATGTGTAACTAGGTGGGTGTGACAGGGTGGCCATCCCATGGTTGTTTTTAATGCACTCTCTCTATTCATTTGTTAAATAAATTCAATAAAAATGTATACTTGTATAACATTAACAAGATTTATGAATTCATATACTTCTTATGATTATATGGCTTTTGAATTTTGAGGCTAGACACGTATGTTCCACTGTTTGGCTACCACTTTCAGATAGAAATTGTATTACTTTGTTTGCCTCAGGTTCCCTTTAAAATGTTTCCCTAGATTAGAGTATTTTTTATGTATTCCTCCCACGTCTACACCTCTGTCTTCCACTACCCGCTCCCTAATCTGCACACACAGTTAAATCTTCTACATGCTTTTCCACAGGGGTCCTCAACGTCTTTTCCACAGGGGTCCTCAACTTTATGAGTCATGTGAGAAAATTGTTCTGCTCCTTCTTGCTCTTTACACGCATTAAAACTGTCCTGAGGCCTCAAGTTCGCTTGCACCTCCTTCCCATAAGAAATTTAGTTAAAGAGGATCCGAGATGAAAAACTAACTATAACAAGTAACTTGTCTATATATCTTATGTAAAGTTTAGGTGGTTTAAACAGCAAATCTAGCTACAAACAGTTTTAATAGAATATGATTATTTATTCCTGTGATACAATGACAGCAGCCATGTTGTTTGTAAACATTACACAGAGGCAGGCGTATCTGTATCTTGAGCCATCAGCCTAATCCCCTCTCCTTCTCCCTCCTTCACTCTGCCTCTGAAATCAATGGCTAGTAACACCTCCCCCTCCTCCTGCCCAGACTGAGCTCCCATAAGCCCTTGCTACTGCCTTGGCTCTCTGAAAACCTGTGGGTGTGGCTTTTTTAGTTTATAGGGAATTAGAGTATTAAAACAAAAACAAAAAAGTATTTGGCTTGAGGAATGCCCTATAAACAATAGGAAAGGAACACAATTATGCAATGTGTAAAAGTTCCCCTCGGATCCACTTTAAGTGTGAGTGGCAGGCCAACACTGTCCCCTTCCACAACCACCAGTGATGCACACTTTAGACCCCTATGATGTAACACAGTGTACTCCACTGTCTGCATCCTAGAACCTTCCTCCACATTCACCTAAACAGGACCAGGATTTTAGCAGTTGTAACAGCCACGATCTTTCAAATAACTCACTGTAAGAGGTCATGCCACTACAACAACAGGACAGCCCCCACAAAAGACACTAAAATAAACACCAGAATCCATCACTGGAGCTTCAATGGGTAAGTCTCTACACTTTCCTGACATGATCTCCACAGTGTTGGAGAAATTTGGCGCAGCCAGTCCTGCCGCAGGCCATAATAGGAATTATGGCTTAAGTGGTGCACAGACAGTAATTTGGGTGCTGTCAAAAGATGGAGCCCAAATTTCTGTAAAAACAGCATAATTCGTCAATAGCTGGCAGCCGCATTATGTATTTCCCTACTGCCCATGGTGACCTGAAGGGAGAATAGTAATTAACGCCGTCAAGACTTTTGCAGGAGTAGGGTGAGCCATTTATGGGCTTTACCCTGTGCCCAAACTTCCCTGTGGCTTAATTATATGCATGCATATATAGTTTCCATGTAATTATGTCATTTATAGTAGGGTAAATGCTGTAACTAGTGAGAAAGCAGTCTGGTGGATCAGCTCATTGTCATGCATGTTGTCCTGTGAAAAATCCTGTAAGAGCCTATTTTTTCAGTGTTTAAAATTACCATTTAATGGATGTATTCAAAAGATTACAAACATGGGTTTGTATTTATTTAAATAAGAATGTTGTATGTGCAATTAGTGTAAATAGTACGTAAGGAATTACATGGCAAGGAGGAGCAATTCGTTTTTATCTTCAGTTTCTTCATTTTATCTTTAATCTAAACTAAAGTCACTGATTTACCAGTTTAACATATTTATTGTTCTTATGTGAGACAACTTGATAGTAACTCATTCTATTGGCTAAATCTTCAGAATAAAGACGGAATAGATGTTGCTCTACTTGAGTTGTCCATTCATGCCTATGCATTCAGAATGTAAACTCCGGATTTTGAGTCTCACGTAAATAAGGACACAACAAGGTAAGCTGCATTTTGTAGAAAGTGGAAACTTTATCTTTTAATTATCAAGAGGTTTAAGAGGGGACTGGAGAAATCTACAGGTCAAGTAGAAAACTCCTTTAAGTTGCCAGTATCTTGATTTCAAGTTTCAAAATTGATTTTATTGATTTATTTTTAATAAAAGTTCTCTCCGCAGAACGCCTCTGCGCTGCATTGCTCTTAACTGGACTTTTGGCTGAATGCTGCGACTGTCAAATCAATGCTGCCTCGCACTATATTTATCTATAGGCTGGGTAAAATTGGAAAGTGGACAACAATCTATAGTTTATATTAACCGTATCATGACTGCAGATGGATTTTTTTTTTATCTAAACTTTAGTTTTAAGGTGAAATAAAAAAAAATAATAAAAAAAAATACCATCATCGTCATTATTAGGACGGACTTTAAATTTGATTTAAATATCTTTCTTATGAGTTGAAAAATAGAGGAAAGAGCAAAGTGCTTGTATGGAATAACAATAATATTAATAGTAATAACTGCCACTAGTACTCCCACTCTTTCTTATAGCTTGACTAATTTAATTTAAACCTTAGTCTGCTGTGTTAATTGGAGACTTGGCGGGATATGCACAGAAGTCCAATAAAGTTGCTATGTACGGGGAGTGCACAGCACTTGTAGCATTAATTATGCTGACAAAGTAGCGTGCATTGTGCAATTATCACGACCCGCCGCGTGTTGCCTAAATAACGTGAGCATTGCAAGAGTAATGTGGGTTGCACTAAGTTTGTGAAGTGTGCTACCTTATTATCAGTGTAAATAATGGTGAAATTGCCATGTGTGCTCCTTTTTATATGGGAGTGGAATTGGAGGGGAAATTGCACTGCAGCAAATCCTCCTGTCTAATAATTTGACTTTAGCCAAATTTAGTAAAAGTTTTCTTGGAGCAATTACAGGGACTAGGGGGTACAAGGAGAGAAATAGACAATGCACAGAGGTATGTGGATTCAGCATGAACATACCTCTGGGCTTCACCTAGGTATCTTTGCATCGGGCCAGATGTACTTTAAAATGTACCTGAGCCGAAGCTTACCTAAATAGAGGGAAGCCTAAGGATCCTGTTGAGGCCTCCCTCGGTGCTCTGATGGCCCCTGTTGCTGAGTGTGGCCCCACAGAAGATTAGCAAAAAGGCATTGTTGCTAATAATATCGGGGCGGCGCACCTTCTCTTCCTTCAGCCTGTAGTAGCTGTAGCTGCGAGAGCATGCCCGTGCTTGTGTAGTAAGCTAAAGCTGCGGGCCCCATGCTGCTGCGCATGCGTGGCAGAGCTAGCATGGTTGCGCTGGTAACAGAGGAGGAGCGTGGCCCTTATGTGCAGGGGGCACATCGGGCCATGCTCAGCGACGGGGAACATTGGACCACCGAGGGAAGCCCCGATAGGATCCTGAGGCTTCCCTCTCTTCAGGTTGAGGTTAATATCTTATTTTGAACCCGAGCTTCGGCTCGGAATCACTTTAAAGCAAACCTAGCGGGGTCTAATGACCATGTGGCTTGAATGTATTTATTGCAATGTGTCTGCAATCATATTTGTCATATTCCAGGTTACTTTTTAAGGAGTCGTAAAAATTGTCAGGCCTACCACAAATTGAGGCCTTGGTTTCTAACTTGCATCACTTCCTCACCATCTTTCCTCAACTGCAAATTTGTCCGAAAAAGCTCAACATTCAATAACAATCCTCCAGTCCTCTTAGGGCCCTTTCACATCAGAGGGATTTTTCGGCGTTTTAACGCCACGGCCGAAGTTGGCGTTTTGCTAGGTAAAAGAAAGTAGATAGACTTTGATTTTACCTTTCACATCTAACTCGGCGTTTTGGAGCGTTGCGTTTCAACGCTCCCAGGAGCTTTTTCAGGGCTGTTTACAGCCGAAGTTGGCTGTTGGCGTTTCAATGATAGTCAATGGAAAACGCCAACTTCAGCCTTTTCAAAGCCTTTTCAAAGCGTTTTACAGCTATCTTGTTCACTTATTTTTATAGAAGAAAAAAAAAAGGACGTTTTCATATGGGCTGTAAAACTCTTTCAAAACGCTTTGAAAACGCTTTGAAAACGCTATGTATTGGCGTTAAGCAAAAGGCTGACTTTCAGCCTTTTCTACCGCAGCCTCTAGTGTGAAAGAGCCCTTAATGATTAGTAGATGGCAAGAAGGGGCTGAACAAAATTCTTAAGTCTGAACTACAAACATTGTATCTAGTAAATGCTTCTGATATGCAAAAGCTTCCTGGGAACACATAACACCCACTCTGCTTTTGCCTTATTTTTTTTAATCAAAAAGATAAAGTGATACTTATCAATAGGCATAACATAAACACCCTTTCTTCTGTCTAATTCAGCCTATACAAAGAAAAAATCCTGCATTTGACTCAAGCCAGCCTATGACCTTCCCTCCCACATGATCACTCTTAATCCCCACACTTTTAAATCCCACTATCTTCTCTCCACCTGTACAGCATGAGTCATTAGAGGTGAATGGGGGAAGGGGAGTGATCATGTGAGAGTAATTCAGTTTATAAATCATCAACAGCAGCGTTAGGAATACATTTCTGGTTTACTGTTGATAGGAGAAGGTAGATCAGTCCTTCAAATTGAAGGAGTCAAGACCTACCTATTCCAGGAGGGTAACTACAGGGGAGCATCACATGCAATCGCAGGGGGGCCCAGAGCTGTGGGGGGCCCCCAACTACTAACTTTCCCTTTCTTCGATGTTTTTGTGGCTACACTTGTTATGGGTGTGAAGATCATGATGGCCACACTTGTTTTATGACCCTTGTGAGATGGGTCCAGGGGCATGAAGGGCACCAAGGGGAGGCAAGAAAAGAGGTGTGAACTTTGGTAGGCCCTATCAATGTTTTGCTGGGGGGGGGGGGGCATGGATTGTAGTTATGCCACTGATCTATTCTCTTTGCACTCAGGATCCACGGTCTATCTGTGTACACGGGGAAATCTCTGAGATATACGAAAGTCAAATGCAGACACTCTGTAATACTGCCTTCTATAATGACTCTTTACTGGATTCATGTCCACCTTGAAACAGAAAGGTTAATTGACGGCAAAGGTATTGTTTCAACCCCAAAGAGCCATAGGGTGTGTGGATAGTATACTAGTTTAATACATCACCTTTGACATAGGAGACCAAGATTTAATTTCTGGCTGCAGCTATTCAGCAAAGAGTCCTTGGGCAATACACCCTAACACTCTAGGGTGGCCTTTTGAGAGTGGCAGGAAAAAAGTGCGCCAGCTGAGGGTGGACAAAAAGGGCCCCCGCCATAGACTTTAATGCAAAAAGCAAAAAAAAGGGTGCCGTGATAAATATCGTTAACAACACTACAGTTTTTGAAGTATGTTATCGTTTTAAAAACTTGCAATGTTATAGTTTTGGTGAAAAAAGCAGAAAAAAGGGCGCCGCCATAAACATTATTAACAACATTAGAACATAAGAGTTTTTGAAGTATGGTATCATTGTAGAAGCTTGCAATGTTATAGTTTTTGTCATATTATTTCGCTTGTATGTACAGACTAAGTTTTCAAAGGTATTATTGTTTTTATGTGTAAAAGGGTTTTTCTGCAGAGGGAGTGGTTAAGGTTAGGCACCACCAGGGGGAGTGGCTAGGGTTAGGCACCACCCGGGCAGCAGTTAGTTTTAGGCAACACCAGGGGGGGTTAGGGTAAGGCACCACTGGAGGGGTGGTTAGGGTTAGGCACCATCAAGGGGTTAGGCACAACCGGGGGGATGGTTAGGGTTAGGCACCACCGGGGAGGGGGGGTTAGGGTTAAGCACCACCAGGAGAAAGGTTAGTTTTAGGCACCACCAGGGGAGGGTTCTGTGTGAGGGTAGACTTGGGTTAAGCTGTATTGTTGAATTATGTAATGATATTTAACGTTAATATCTTTTCATTTTTATTTCTCATTTGTTTTTACAACGGTATTTATCGTTAACAAAGCTTGACAATGATGTTAATCATTATCAGATTTCATTAACCTCCTTGGCGGTAACCCTGTGTGTGACACGGGGTAAGCCGCCAGAGGGTGCCACTCAGGCCCTACTGGGCCGATTTACATAATTTTTTTTTCAAACACGCAGCTAGCACTTTGCTAGCTGCATGTTTGGTCTGATCGCCGCCGCCCACCGCCGATGCGTTGCTACCCGCAGCGATACAGCCCCCCCCCGCATGCCCCTTGCGCAGCCTGGCCAATCGCCTCCAGGCTGCGCTATGGGGTAGATCGGGATTCTCTGCGACGTCGATGACATCACTCCGTTCATTGCCATGGCGACGGGGAAGCCCTCTAGGAAATCCTGTTCAGAACGGGGTTTCCTTATATGCAAGCGGCGCCGGCGGCGATCGGCGAGTATGGGGGGACGCCGCAGGGAGGGGGAAGCATGTAGCTAGCGCTAGGCTAGCTACATGCTAATAAAAAAAATTGAAAAAAAACCTCCCGCTGCCGCGCAGCCGCACATATTATACCGCCAGGGAGGTTAACAACTGGCGCCATTTCGTTATCAGGTCAGGCCCTTTTTTCACGGCGTCCTTTTTTCATGCACGCGATATCAGCTACTTGTTGGGATGAAGTTCAATCCTTGGTTACAGTTCCTCTTTAAATGTTAAAAGTAAATTTTGTTTTGTATTTAACCACTTAAGCCTATTTAGATGAGATCTAAGCTTAATTTGTGGTGAAAAAAAAGAGATGTAGATCATTCACGTGTGATGAGTAGCGATAAAGTTAGTGGCGAATGAATGGGAGGATCGCTGACAGGGGAAAATTGCTTCCGTCCTGAAGGTGAAAACACCTGCAGGCTGAAGTGGTTAAATGTGATTGTTACAAATAAACATTTAATTACTTCTAGGCCCAGCTTGATAGGCAGAATCCTCCTGTCCTGATGCAATAATGAAGTCACTGGCATTACAAAAGATAAGTCTGGGGTGATTGGTAATGACAGGTGCTGCTGTTGTTCTGTGTGGAGCTTTTACTACACTGCAGCCAAACAAGGCTATTCTTGAACTTACAGAAGTTAGGGTGACCATATTTTGATTTCCAAAAAAGAGGACGATCACAACAGCATGTGGGCGTGGTCATGGGTGGGGCCAAATATACAAGACCTTAGCAGTGTGCTGTCCAACTTCGCGGGCATGGAGGGCCGTTTTTTTTCCCCAGACTACATGGTGGTGGAGGGCCGGCTGGCCAACCGACCACAAAATGCAATCAGATTCGCAGAAGATTTCCCCACAAAATGCAATAAAATCACACAGGCAGGTGACAAATGACAATCATTTATTTATTTATTTATTATTTATTTATTTATTGTATTTATAAAGCGCCAAAATATTACGCAGCGCTGAACATTAATTTAGGTTACAGACAATATTTAGGGGTGACATACAGCAATATGACAATACAGGAATAATAGAAAACCAGATCACACACCATAGTATGAGTGCCAGGTAATGCTTAGTCATTGGATTGAGCATGTAGATTAGGCAAGTTAGGTTCACTCAGATGCATAGCATGGGTTCACAGTAATGGAGGTGCATGATCAGGTAGGACACAAAAGGAGGAGGACCCTGCCCAAAGGCTTACAATCTAGAGGGAGAGGTAAGGACACGAACGGTAGGGGACCAGAGTTCAGCTGTAGGTTTAGAGCACTTGTGAGGGGTAGTAGGCCAGAGTGAAAAGGTGAGTTTTGAGGGCTTTCTTGAAGATGTTGAAGGAGGGGGCTGCCCTAATGGGTGGAGGTAGGGAGTTCCATAGTGTTGGAGCAGCTCTTGAGAAGTCCTGGAGGCGTGCATGGGACTGGGTGATGCGGGGGGCGGTTAGGCGAAGTTCATTGGAAGAGCGGAGTGAGCGGCTAGGTGTGTACCTCTGAGTAAGATCAGAAATGTAGGTTGGACAAGTTTTGTGGACAGATTTGTAGGTCAGACACAGTATCTTGAATTTGATTCTGGACTGGATAGGAAGCCAGTGGAGGGATTCTAGGAGGGGATCTGCCGTGGTGGAGCAATGGGAACAGTGGATAATTCTGGCTGCCGCATTCATGATGGACTGCAGTGGGGCTGTTCGGGTCATAGGGAGACCAGACAGCAGGGCATTGCAGTAGTCAAGGCGGGAAATTATGAGGGCATGGATGAGGAGTTTGGCGGTGGCAGAGGTCAGGAAAGGGCGAATCTTACAGATGTTACGAAGGTAACATGGTGAGAACTCCAGAGAAGACTTTAAAAACCATGCTAGTTAAGCACAATGATTTAGTATTCTGGCTAAACTGGATGGCTGCATGTCTTCTGTTCAATCTAAAACTGTAACTGCTGAGAAAAGACAAGTGAAACATGCTGTACTGAACGTTTTGCCATTCATTTGCTCATACTGAAAGCTGGATATCTCAGTGATTTAACTGAACACTTTGGGGTTAATTTAAGCTAACAAAGGTGTTTATGATGAAGTGCAGGAATACAGGAGGCTCTGCCAGTCTCCTTACACAAATCAGAAAGCTGCCCTCCTGGAGTCTAGGGACTGTCAAAAACTTTTCAACTTTTTTAACGCCTTATCCACACATGCAGTCATTATAACAGTGGGGAGAGAGCAGCCAGATATTTGCCCAGGGACCCTCCAGGCAAGCTCTGCATCATGCTGTGTATATTTACTAGCTTGCCTGCCCTCTAATTGCACTTTTATCAGCTAGCCTTGTGTTTCACATTACCTTACCACAACAAACCTGAATACACCAGACCTGCCCTAAATCACTGAATGAAAGGCTGCCTGGGGGGAGATTGCCCCCCTTCCCCCCTGGCCAGTCTGTGCGCTGACTCACACATTGAACAAAGCAGCTCGGCTCCCTCTGTGTTCAGTCGCCCGGACATTTCATAAATCCGGGAGGACGGCCCGGACAGGTCGTAAAAAGTGGACCTGTCCGGGCAAAAGAGGACGCCTGGTCAGCCTACAGAAGTAAAAAGTCAAACTATCAAGTGGAACATTCAACAATTTCAGTTGTGAAACGTAATATTTTTCTCATTAAAAATACTCAAACAGATCTATATTAGCACAGACCCTAATTAAAAAAAATCATTATACGTTAATTTGAAGGTAATAACTTCACAGGTATGTATGTAATTGTTCACTGGTTAAAGCTACAGAGAAAGATGAAGCCAGGCAATTACATTACATGATGTATGTTGTAATTAGGAGATTTATGGCTTTAGGCCTTGTCCCTGTAATTATGCAGTTTATGTTAATACATTTAATTACATAATAACATCTAATTAATAACACCAACCATACCCAGTAATGTCTTCCTTCATACAAGAAACACATGCTTTGCTTAAACTGGTTTTTAAGTAATCAAGAAAAATTTCACCTCAACTCAGGTCATGCTACATGGGCAATCTAAATCAATGACATTAACTTTCTCCGGACCGCCGCAGTACAATTCTACGTCGGGCGGGTGGTGCTGCGGTTCTGACTAGACGTAAACTCTATGTCCCATTCACCACGCGCCCCCGCCCGTTCCCGCTGCTCTTGCCGCTCTGTCACCGCCGCAATGTGCTGCCCTGCCGCCTCTATAACAGCAGAGCACTGTGAGCCGGGCAGGAGCCGTTTTCATTGGCTCCTGGCCCTGTCATTTCTGTAAGCCAATCCCATTGGCTTACATTGAGTGACAGGGTCAGGAGCTAATGAAAGCGGCTTCTGACCGGCGCACAGCGCTCTGCCGTCATAGAGACGGCAGAGAGAGCAGCCTGCGGCGGGGACAGAGCGTCGTGCCCGGCGGGAGCGGCGGATTTTTGTGGCGATTCGTCGGGATGCGAAGTTTTAGCGTACCAGCAGCCTCTGGTCCTTAAGGGGGCAGAGGCTGCTGGTACCGAAGTGATTAAGAAATGTAAAGGAAATTTCAAGACAAACAATGACAATGACATGCTGTAAGCATGTATGTATATGATTCAATTAAGATATTGTGCTTTTATTTTGTTTTATTACTTTTTCTTGCATGAATGTGGCAGCCACACTGATCCATTCTTCCTATTGCTCCACCTTTACTCTGTAAATCCGTCCACTGGCTCCCTGTCCACTCCAGGACCACCTTCAAAATTCTGAGCCTAGCCTACAAATTTGTACACAAGACATACCTGCCTGACCTACAGCTCTGAACTTGTCCAAAGACATACCCCTTGGCACCCCCTCTGATCATCTGACCTGCACCTCACTGCCCTGCTCATCTCCCACTCCTACCCAAGACTGCAGGACTTCTCAAGAGCTGACCCTACTCCCTGGAATTCCCTTCCACTTACAATCAGGCTTGGCCCATCATTTCACACCTTCAAACAAGCCCTCAAAATGCACGTCTTCATCATCGCCTCCCTCAAAACATAACTTGCTCTATTATGCAACCCATACCTGGTGTGTCCCTTTAGATTTTAAGCCTCTGGCATGGTCCTCCCCTAGTGTATCCTACTTGATCATGCCATGTTCATCAGGAAACCTTCCTGTGGACTGATTTGGACTGCAGTGTAGTCTCTAAGACTTAAACTCCATTGCATGAATTTTTAACTTGAAGCTTATTGTCCTATTTTTCTATATTTTAGTGCTGCATGATATGTTGGTGCTTTATAAACACTATAAATAATAACATGTTAACATCTTCCTGCAGATCTTACTAAAAAAAGGTTGTCACCTGTTGGCTAAATTGCCACCTGTCTTAACCACTCATCCTCACTGCTCACCTAGTCCTGGAGAGTGGTTAAGCAAAACCTTAAAGGGGAACTGAAGAGAGAGGTATATGGAGGCTGTCATATTTATTTCCTTTTAATCAATACCAGTTGCCCGGCAGTGCTGCTGGTCTATTTCTCTGCAGTAGTATCTGAATAAAACCAGAAACAAGCATGCAGCTAATCTTGTCAGATCTGACTTTAAAGTCTGAACCACTGAAACACCTGATCTGCTGTATGCTTGTTCAGGGGCTATGGCTAATAGTATTAGAGGCAGAGGATCAGCAGGGCTGCCAGGCAACTGGTATTGCTTAAAAGGAAATAAACATGACAGCCTCCATACACCTCTCTTCAGTTCCCCTTTAAGCAGTAGAAAAAAGTTTACTTTTACTTATTTGGGGATTCTTCAATACCCCCCCCCCCCCCACCAATAGTCTATGAGGTCCCTTTGTTTCCTCCCAGTCCCGTCCATGATACCGCTGTCCCATTTGCAAAAAGTGCAGACTATTTTAATTGAGGGCTACCGCATGGTCCCGTCCCCATGCCTTTTCGATCACAGGCTGGGACCCTTAGGCTGCGTGAGTTGTTTCAACTGTCCTTTTGATCCGCAGCACGCTAATGCTATGCAAAAAACGGAAGTCCTCTGCTATATTTAAAATCTAAAAGACGCAATCTGTTTATAAAAACTCTGCAGGACGCTATCTGCTTTTATAAAATTCTGCAGGACGCTATCTGCTTTTATAAAATTCTGCAGGATGCTATCTGCTTTTATAAAATTCTGCAGGACGCTATCTGCTTTTATAAAATTCTGCAGGACGCTATCTGCTTTTAGAATCTGTACAACGCAATCTGCCTATATAAAATCCTGCAAGATCGAATTTGCATACCAAGGAACGCTGAATTAGCCACTTTATTCCTGGTGGATGTATATGAAATTGTATGTCTGTAGCCTTGCAAGACGAGATCCAAGTCATTCAACATGAACTGTTCTTTGTTGGATATATGAATTATACCTTTGTGAGCTCACAGGATGCTATTTTATTATTGATGATTTTTTTGAACAAAGAAAGGCTATTGCTGCTATTTTAAAGTAAAAGTAAGGTGCAAATACACTTTTAATACTGGAAAGGTGCTATAGGGATTGGTGCAATTATTTGCTAGAAAAAGAAGTTTACTCAGCGAATCAATCTACAGGTATCTGTTGTGGCGTGTGCCAGACTGTTTACCATAGGGCGGTGGTACTGAGAGAGTAAGCTAGTGTTTGTTTGCATTTTAGTGTATTATATATGGGATATATGGATTTGAATTTATGAATTGAATAAAACTGTATATGTGATGGTATGTATAGGCGCATGAGTGATTTTTAAAACATTTTTTGAACACTTGAACGGTGGGGGTGTGAGTTACCCCATTTATCACTGATTGCAGCCAATTGAATTTATTTTAGATTGAGTGGGCGCAAAGCTACTTATTTGCATATGTGCAGAAGCCCACGACTAGAATATCTGACAATCTTTCTGAAGGGGACAGCAGCACAAAGGAGGGGGCTGGGAAGATACCGAGAAACATAATACACTGTTGGGGGCTGGAAGAAGCCCTAGGTACAAAAAACTAAACTTATGCCCCACCTCGGGTATCCTTTAACTACTTCCTGCAATATGGTCATAAATCAACGTCCTATTTGTGCAACTTAGGACGTTTATATGTTTGGCTATTCTGTCGAAAAGCACAGGGGCGTAACAATAGACTCTGCAAGGGATGCAGCCGCAGGGGGGCCCAGAAGCTGCAGGGGGCCCCTTAGGGGAGAAGTTTCTTTTCCCTGTCCTGAGAGACTGACAACAAAGGGTGCAAAGAGAAAAAGCTTTCTGTGCTCTGCACGATTGTTCTAATGACTGCATTTGCTCAGCCACTGATAGCAAATCATACAAAGTTTTGTAGACAGTCCCTATTCAGTGTGCAACAGGCTCTTGTGTACATTGCCCCGCCCCAAGACCCCCTCCCCCCCTTTCCAAGTGATGTGAACTGTAATGATGCTGGAAGAGTCTGCAAATCCAGTTCTCCACCATGGGAGTTGGACTGAGTGAGTGTAATAAGCTGAGGCTGGGAGCACACATGTCGGTTTTCTGCACACCATGGGCTTGATTCACTAGACCGTGATAACTCACATCACGCCCGTGCAAATGAAATTTTGCGATTGCACGTGAAAACGATAGAGCGGCCATCACATGAGTTATCACGGTTTAGTGAATCAAGCCCCATGTGTGTCTGTGTGAAAATATGCACGTTTTATCTCAGAAGCTAATGTAATTGATAGAGAAACTGCCTGCAGTGCTTTACTGTGGTCTGTTTTTATCTGCATGGGGAGAACACATTCAAGTGTGCACCAGCCAAGTGAATAATTTGTGTTCTTCGTTTACTTGTGCAGAAAGCGAGGGAGGGAAGGGGAAAGGGGGTCCCATGCAAAGTCTCCCAGGGTGGCCCAGTGATTTCTAGTTACACCCCTGAAAGTGCACATGCACTTTAAGCGTCACTATCTCAAAGGATATAGCGTCACTATATCAAAGGATATAGTGAATAAATAAATTGCGTCTTTGAATTTGGGCTTTAAAATAAAACACTAGCAACATACAGTAAAACTTTCTTGACCGGATTAGCCAAGTATAGCATCTGCTTTTTCTGACCTTTTTCACAGTGGGGTTTCTGTGTTTTTTTGGTTTTTTTAGTATTGAAGTAAAGGTGTGCCTTGACACTTTGATAAATGAGATTCAATGTCCAATACACAATATCCTCCTTTAGTCTGGAAGGCTCATATCCAGACCTGAGTATCGCGGCCACAGACATCGCTCAATCAATCTGCTCCATTACATACTCTGAATACAGGAATTGTCATTACAGCCTCTGACGCACTCAGTGAATTTTACAAAATAAGGCTGAAAGGGCAAGCTCTTTATTTCCTGCAGCCCAATGCCCTTTCCTCGCTGAACTTCCAGGTGGTTAAGCATTGCAATCCAGAACTCAGCTAAACAGAACACTTGCTTGTAATTTTACTGTTTTTTGTATGTGTTTTTTATTTTTTTCAAGACGAAAAATAAAATTGATGGTGTGTGTAAAATTAGGGTATAGGGAGGATTACTTTTTGCGCTAAACCTATAATCAATGTTTCACATCATCGAATTTCAGCACATCAGATTCATTCCCCATTGAACTGTACAATAGTGAATGCAGAATGAAAGGACTGCGATTTTCTCTTCTCCTCTTCCAAACGCCTACACTCTAGCACAAAATACTGCCGCCGCCCACACATCCGTACCGACATTATAAAACGCTCATCTTCTGTCTTAATATTCCTGAGTATGTCTCACTCGGATGCCCTAAAGCGAAAGGCGAATCAATAAATCTTCCACCAGTTTCTGATACTGCGAGGCAATCTTACATTCATTTATTAAAATTCAGCTATCGCCCACATTGTTGGGTAACATTACTGCATCGCTGTTTCTATGATCTAATATGACATATTGTGCTGTGAAAAAACTTTGAAACTGGCTTCGGCTTGACAGCTGTGCCACGGGCAAAAGCATGCATGAAAAAATAGGTCAGCAGCCAAATGATATATGTAAAGATACATGGAAAACTTCAGACCACTTGATACAAAGGCTACAGAGTCATGTATGCAGTCAAAGCATGTCCTGATTCAATCCTTGGCTTATAAACCGATACATGGAAAAGATTCTAAAGGGCTGGCAGGCTGTATGGCAACATTAGATGATAGACTTAGCTGGCTAAATAAGAAAAAGGCCCTAGAGTAAAAATATTCCACCTGTTCTAATAGATTAAACTAGTGCTGGTCCTACTATGAAGCCACCTGTATCACCTGACTCCAGGGGGTGGTGACCGTGACCAGCCCATCTGCCTAGCAGAACTGGTAGAGGACCACAAACATCTAATCCAGCAATGGAGCCCTCTCCTCTTTTTTAATGTAGCTTACCACTGTGCATCAGCATCTCTCATTATGTCGGCACCACTTGAAGTACTGAAAGCTCCTTGATTGCATCTGCAAAACAGCAGCAGTGACAGACTGCAGTTTCGGCAGACTTGCCTTTAATCAACTTCATCAGCCAAGAATACATAAAACAACTATCACTTCTAATGCCCAAAACCTCACCCATTAGAAAGCTATATCAAGGGCAGCCTATAGAGGGATGCTTTTGGACAGTGATAGGCAGGGCCGGATTTACCATAAGGCACTGTTGGCTCATGCCTGCAGGCATCTGATGATGGAAAGTTGGCTCACCCCCTCCTTGAGCACTTCCCTCCTTCCCTATGAAGAGTCCCGAGCTGAACGTAAATGAGAGGTTACTCACCCAGCTCTCAGCATTCACCTGACAAGTTGTCCCTTCAGTTGGCACCACTAGCTACTTAGTGTTAGGTAGCCAGAGGTACAATGAGAATTAAGGGAAACCTGTGGATCTGCAAGGAGTTTGTATGTTCTCCCTGTGTCTGTGTGGGTTTCCCACGGGCACTCTGGTTTCCTCCCAAATCCCAAAAACATACAGATAAGTTAATTGGCTCCCCCCTAAAAAAATTGGCCCTAGACTACAATACATACACTTCACGATACATATACATACATATATACATACATATGACTATGGTAGGGAATCGACTGTGAGCCCCTCTGAGGGACAGTTAGTGACAAGACTATATATACTCTGTACAGCGCTGCGGAAGATATTATATAAATACAGTAGTAAATAACAATAATAATAATACATTCATTGCAATGTTGGTTCCCAGCCCTGCTTTATTCAATGCTGAAGGGACTTTTACATAGACAACATTACTTTGGGGTAAAATCTGGTTTCATTTTCTAGCACATCTGACAGATTCTCAGATCAGGATTAGGAGAACAAAGATATTGGGCTTGATTTACTAAGCGGTGCTAACCTACTTAGCACGTCTAAAGTCTTTAGGCGTGCTAACTAGTGTTGGGCGAACAGTGTTCGCCACTGTTCGGGTTCTGCAGAACATCACCCTGTTCGGGTGATGTTCGCGTTCGGCCGAACACCTGGTGGTGTTCGGCCAAACTGTTCGGGTTCGCCCGAACGGCTCATTGCCTGGCCGAACAGGGCCCCTAGTACCGTACTACTGCTGATCCGCCCACTGCCCGGCCTCCCTCAACGCGTCACTCTCCGGACTCCTCCTCCTCCTCAGTCACTCCATAGTGCTGCCCACTGCCAGCCACCCACTACCGCACAGGTACAGTTTCACTTCCTAACTTTTGAATGGGGAAGCGGGCAGAGGGGGGAGCGCTAGCGGAGGGGGTGGGGGGAATTTCCGACCCCCCCCCCCGCGATCGGGGCATGCTCCCCCCTTATGCCTGCGACCCCATAGGGCCCCCAAAAGCGGGATGTTCGGGGAGTTCGGGGTTCGGCCCGAACATGCCGAACATTGCGGCCATGTTCGGCGAACTTTCCCGAACCCGAACATCCAGGTGTTCGCCCAACACTAGTGCTAACCAGGGTGCTCAGTAGGTTAGCACTGGTTTTCTCAATCAGATCTCACATTTCAACTGAGTTTAGACGTGCTAAGGGCCAGTGCTAAAGTTAGCACCGCTTAGTAAATCAAGCCCATTGTGATTTATTAGATCAGGCCACCTCCTTCCATTTTCAGTACTGCAGGAGGAGGTACACCTCAGAGACATAAAGTTGCATTGAAAAAGAATTTATTTTGCATCTCAACTTTGCTATAGGTGGTTAAGGGTCAACATGAGCAATCCGACATGCTCATTTTTCCTGCTTCCAACATATCATATTCAAGAACCGATTTGCTGTAAAATATATACCACCCCTTGATAGCTGCCATTTTAAAAAGATAATCCGTGTTTTGCATATCACCTATCAGTGATTTTATTATTGTGGCCTAATTCGTATTACATATAAGTGGATACACGGAAAGCTCAGGACCAAGACCCCTGTCTGTTCTTCAGCAATGAAATGCCTGAGCATCCAGCTCCTCCACTTGTGGCTTTTAAACAGGCCCAATCTTTACCCTGAGCAATGTGAGTGGTCACCAGGGCTGTTCTGAGCCAAAGGCATTCCAGGTCATTAGCTGGAGTGCCAATCATTGCCCCTGGATTAAGCCCTGCCCCCAAACGAAGCCCAACCAAAAACAAATCCCCACCCCCCACAGGTGATTGATCACCTGCTTCTGCTGCTTGTGTAGAGCAGGAAGTGTCGTGAACAAAAGCATAATCGCCGGTCCCAGGAGAGCAGTCATCACAAGGACCGGGTAGTGTAAGTTGTAAGCAGCCTCCACTATGTCCCTCTATGCCACCTCAAACACCCCCCCCCCCCCCCCGTGCCTCCTTCTTTCTCCCCGTGCTACCTTTTTTTTTCCCTTTGTGCCTCCTGTCCCCTTCTGGCCTCCTTCTTTCCATCTTTGTGCCTCCTTTTGTCTCCGTGTGCCTCCTTCAGTCTCCCTGTGCCTCCTTCTGAAACCAGGGCCAGATTTAGGCCTAAGCCATCCCAGGCCATGGCCTATGGCACCACAGGAGCAAGGGAACCAAAGCAGCAGACTAGACTGGTGCAATATTTGCAAGCAAGCAAATGCTGCAATGCAGGGAAACCAAGTGAGCACCTAATCTATCTCAGTGCTGCCAGCCACCTGTGCAGCAGCCACCTTGCTCTCTGCACACGTTGGCATTGTGGCCAGCGGCTATGGACTTTGGCAGCATTGGAGATGGAGGGGAAGATTAAACTTCTGTACTGGAGACGAGCAGAGAAGTGAGTGACAGTGATGGCTGCTGTACTGTGGAGGCAAGCTGTACTGAAAGAGGGTGAGTGGGAAAGGAACGGATTAAGGGGGTCATCTGGCTACCTATACTGAATGGGGGAGAAAGGATTCCAGCTACCTATACTAGAGAGAAAAGGGGAAGGGTCATCTAGCTACGTATACAGGAGTGAAGGGGTCATCTCGCTAATACCTAATACTGGGTAGGAGGCTCCTCTGGCTAATTAATACCATTCGGGCATTACTAGATACTTAATACTGGGACTGCCACTGGCTACCTAATAATGGGTGCTCATCTGGCTAATTAGGACTATTGGGGGCACACCTGGCTTCCTATTACTATTGGAGGTCTTCCTGGCTGCCTACTGCTATTGGAGGCACATCTGATTACCTAATACCGGGGGGGGGGGGTGAGGGGGCTGCATACCTGGCTACCAAAGACCTGCCACTACAAACAACAGTTTTTGGGAATGCTTTCTAATGTTATTTAATGTATATAAGAGTAGTTACTGGCATTTTTGTTTTAGGAGTATAATAATATAGTATAATCCCACTTTAACTACTTAAGGACCATAATGATTGAAATCTACGCCCTGTTTTGGTGGGCTACTGGCTGGCAGGGCGTAGATTTCAATCCACCGTTTCCGTTGCTCCCTGCCGATTGTGCGTCTCTCGCCACAGTCTCTATGACGGCAGAGCCATGTAAGTCGGTCAGGAGCCGATTTCATTGGCTTCTAGCCGTGTATTTCAATGCAAGCCGCTCCCATTGGCTTACATTGATAGACACGGTCAGGAGCCAATAAAAGTGGGTGCGGTGGGTATGCGCGATGATTCGTCGAGATTCCATCTTTATTGTACCAGTGGTCTCTGGTCCTTAAGAGGGCAGATACCGCTGGTACTTAAGTGGTTAAGAACGCAGTAAAATAAAAAATAAAAAAATCCCTTAGTCCCTCCACTTTTTCTCCTAAGTTTTCTCCTAGGAGATAATGTTTCAGCCTATGTTTACAATAACTTTTTAGTACTCCGCAATTGAAAAGTACCAAAAAGTAGGCAAAAAAGTTTATCAAAAGTTTATCAGTTCTGAGTATTTACTTGCCTACCAGTGGCTAAATGTGTAATTCACTTTTAAATATGCAATTAACTTTTTCTCCTGAGTTTTCTCCTAAGTGATATTTTCAATCTTGTCAATAAAATGCCTTTTAAATCGCAAACAAACAATAAAATACTTAAAATAGTTTTGGTAGTACTTTTCCACCTACTTCTTGGTACTTTTTCGATTGCTAAGTGCTGAAAAGTTTTTCTAAATAAAAAATGAAACATGATCTCCTAGGAGAAAACTCAGGAGAAAAGTGAACTGCATATGGGTCAATGGCTCTTTTCACACTGTGGCGGTGCGGTGTGGCAAATTGCCGCAATGCTACCGCAGGGCAAGTACAGTCTAAGGGGAACATCACATTACCTGTGTTGAGGTGCATTGTGCCCAAAGTCCTCAGTTTGACACGCTTTCAAAACTACATTACCGTGGTCCATGCATCGATCTGCATCGGACCGGAAGTCATGTTAGTCTATGGTGACGCATGTCAGTGTGAATACCTGCCGAAGATTTTACGCGTAGTGCATGCACGGAAGAATATTTTTTGCAATGCAATATGCTTCTGCACACATCATGGCTTGGCCGGCAGGAAGTGAGTGTTACTTCCTGCTTGGCCAGATGCCAGATGTGGCATACCCCATAGTAACACTGTATTCCCCGAAGGTCTGTTTCAGGCAATGCAGTGTTAATATGCAGTCTGAAACTGGCCTTAGTCTTCTCCTAAGTGATATTTTCACAGCTTGTCATAAAATGCCATTTTAGCTGTCACCAAGCAAGACATCATTCAAAATAAATTTGATAGTACTTTTCCACCAAAGTTTGTGTACTTTTTCCATTTGTAAAATACTTAAAATGTAGTTTAAAGAGAAGATGAAAATTATCTCCTAGGACAGCGCTGTCCAACTGGCGGCCCGCAGGCCGCATCCGGCCCGCCAGGCCTCCAGCTGCGGCCCGCTCGTCTCCCTGAGTTGCAGGCATGGCTTCCGCTAAAGGCGCCATGCCTGCAATCTCAAAACGCGCACTTTCCCATGTCCCCGCTGGCCTGCATCAGCGCTGTCCTCTCCCGTGTCCCCGCTGGCGCTGCCTTAGCTCAGACCTCACAGATCGCGGCGACTGAAGAGAGCAGAGTGCGCATGTGTAGTACCCGCATACACTGAGTACTTCACATGCGGACGTGACATCATTTGTCACTTCCGCATGTGAAGTTCCTCCGCGCGGGTGCTATGCGCACTCTGCTCTCTTCAGTCGCCGCGATCTGTGAGGTCTGAGCTGAGGCAGCGCCAGCGGGGACACGGGAGAGGACAGCGCTGATGACAGGTAATGGGGACTGGACACCTCGCTATCTAATTTGGGGGGCACCTGTCTCTAACTTGGGGGGCACATGTCACTATCTAGCTGGGGGGCACCTGTCACTATCTAACTTGGGGGGCACCTGTCTCTAACTTGGGGGGCACGTGTCACTATCTAGCTGGGGGGCACCTGTCACTATCTAGCTGGGGGGCACCTGTCACTATCTAACTTGGGGGGCACATGTCACTATCTAGCTGGGGGGCACCTGTCACTATCTAACTTGGGGGGCACCTGTCTCTATCTAACTTGGGGGGCACCTGTCTCTATCTAACTTGGGGGGCACATGTCACTATCTAGCTGGGAGGCACATGTCACTATCTAACTTGGGGGCACCTGTCTCTAACTTGGGGGGCACATGTCACTATCTAGCTGGGGGGCACCTGTCACTATCTAACTTGGGGGGCACCTGTCTCTAACTTGGGGGGCACATGTCACTATCTAGCTGGGGGGCACCTGTCACTATCTAGCTGGGGGGCACCTGTCACTATCTAACTTGGGGGGCACATGTCACTATCTAGCTGGGGGGCACCTGTCACTATCTAACTTGGGGGGCACCTGTCTCTATCTAACTTGGGGGGCACCTGTCTCTATCTAACTTGGGGGGCACATGTCACTATCTAGCTGGGAGGCACATGTCACTATCTAACTTGGGGGCACCTGTCACTATCTAACTTGGGGGGCACCTGTCACTATCTAGCTGGGGGGCACCTGTCACTATCTAACTTGGGGGGCACCTGTCTCTAACTTGGGGGGTACCTGTCACTATCTAACTTGGGGGGCACCTGTCACTATCTAACTGGGGGGCACCTGTCACTACCTCAGCTGGGGGGACACCTGTCACTATCTAACTGGGAGGCACCTGTCACTACCTCAGCTGGGGGGACACCTGTCACTATCTAACTGGGGGGCACCTGTCACTACCTCAGCTGGCCACACCACAGCATCACCGCCAGCTCGGCCACAGCATCACCGCAAGGCCTTTCAGCCCACACATCATCCCCAATCCAGCCAAAAACACTATTGCCAGGCACAGCAGCCAGTAGAGGAGAATTTAAAAGCCAGATGAGAGGTGTCAACCATATTAAGGGGGCATTCTGCCTATTTATGTGAAATGCTGTCTATTTATGTGCCTCATGATTGCTGAATTTGTCTTCTTGGGTGCCTCGTGATTTGTTGGGGGCATCATGATTGCTGAATTTGTCTTGTTGGGGGCCTCAAGATTGCTGAATGTGTGTTGTTGGGAGCCTCATGATTTGTTGGGGGCCTCATGATTGCTAAATTTGTCTTGTTGGGGGCATCATGATTGCTGTTGCCACTTTGCGATAAAGTGAGTTTTGGGTTGCAGTTTGGGCACTCGGCTTCCAAAAGGTTTGCCACCACTGTCCTGATCTAATGTCCCACATTGCTAACTTCATGTAAATTTGTCTCCACCCGTGGCCACACCCACATTCTGGTCCATGGCCACACCCACACCCATTTACGCGCGCTGTTCTACGCAGAACGGTACCCTTGTTTTTCAGCGCGCGCAACTTCAATGACCTCTTGAATTGCATTTTGTGGGGATCTGCTGCCAATTGCATTGCATGTTGTGGAAAAGTGCTGCCCATCTAATTGTCCTTTAATTGCATTTATTTTTTTACTCCGGGGGGGGGGGGGGGGGGGGCTGCGGCTCCAGCTCCAGCAAGAACCTTCGGCCCTCCACCATTGGGTCAGAAAAAAAATGGCCCTCCATGCCCATGAAGTTGGACAGCACAGCAGGTGAAAAAATGAATTGCATATGGACCAATGTGTGAACATATCACCTCAGAGAAAACTTAGGAGTAAAACCGACTTGAATAAGCGCATTGGTGGACTATTAGATAAATGATTAAAAATAAACTATTTCTGATTTGGGGTTTTAAAGTTGCAATAGAGAAAATAATGAATAAAAATAACAAAGATTTACAATTTAGCACCTTCTGATAACACAAACTGTTCATCTAAAAAGGAAAGTTGCACAGGATCCGTCTTATGTGCCACACTATGTAATACACGCTAAACACAATGGGCTCGATTCACAAAGCGGTGCTAACCCAGTTAGCACGCCTAAAAGACTTTAGGCATGATAACCATTGCACCAGGCTGGTGAAAAGCCAGTTTAGGCGTGATAAGTTTAGGTGTGATAAGTTTAGGTGTGATAAGTTTAGGCATGCTAAGTTTAGATAAGTGTAGATAGCGTGCAAAGTCCCGCACGCAAAGCAGCGCCATTAAACTCTATGCGAAGTGCACCAGACTTTGCTAGCGCAAAACTTTTGATCAGCTGTGCATTGCAGTGCTAACGCAGTTGGTGCTTAAACTTATCATGCCTAAACTTATCACACCTAAACTTATCATGCCTAAACTTATCACACCTAAACTTATCACACCTAAACTTATCATGCCTAAACTGAGTTTAGGCGTGATAAAGGGCTTTTCACCAGCGTGCTAACACTTTGCACCGCTTTGTGAATCAAGCCCAATGACTGTGTATGCCCATAGGCACGAGAAAGGCTAACAGAGCAGAATAAGTGGCAATTTATCTGTGTCTTTCTGTTGGAACTATGGAATCCTGGGAATTTCCAAAGCAGAACGGCCCAATTCCTGACCGAGGGAAGCCTTATTCTCCCCAAATATATTTTACAATGTAGCTGGTGGTAAAAACTCCCTTCAGGGAAATTACAAGGCTCTGAAAATATCCCCTGCTTTTTTTTTTTCCTATTTTTTTTACATTGCCCATTAAAAACACGAGCAAAGACGAGGCATTTCCTGGAGCTGAGCATTTCCATGGCCCTCTCTGGGGCCTGTTTTAGCGATGATACATTTACCTTCTAGTGCTGCGTGTTCTCATTTTTTTATTTATTTTTTTGCAGGGAGCATAATAGACGTTATCTAATGATCTTATTAACAGGGAGTGAAGAGTGGACATATCATCTGAACTCAGTGTAAGGATGCTCAGCATGGAATGCCTGGAGGTATACTATCTTCTTACGTGGGTGTTTATTTTTATTCTGGCTTTTGTTGGTTGTAGAAATAATACAAGTCAATATTAAACTTCAACTCCCCGGCAAAGCTAGGAGGAAAAAAAAGCCATTTAATCCTGTTATGAATTCATTAAAAAGCATTGAAGCTTGACGCCAGGCGCAGTTCTGTATAGATCACCTTAAAGCTTAGTAAACACAGTGCCTAGATGTGACCTTTCCTTTTGCCAAGTGAGACTTCTACAGCAAATAAACACAGATTTTTTTTTTGATTTTTTTTTAAGAAATGTCACATGACCAAAAGCAGCATGGATGGGGGAGTTAAAGTGAACCCGAGGTGAAAATAAACTGATGGGATAAACAATTATATTCATTCTTCTACTCCTAAAAAATACCTTTTTTTTAGCTATCCAAGGGTTTTACTTTATATTTAAACATTTACAAAGTTAGATTGAATGTTTTATTGCCTCTGCTCAGTGGAATCCTATTAAGTGTCCCTAAATTAAAATACATGAACTATTGACCTTTTTCTATCTCACTCTGCCCTCAGAAGTTGTATTCTGCCAGGAAAACGTTTACGGCTGTTATTTGCTTATCAGTGATGTTTACTGTGTTCCTGACAAGCTACCGACAAGACAGAAGCTATCACTTTTTCATGCCTAAAAATTACCTCTTACAGGTAGCAAATTAAAACAAGTAAAACAGCCTGGTTATTAATACGTTTTGCAATGTACATGCACATGTTTTTCTCATCAGAACACGTTGCTGTGGGCACATTTTGAGGTGGACCTATACTATGAAATGACACTTTACGTAAATAAATAAGGTAGCAGTGTAAAATAACAATAATGACAGTGAATCAATAGTAACAGCAAAGTCCTTTTTTTAAGATAAGCTGCTTGTCTTTTTTTGTTGTAAACAAAAATTACCATCACTTTTTTGGTCTTTCAGTTTTACATTCACACTGAAGATGTTTGTTTGCTTATCTAGTAGGATATCTCACAAAAGTAAGTACACTTCTCACATTTTCTATAAATATTTTATCGTATCTTATCACTGAAGAAATAACACTTTGATACAATATAAATTAGTCAGTGTATAGCTTGTATCAGTGTAAATTTCCTCTCCCATCAAAATAACCTAATCCACAGCCATATGTCTATTTAAAAAAAAACAACTTCTGGTGCTGAGCGTGTGTACTTAACTTCTTTGGTTGACCATTGTTAGGCCTGTTCTGAGAAGATAAACTGGGAGGGAAGAAGCGCCCCAAAAATATGGTCACACTCAGTCTCACTTACCTCAATGAAGAAATACAACTTGCACAAGGCAGATACATTTTTATTGGACCACTTTAAAAATACACATTTCATGGGTCTCTGGGGTCCCACTTGCTCAGGTTAAGTAACAGTGGGCCCGATCCAATTCACTTTTTCTCCTAGGCTTCATTAAAAGCTTTTTAAGCCACCAGCAAGCAAGAAAATACCCAGAATAATTTTACAGTACTCTTTCACCTACTTGTTGGTACTTTTTCAATTGAAGAGTGCTGATAAGTTATTTTAAACAGAGATGAAGAATTATCTCCTAGGAGAAAACTTAGAAGAAAAAGTGAATTGGATCAGGCCTAGTGTCTTAAAGAGAACCCGAGGTGGGGTTTTAACAATGATATCTGCACACAGAGACTGGGTCTGCCTATACTGCCCAGCATCTGTTGCTACCTCAATCCTCCCTAAGTTCCCCCTGCACACTGCTATGCCCCTGAAATCACAGCTGCGCTGTCGACATGCAGCATGTCGCAGCGGGCTGTGTTTACCTATGTAGTGTCAGTCTCGCCGCCTCCCCGCCTCCTGCATAGCTCCGGTCCCCGCCCGCGTCCCTTCCCTCCCTGCTGATTGGAGGGAAGGGATGCGGGCGGGGACTGGAGCTATGCAGGAGGCGGAGGAATCGGCGAGAGTAACAGTACAGCGGTAAACACAACCCACTGCGTGTCTACAGCGCGGCTGTGATTTATGGGGGACAGCAGAGCGCAGGGGGAACTTAGGGGGGATTGAGATAGCAACAGAGGCTGGGCAGTATAGGCAGACCCAGCCTCTGTGTGCAGATATCATTATTAGAACCCCACCTTGGGTTCTCTTTAAGGAAAAAACGTTGCTGCCAGTGGTTTAGACATTAACCTGTCTGCGACCGCCTAACGCAGGATGGCAGCCACAGAGTGGCTTCCTCATTCCTCGATCACTCCATATGGTGTGATCTCGCGAGGAGTGTGATATGTAGGGAGCGAGCACTCACTTGAGTGCGCATTCCCTGCAGTAAACAAAGGTGGCCACTGCGATCGGCCTGCCAGCTGTGATCAGAGCTGGCAGGCTGTTATATACATGTAAAAGCTAATAAACATGTGTACAGCGCTGCGATCTAGCACAGTGCTGTACAGAGGACAGCCTTGTCACTTAACTGTCCCTCTGAATGGCTCACAATCTAATCCCTTTCACAGGCATATGCCTATATATGTGTAGTGTAGTATATGTGACATAGTCTAGGGCTAATGGGGGGGGGGGGGGCAAAATAAAAAGGGGTTTTGTGTAAATAAAGTTTTATTAGAGAGAAGAAAAGGAGGTAAAAATAATTTGGGTGCTAATTTGTATGACCGAGCAATAAACCGTTAAAGTTGTGAAGTGCTGAATTGCAAAAAATGGCCTGGTCACTAGGGGGATATAAACCTCTGGTCCTCAAGTGGTTAGTGGCTGTGTGTTGAGTTATTTTAATTGAATGGCAAATTTACACTGTTATACCAGCTGTACACAGACTATTCCCGTTTATCATCGGACCATCGATGCAGTAAACTGTGTAAAGTTGCTGTGCACAGGGAGCACTTGGCAATTTTACTACTACTACTGCCGTTAATGAAGTACCACCCAACCTGTTAGCACCATGGGTGTTACTGCAGTAACATGTGAGCTGCTATTGTAATGTTTATAAATGTATGTATGCTTAAAGTGTACCAGAGCTTGTATAAATGAAAAGATTTTAAACATACCTGCGGCTTCCTCCAGCCCCACATGCTCCAATCGCTCCCACGCCGCCGTCCTCAGTCTTCTGCAGTGCCGGTACCGAATCTCTGCACTTCCATCATTCAGCTCCAGTCTACGCAGGAAAAGTGCGCTCTTTGAGTATCTCTCCAGCAGCTGCTGGAGAGATACGTAGAGAGTGCACTTCTCTTACATCAGACTGGCTCCTACTCACAGAAGTGCAGGGACCCGGTACCGGCGCTGCAGAAGACGGAGGATGGCGGCGTGGGAGCAATCAGAGCATACGGGGCTGGAGGAAGCCCCAGGTATGTATAAATCTTTTTATTTATACAAGTTCTGAGTCCCTTTAACAAAATTCGCAAACCTTTACATGTAATAAATACGTAAATATTCTATAAAACTGATATAAAACCATGCCTGAGCATAGACTTTAAAAGCAAAAAATTACCAGTATATTTAATTTCAAATGGAACTAAAACTTCTCAATTATGTACACTGAAAACAGACACTCCTCTGTAAAGCATGAAAACATAACCATGCATTTTTAGATTGTAGCCTTTTTGCAGTACAACAGGTATGACTAAAGTTGAGGTTACTATCTTATGTTCTGTCTTTGTGAGGGAGCCCTGAACAAACTTTGGGGAGGTGCTCAGTAAAAAGAGAACTGTTTGTAGCACAGGTACTGTACCTATCTACATGGAGCAACTAATTATGGACAATTATAAAAATCTGTTGCACTCCATAAGTACGTATTGAAACTTAAACCTTTTCATTTACTTTAGTTTTGAAGTTTTCCAAGAATATTTTTAGTTTTTAATTTTAGAGTGTGTCTGAGAGAAGGGGTTAGAAACTTTGAGGTTTTTTTTGTGGTCATGTCTAGGAAAACTCATTGAAAAGCATGCAATTTATTTGATACAACAAAAACAGAGACTTACATATCTATCACCTGACCAAACTGATCACATGTGTTCTTCTAGACATGACCATCACTATTCATGAGTCTCAGTCTAGCCACTGGAGAGATTTTACCACACTTCCTGTTCCTGGGACCTCCAATTAGCTTTATAGTTTTAATTTGAAAAGTAGTGGTCCTGGGGACAGGAAGTGAGCGACAACAGCATGTTTCCACAGAAGAAAACATATCTGCTGCTGTCTCCACCACTTTAAGAGGTTTTTCTATATTCTCACTAATGGCGATGGAAATAATAAATCCAAAATTGGCTCTAATTATCCAAAATTGAAATATTCTTTCCCCCTGGGGTTGTGCTTTTATTTATTAATTTTAGAATAAGGCATACTGCAGAAGAAGCCTCACTAGTCCCACTGATCCACAATGTTTTATAGTAACCTAGTCTATGTCTCCATGGTTTGTTGTTAGAAGAAGAAATAAATAAAAGACATTAGTAGGAAAATTAGAAAAGACTCCATAAAATGCAATCAAAAAACAATACAGCAGCTAAAACAGCAAAATTGTTGTTCATAATAGTCCATTGAATTGTTCTCCAAATTATTATCTGCGGCCTTTTTTCCTACTCCTGAAATATTTCAGAAGAGACAAAAAAACCCAAAAACTATTATAGATCAGTGTTGACAGCGTGTTGCGCAGAAGTGGAAGAAGAGAGCGGATATGTGCAAACTGTCGGAAAAAGGCATTAACACCATTTTATCTAATAAAAAAGAAGGACCAGAATCAACTTTCAGCAGATGCCACACTGGCTTGTGTGAAAGGCTTCACGGAAGTGTTTCAACTTCAAGTCATCTCCTGAAAGCCTTTTGGCTAAAATGAATGAGGACGGAGTTGATTTTCTTTCTCAAACTTCAGTAAAAATTAGTATTAAACCCTCTGACATGCTATTCATGTCCTGCAGAATCTCCAAGAAATCTTGAAATACAAGTCTATATGTCTTATCGCAACTTTCTTTACAGCATCAAAGCCTGCAGGCCATCAGGTCTTTAACAGGAATGTAAGCCTTTCACTGAGAGATCACTGCTGCATTCTCAGCTATACTCGGTCAGGAAAAGGAACCGTATTCTGCAGCGCCAAGCTTATTGTAGTGCTGAGTACAAATTCTCAATAGAAGGTATATCCCTAAGCATTGGGCTAAGGAATTTCACAGTGAAAGCTCAGTAGAGAATCTATTCATAAGGTCTACAAAGCCACACAGCAAAGGGCTTATCATGTTCAACTTTTCAGATAAAAAAAAACCCTTCACGACATTTGTAGGAAATGTGAAAATGGAAATAGAGAATGCGGAAAGCAGGGAACACATTGGTATGGGGCCAGCTCCCTCATTGCGGTAACATTATTTTGAAGCACACGTACTGAGCCCTTCCATGTGGTAGACCTATAGCAGCTTAAAGGATACCTGAACTGACCTCAACTTTGGTAAACTATGCCAGGGCCAGATTACCCACCAGACAACACAAGCAGTTGATAGGGGCCCCAAAAGCACATAATCCAGCACTGACGCTATCACCTGCTGCTGCCGCTGCGGTATGAATTTCCAAAATTGTGAGCAAGAGACATCCGTTACCGTGGTGATGGTGGTGCATGCCAGCACCACTCTCTCCAGCCAGCAGCACGGTTGGTGTAAACAGCCATCTAGAAGCACAGACATCCAGGAATCGTAAATTGGGACAGAGCACCATTCGACTGGCTCCAGAGCCATGAACAGATGCAGAGCAGTGCAATGGATGGGGGCTCAGTCAAACAAAAGACCTATTAGTATCAGGACACCATAACACACACCTCTTAATGTGCAATTTAGCAATGTTGGGATCAGTTCAGATTTCAGTGTAGCTATTTTTTTCCCCCAATGACATGAAAAAGAATTCTCATCACATCACCTCTGTATATAGTTCAAACATTTTAATAAACTGTGGTACACAGACAGATCTGTGATTATTTCAGTATTGTAGATCACTGCCCAGTACTTTTACTGGTTTTATTGTGGAAGCTGCCTAGCATGGCTTTCTCAGCTGTTACTCAGATGGGGGTGATTACTACTGTTTATGTGTGCACATCAAACCCTGATGATGTACATGATACTTCTTTCCTGTACAATGGATGTGTCATTGGAGTCATCCCAGAAAAGCAGGTGGGGTATCAAGGGATGCAAAATAATGTATACTTTGCTTTCTACAGACTTATGAACCAATTGGCCAGATGCAGTAAACTGGCAGCACACAGAAATGTTACTGTTGCTACTGCTAGGGAAGCTCCATCTGTTAACTGTTAGTGTGCATGTTGCTTTGGTAACAAGCAGCGTTCCATGCAATAATGTAGCAACACAGACGTTAACCTGGTAACTTGTGTGGCACTTGTTAACCTGGTTACTCTTGTGGTACTAAGGGTTAACAGGCAGGGCTTCTCAGTGGCTTCTGAGCATGCATGTGCATGTGGCCACATAGCTTGTGGTCATGCTTCTGTGTCTGGGTGCATTCTACGCAGGCAGAGTACTTCTGCACCTGTGCTGAAAGCTCATGGCCACAGGAACGAGAGTGGTGTGGCCATGCACTAGCACATGCACAGAAGCCGCCGACCAGTCGGTCGCTACAGAGGAGACCCCCAGGAGACTAGCTCTGGTCAGGGGCACATAGGCTTCTAGGGGCTGAAGGAAGTCCTGGTTAAGCAAATCTGAATTTATTTTCTTTGAATCATGTATACTTTAAAGAAACACTGAAGCGAAAAAAAAATATATTATATAATTAATTGGTTATGTAGTACGAATAATTACTAGAAGATTAGTAGCAAAGAAAATATTCTCATATTTTTATTTTCAGTTATATAGTGTTTTTTATAACATTGCATCATTCTCTAATATGTGCAGTTTACACAACACTTAGCATTCTAAATGATCTTAAAGAGCAGGCTGTGAACTATTGACCTGTTCTCTGGAGAGAAAAAGAAAATCCTTGACTGACAGTTGAGATGACAACCTTCAGAACTCAGAGTTCTCTGCGATTTTGAAAGTCATGGAGCTCAATGGCTTTTTTGCATAGATAACAACTGGAGTCTCTTAAAGTGGACCCAAATTAAAAGTACAAGATTTCAGAAATAAAGACTGGTTGAGTAGGAGGTGTCCGGCAAAGGAGGAATTGCTAATGGCTGCCACCTGTATATCCCTAGTTATGAAAAGAGAAGGGTGAAAAATGATGTGCTGAAATGCTCATAGGCTTGAATGAGTGTTTATTTACCTCTGTATGTGTCAGAGTGGTGCACCTAAATATTTTAAATAAAAAAAAAAAATGTTTGGTTTGTGTCCGCTTTAACTCTTCCTGTACTGGAAACAACATTAGACTTATGTGCTCCTAATGTTTTATTTCTCAGCTGTACTACACATACAAATCATTATATCATATATTTTTTTCCTTTCAGTGTCTCTTTAAGGAACGGAAGACCTAAAGGATGCCTGCCCAAATATGGTGAGACCATTCAGATTTTATATATTGTAGAGTCTCTGCTGAGAGGTGAACATTAAAGTGCATCTTACAGTGGTCTACACTTACAGTGATCTATCAGTGGTCCTCACTTACAGTGGTCTATCAGTGGTTTAAGCTTACAGTGGTTTATCAGCCACTGGAGAAGAGACAGTTGCCATATTTGGGGCATATTCGGTATTCAGCTGTAAAATAACTAGGCACAGGGTGCACCAGCAACTTCTACTACTTCTCACAGGTAAGTAGTGCTCATTGCACAATTAGCACAATGCATGTTACGTAAGCGCAGTAGAGTCCCATTATTCAGAACTCAACTAACCAGTAGTCTCAATTAACCAGCACAAATCACAGTCAGTAATCACAGTGTGAATGCCAACTCATAAGGGGCCCATACACCTATTGATTTTCCCGCCGATATACAACAGATTCGATCACTGTGATCGAATCTGCTGTGAAATTGTTGCACAAATGCTGACAGAATGATCAATTTCCATCCAAAATTGATCATTCCTGTATACTCCTCTAAGTACCGGTAAATATGTCCTGTTTTTTAGCCCAAACAAACTCAAAAGCACAAAACAAACACATTAGTCATTTGAATTACATGATGACAACAACAGCACAATTTGGGAATTATAGCTCCAGAGCTAACCGGCACTGGGATTTGGGGGGCGATTTTAAAATAAGAAGGATTACCTTTTTTGTCATCAAAGTACAGGGTTTGCTGAGCAGGATTTGACCACTGGAGGGAGGTGTTATCGTTTTGATCCACTCGGCAGGTCAAGTTAACAGTTCCTCCTTCCACGGCTGTTGCGTTCCATGTGACTGGAAACTGCCCTTGGGTCACTAGAGGGAGAATAAGAAAGCACAGCAGACGTGAGATTAGGATGCAGCAGGCAGAGTGTAAAGCATTAGCATGCCATGGGCTGCCAGACACACGGAAATCACGCTAAAACTCTGTTTGGGAAATAAAGGCAGACAAACCAAATCTGTATGAGAATGCCTCGTTTCGGCTACATATCAAAAATGCATTTGCTCTGGGCCTTAGCGTTGGCACTTAACATGTTTCTCCATTTCATGGTAATGGGGCTGTGATCTCCGAGCCAGTTATTTATTTGGCATTCGCTTGCATCTTGTTCTTCGTTTCACTCTGCACGAGAGTAGATTTTTTTTGCATTCATAGAAGGCTCCTCTTAACTAAAGCTTGAGTCATTGAAGCTGACCTGTTATCTACTTGCTACACAAAAAAGCATAACTACCATATTTATAAAATTGGCCATTAGCTAAAAGGGTTGTCGCTTTTATGCAAGATTGCTGCTTTTTGCAAATCACAGCTACTACCTTTCATTTTCGGCAATAAACTGGAAATCAACATATTTAGAAAGTAGCCAATCCGTTTATGATCACTTTCTAGACTAGCAAAAAAAAGTGTTTTCCACTTTGGAAGTTAAGAACTCCTTGAACTTCAATGAAGAACTGAGGTCTTTGTTCCAAAACACTTGTTCACCAGTTTGCAGCCATTTAGTACTTTCCAAAAGTGGCAATCTGTGGCTAAAATGTAACTTTAGAGAGACTCTGTTACAACATTTTCAGCCTTATTTCTTCTATCCTATAAGTTCCTATACCTGTTCTAATGTGGTCTGGATTACTGCAGCCTTTTCTAGTTGCACTGTCTCTGTAACATATCTAATCTTCTTTTCTTTGTCAAGCTTTGTCGACCCAGGGAAGAATGGGCTGCCTCTGTTGTAATGAATATAAGTTATGTATGCCCCCTGCAGGCTCTGTGTGCTGTGTTTGATCCTCACAGACAGTGTCTCTGCTCTCAGTTTTAGCTTGTCTGTGATGCAGTTTGTGAGGCTGAGGGGGAAGGGAGCTGCCTGTCACATGCTGAGAAACTGTGAGAATCCAAGACTGAAGTGCAGATAATTCACTATGTAATAAAAACTTGTAGTATACTGTAACATAACAAAGCCAGGAATGCAACGGGGAGCGGCAGAAAAGGCAAAGAGGGATCCAGGAGATCACCATGACTCGATTGGTATGATTTTTATTGTACAAATCGGACTGTACAGATTCTCTTTAAGTGTACCTGTGAGTTTATAAATTTAAAAAATGAGATACTCAACTCAGTAGAGGGATGCCTCTGGCTCCTACCCTTCATAAAGTGGTCACAGCCATTTCCTTTTATTTTACATAGGCCATACTATATTTTGCGGTATTCTTAATACAGCTCTCTGTGACAGCCAGACACTTAAGCCATCAAAGAAGTGGCTTGTAACCAAAATGCACTGTAGTAGGTATCTCATGCTTTTTAAAGGGATACTGTAAGCCTGCTTTTTAAATCAATATGGACTACTGGGGTATGTTTGCTCTCTTGAGACATACCTTTTTGCCATTTAGTCCATGTGATGGTACTCCCGGTGGCCTCGGTATTCTCCTCTGAAATCTCCGACTTTAAAGTCTGAGATTTCAACCCAGGAAGAAGAAGTGCTGTTCCTGGTTTGAGTCCTGCGTTTCAAGACAGGCACGCCCCCTCCAGCTCCTCTGCCCGCCCCTCTGGTTGCCTGCTGGCTCGGTCCTATGCGCTGAAGCTGTGCACACTGTCACTGGGCGCGAGCACGAGAGGACATTCTGCGCATGCATGATAATGATGTCCTCTCGTGTGCATCGCTAAAGGGAAGTGCCCGATTGATGGGTAATGATAAATGTCCTGGAAGTAGATGCGCAGCTCGCCGCCATATTGGATTCCGGAGGAACTTTAACGGGGGGAAATAACCGCCAGAACGGGGATGGAGAGTGGCGATATATGCAGATTATGCATCCAAAGAAACAGGAGATAAGGTACATATATTTATTGTGGGTGGTTGGTTTAGGGGTTACAGTATCCCTTTAAGTCTTCTGCCTTATCCATGTCAGTTTGGACAACCTGGTGGTCCCTTTGCTGCATATTTGTTATGAGTTAATTCAAATTTAGTTTTCTATTACAGAATACTGAATCAGAAATACAGTACTAGAGGCAATAAATGCTTTTATTCCTTGAGCACTGCAATAACAGCAGTGGCGTAGCTAAGGAGTTGTGGGCCCCGATGCAAGTTTTACAATGGGGCCCCCCAGGCATTCCATACATAGCAATTGATACGGCGCACCAAAACCTGCCAATGGCAACTACAGTGTCTGAGGTGCAAGAAGGGGATGGGGAATAGTTTCTTTATAATTACCACTATTCAAAGTATCTATAGAAGTGATTATTATGAGCACAGGACCAATAGAGAGCTAATACTGTAGTTGATGGAGGGCCCTTCGGGGCCCCTCTGGCCCAAGGGCCCCGATGCGGTTGCTACCTCTGCAACCCCTATTGCTACGCCCCTGAATAACAGCATATGTCTTATGTGCTATGTCATACGTGACAATATCCATTGTTTGTTCTATAAACTTTCATTAATTTGAGGCAACCTTTTGAGCCACCATGGTTATATTTTTGTATTGTTTCTCCTTGTTTAGCCATACATAATAGATGTAGATATTGCCCTTGGGTGGAATTGTATCTAGATTTATTGTATGAACAGCACTGAACATTTCTTTTTTTCCCATTTCCATGTTGATTTGTACATTTTTTTAATTCTGAGAAGACAGCATACAGACCACGGTAAATTATATTCCGCTTTGCGGAAAATCCCAAAGTGGCCAGATTGTCAGCCTGTAATAAACTACGCTGCTCTGATGCCTAATGCAAAAACAACAGCAATAACTACAATGATAAAATAATAATAACAACAATAACATCACTGGCTGTATTCTACTAGGATTGTCAGTTTGCAGAAATATTGTTTCAGCGTTTACAACATTTCTGGGTAATTTTCAGCACTGGATAGTGACAGGGTTTACACAAACAAAAACTCCTTGGTAAAATAACAGGGAAACTTAGAGGATCCCATAGCTTAATCCTTTTTATCATAATTAATCTCACTTCACATTTGCTTTAACTACCTAATGACCGCGTCATGCCTCCTCTCTGCTCTAAAAAGATCCACAACAGCATGATAACCTTTAAACAAAAAAACATGTATTTGTTACAGCCAATACAAATCCTGCAGTAAAGCTGCAGCGTGTCTACTTCCTGATTCACGGAAGCAGACATAGGGCTTGATTCACAAAGCGGTGCTAACTGTTAGCACACCTGTGAAAACCCCCTTAGCACGTCTAAACGAGTTTTCGCGCATAAAACTTTACGCGCACACTGCACAGAGCACAGGGTGCTCCGCGCGAAGTGCCCATTAAAGCCTATGGGACTTGCGCTCGCAAAGTTAGTGCGCGATCTGATTGAGAAATCCGGTGCTAACCTACTTAGCACCCTGGTTAGCACATCTGAAGACTTTAGACGTGCTAAGTAGGTTAGCACGGCTTTGTGAATCAAGCCCATAGGGTTAGCAGCCTGTGCTTTCAAATGAGCTTATCTGTCATCTCTGCTGTGACAGTCATGTGACACAGAGGAAGACGTCAAATTACAACTTGTGATTAGACACTAATGAGGGTGAATTTAACAGGCTAAACTCTCTAAATACACTCAGGGTACATTTCTCGATGTTTTTCTTTTGTCCTGTGCAAGAGTTCAGATCTACTTTAAAGGTGTTCCATACATGCTCTTATTAAGTGACTGCCAGCAACATGGACACATCCAAACAGCCTGTGTTACAAACTTGATGGCGGCAGTGGTGGTGGTGGTGGTGGTGGGGGGGGGGGGGGTTGTTTGCTAGGACATGGATGGGTAATAGTTTTCTACGTTATTATTTGATTATTTTTTATTGTATTTATAAAGCGCCAACATTTTAAGCAGCGCTAAACAATAAATATGGATACATACAATGTAAACAAGGGGTGACAGCGGGGCCAGATTTGTAATCTTTACTGCCCAAGGCCAATGTCACCAGCCCCCCCCCTTCAGTATAGGTAGTGAAATGACCCCCCTCCCTCTAGTATAGGTAGCCTGTTGTCCCCCCTCCAGTATAGGTAGGCAGATGACCCCACCCATCTTTCCATCTAGTATAGGTAGCCTGATAACCCCTTCCCCTCTCCCTCCAGTATAGGTAGCCTTATGACTCCTTAATCCATCATGTGATTTTACAGAGACCCAGCAATTCAAGTTAAGTCAAGTCAGTTCATGGGAAGGGTGTCATAGCTGGGGGTCCAAGATCAAGAAAGACACACAGTGTATGGGGGGGGGGGAGAGACCCTGCTAAAGGCTTACAATCTAAGAATGGGGTTACTAAGAATAGGGTTACTTGATTGTGGAGTGGTATTATATTAGAGGCAGAGTAGCCTATTAATGTAAAGGGGAGACTTATATTAGGGGGAGTAAGTGTAGACTGCTAGACCAAGGAAGGGGAATAGGGAACTGTGCCGTAAAAGTAAAAAAAAAAAAAAAAGCTGGAGGCCCAAAGGTATTTATTCAGCTAATCTAGGGATTTACCCACAGAAAAAAAAATCATGTCAATGAGTCCTCACAACATGGAACTAGCAAATCATAGGTGCTGGAGATCGGAATTTAACACATACATTTTTTTTAGCATAGAAAAAGTTAAAGTGATTTTAGAAATGCCCTTGATTTGTTAATAGGGAAGGATTTCCTGAACAAAAATCAGTCTTCCCACTTGAAATGCACTCTGAGGTTTAAGAATTAGAATGAGTTTAATGACTTAGAGTATACAAAGGCGTGATGAAAACAATTTCATTCAATGTCTCTATAGAGAGGGAAGCCTCCTGGTAATTAAAACATTCTTCCGAGCTGCTGCTTCCATACATTACAGACTGTTCAGAAGATAAAGGTAAAAATAGCTGAAGACTGACAGAGTGGAGCAATGGTCAGACCTCGGCTGCTACTCACTCATTGGTGATTGGCTTTCACTGCTCTTTCACAGCAGAGATAGCATAAAGACGGCTTTAACAGTCACCCCGCTCATTAAAGTTCAACTCAGCCATTTTGTTATTTTAATTTTGTATAGCATGAGGAAGTGTAAGGATAGGAAAGCAGTCGTGTATTACTTTTTGTGTCCTTAAAAGGGATTTGAGCTAAAAACTAACAAACAAAACAACCTTTAACTATCTTGCACCAGCAGCATTATAAATACAGAGTACAAAAGTACTACACAGCTAAGCATACATGAAATAATGGCACCTAGAAAAAGGGTGTGGTGATTGCCACTAGTAAAATATTGCTAAGGTTAGTGATATTGTACTAGTGAAGTTAAATTAATTTAAAGTGACCCCCCCTCCGCAATGCCGCGATAAGCCGCAATGTAGTTATCCACAAACCATTTTTTTCCCACAAAGCCTCTCCGCAAGAAACGCCCCTCTTGCCGCTAATCAGGCATCTCTATGCAGCCAATTATACCTTCATAACCACATATCGCGGCTTTGCAGAAGCCACAATTTGCGGTACAAAAGGTAACATTGGGTGCCCTGAGGCGCCCGTAGTGGCCTCCACCCTGCGTCCAAATTTCCATTCAATGCTGCTAAAAGCAGCATTTATCATATGTGCCAATGCTGCACCATCTTCTCTGTAAGCGTCCTTATTCTTGCTTCACCCAGCTAAACCTCACCCACTTTTGGAAACGTCTGATAAGTAGGTTTCTGTATCCATTCCAATCTACCACCATCTTAAAAACATGAAATGCAAACACAACCTCTAAAAAAGCATATATACAGTGGTGTGAAAAACGATTTGCCCCCTGATTTCTTATTCTTTTGCATGTTTGTCAAACTTAAATGTTTCTGCTCATCAAAAACCATTAACTATTAGTCAAAGATAACATAATTGAACACAAAATGCAGTTTTAAATGATGTTTTTTATTATTTAGTGAGAAAAAAACCTCAAAACCTACATGGCCCTGTGTGAAAAAGAAATTGCCCCCTGAACCTAATAACTGGTTGGGCCACCCTTAGCAGCAATAACTGCAATCAAGCGTTTGCGATAATTTGCAATGAGTCTTTTACAGCGCTCTGGAGGAATTTTGGCCCACTCATCTTTGCAGAATTGTTGTAATTCAGCTTTATTTGAGGGTTTTCTAGCATGAACCGCCTTTTTAGAGTCATGCCACAACATCTCAATAGGATTCAGGTCAGGACTTTGACTAGGCCTCTCCAAAGTCTTCATTTTGTTTTTCTTCAGCCATTCAGAGGTGGATTTGCTGGTGTGTTTTGGGTCATTGTCCTGCTGCAGCTCCCAAGTTCGCTTCAGCTTGAGTTAGATGGCTGGACATTCTCCTTCAGGATTTTTTGGCAGACAGTAGAATTCATGGTTCCATCTATCACAGCATGCCTTCCAGGTCCTGAAGCAGCAAAACAACCCCAGACCATCACACTACCACCACCATATTTTACTGTTGGTATGATGTTCTTCTGCTAAAATGCTGTGTTACTTCTACGCCAGATGTAACAAGACACGCACCTTCCAAAAAGTTCAACTTTTGTCTCGTTGGTCCACAAGGTATTTTCCCAAAAGTCTTGGCAATCATTGAGATGTTTTTTTAGCAAAATTGAGACGAGCCTTAATGTTCTTTTTGCTTAAAAGTGGTTTGCACCTTGGATATCTTCCATGCAGGCCGTTTTTGCCCAGTCTCTTTCTTACGGTGGAGTCGTGAACACTGACCTTAATTGAGGCAAGTGAGGCCTGCAGTTCTTTAGATGTTGTCCTGGGGTCTTTTGTGGCCTCTCGGATGAGTTTTCTCTGCGCTCTTGGGGTAATTTTGGTCGGCCGGCCACTCCTGGGAAGGTTCATCACTGTTCCATGTGTTTGCCATTTGTGGATAATGGCTCTCACTGTGGTTCGCTGGAGTCCCAAAGCTTTAGAAATGGCTTTATAACGTTTACCAGACTGATAGATTTCAATTACAGTACTTTTGTTCTCATTTGTTTCTGAATTTCTTTGGATCTTGGCATGATGTCTAGCTTTTGAGGTGCTTTTGGTCTACTTCTCTGTGTCAGATAGCTCCTATTTAAGTAAATTCTTGATTGAAACAGGTGTGGCAGTAATCAGGCCTGGGGGTGACTACAGAAATTGAACTCAGGTGTTATAAACCACCTTTAAGTTATTTTTTTAACAAGGGGGGGCAATCACTTTTTCACACAGGGCCATGTAGATTTGGAGTTTTTTTTTCTCACTAAATAATAAAAACCATCATTTAAAACTGCATTTTGTGTTCAATTAGGCTATCTTTGACTAATAGTTAACGGTTTTTGATGAGCAGAAACATTTAAGTGTGACAAACATGCAAAAGAATAAGAAATCAGGAAGGGGGCAAATAGTTTTTCACACCACTGTATATATATATATATATATATATATATATATAATAGAGTAATATATAATATAATAGAGTAAGTGCCTCAACCTTCAAGCAAGAAGAAGAAGTAGCGCCCTGCCCCCAGGGCCGGTCCAAGCAACTAAATGGGGCTGGTCCAAGCAAGAAGAAGAAGTAGTGTCATATCAAACCAAGGGCAAAGAGGGATAATTTGCATATTCAGTAGCCCTTGCATTGTGGGTAACCACACATGTTCACTTATAGCTGAATTATTGCAGATTTGCTTCTGTTTTAAGAAGGAAAATTACACCAAGCTTTACTTTTTTTAGTAGGAGGGCTTTTTGGTCCCTTTTATCCACCTATACATTCTTCGTAGTTTGGGTCACCCTGAGCTGCTTGGTTACTCTGTTGTACTGGTCCAAGCCCTATCTCATACAGCCTTATCAATCCCTGCTATGTACTGATGAGGATCAAATGTCTGAAATAGGCTGTCACATGTGGGTTTGATATGACTGTGTAAAAGTTAAAGCTATAGGCTTGCTTGACTTACCAAGGGTGAAAAGGAATAATTTCCATATTTAGTAGTGGTGCATTGTGGGTAATCACAAATGTTCACTTATAGCTGAATTATTGCAGATTTTCTTCTGTTTTAAGAAGGCAAATTTCACAAAGCTTCGATTTTTTTTTTTTTTTAGTAGACGGTCTTTTTGGTCCCTTTTATCCACCTATACATTCCGAGTGGTTTGGGTCACCCTGAGCTGCTTGGTTACTCTGTTGTACTGGTCCAAGCCCTATCTCATACAGCCATATCAATCCTTGCCATGTACAGATGAGGACCAAAAGTCTGAAACAGGCTGTCTACATGTGGGTTTGATATGACTGTGTAAAACTTAAAGCTATAGGCTTGCTATACACCAGTGGTTCTGGATGCTTGCTTGGCTTACTAAGGGTGAAAAGGAATTATTTGCATATTTAGTAGCAGTGCATTGTGGTTAACCACAAATGTTCACTTATAGCTGAATAATTGCATATTTCCTTCTGTTTTAGGAAGGCAAATTACACCAAGCTTTGCTTTTTTTTAGTAGGAGGTCTTTTTGGTCCCTTTTATCCCCCTATACATTCCGAGTGGTTTGGGTCACCCTGAGTTGCTTGGTTACTCTGTTGTACTGGTCCAATCCCTATCTCATACAGCCGTATCAATCCCTGCCATGTACTGATGAGGACCAAAAGTCTGAAACAGGTTGTCTACATGTGGGTTTGATATGACTGTGTAAAATTTAAAGCTATATGCTTTCTATACACCAGCGGCTATGGATGCTTGCTTGGCTTACCAAGGGGGAAAAGGGGTAATTTTCATAATTAGTAGCAGTGCATTGTGGGTAACCACAAATGTTCGCTTATAGCTGAATTATTGCAGATTTCCTTCTGTTTTAAAAACGCAAATTACACCAATACAGTGTGCGGCATTGCAGGAAGTGACGACAGTGGAACGCACGATGGAACACGGAAGAGGTGAGTCATCCCCGCCCGCTGCCTCTTACTAATAGTGGCGGCTGCTACTGTGCTTAAGCAGGAGGGGGAGTGCACATGGGGGGTTCCTGCTGAGCTTAAGAAGGAGGTAGAGCACACATGGGGGGCCCAGTTGAAAGGGGTCCAACCCCCCTCCCCGCCGCTGTGCCCAATACCCTCTTCCTGCCCTCTATGCTACGCCGCGGGTCGGCTAGTATATATATATATATATATATATATATATATATATATATATACAGTACAGACCAAAAGTTTGGACACACCTTCTCATTCAAAGAGTTTTCTTTCTTTTCATGACTATGAACATTGTAGATTCACACTGAAGGTATCCTAACTATGAATTAACACATGTGGAAGTATAGTACATAACCAAAAAGTGTGAAACAACTGAAAATATGTCATATTCTAGGTTCTTCAAAGTAGCCACCTTTTGCTTTGATTACTGCTTTTCACACTCTTGGCATTCTCTTGATGAGCTTCAAGAGGTAGTCACCTGAAATGGTTTTCACGTCACAGGTGTGCCCTCTCAGGTTTAATAAGTGGGATTTCTTGCCTTATAAATGGGGTTGGGACCATCAGTTGCATTGTGGAGAAGTCAGGTGGATACACAGCTGATAGTATATTGTGTTGTCGCTTAACTGTCCCTCAAAGGGGCTTACAATGTAATCCCTACCAAAGTCATATGTCTATGTGTGTATCGTAGTCTAAGGCCAATTTAGGGGGGGGGGCAGTTAGCTTAACTGTATGTTTTTGGGATGTGGAAGGAATCCAGAGTGCCTGGAGGAAACCCATGCAGACACGGGGAGAGCATACAAACTCTGGGACGGGGAGAGCATATAAACTCTGAGCAGATAGTGCCCTGGATGCGATTCATACAGGGACCTACAAGGTGAGAGCACTAACCACTATGCCACTGTGCTGTCCACACGCCACCATGTTGCTCCCAGGAGCACTTGTGATCTTGGAACCAGGAGAGCCGCAGTGGTAGATAGATGATGGGGAGAAGATAATTACATTAGAGTAAAATAAGAGAGAGAGAGAAAAAAAAAAAATTAGGAGGAAAAATGTATCAATATATGTGAGGAGGCCATAAGTGATGACACCAAATTTGAGCTTATCCTTGGATTCACTAAAGAGACCCTGTTGTGGATAGCCTAGTCAAATCTGCAGCTCTGCCCACCTCTCTGTTAACTCGCCATTCATCCCATTCCTTTTTGTTGAGTCATGCTGTCTGCTCTATTGTCAAATGAGAACAGCGTTTCAATGCATAAAAGGAAAAGGGTGTGCTCAGCCTGGTCCTGTGATGCCACCGCACAGAGGCCAAGAAAATAGTGAAAGATCATACTGGCTCCATCCAAGTTAGTATCTGCTTTTTCATTTGGTATTAGACACAGAGGAATTTCCCAAGCCTAAATAAACCCTAAATAACAAACTCAGCAACATTTCATTATACATTCCTAACGCAGCAGGTTCTTATTAATTCAAAGCAAGAGCATCTAGATAATCACAGACCACTAGACCTGAGGGAAGACTGCAAGTCGTGGTTTCACCACCTACACACAAGGAGGACTCAACCCTACCTGGACGATCAGCTCCACAGCCTCCTTGAGACTGTGTCTTGCAGCTAGTGTTGGACTGGAAGGTGGAGAAGCTGAGGAAACCCACCTGCTGGCCAAGCAGCAGAAACCATGTGTTATCACTCCCAATGGAAACCTGTAGCAAGTCTTCACTGCGAGTAGCAACACCTGATTACTGTGTTTGGCCAGCAGGTGGATTTTCCCACCTCCCAGTCCAACACTGCTTGAAGCATGTCCAATACTGGTACAAGTTAAAATGTTAAAGTGCAGCAGAAACAGGAAACACTAGAGGGAGGTCCCTGCCCTTGCAAGATTATATACATGTAATAATGCAGGATTATATAATATTGTATTATTTTTTAGGAGTAAAAATGTTACCCGACTCCCCAAGGAAAATTAATTTTCTATTACATACTGATACCGACAGGTGCAGGCATCGAGTTATATTTTAGTTGTTGCCCCATTGCCCTCAATATCGAGCTGTAGAAACTCAATCCCCATGGCTAGCCTGATTATCCAAGGCAGATCCTGCAGCACAATATTTAGCTGCAGATTATTATTTCAGTGAGGCAGCCAGGAACTGATAGTCCTGCGCTCAACTGTGCCGCAAACAGTAAAACAAGGTACCGGTAATATATCCTTAAACAAAAAAAAAACCACAGTAATATCCTGTGCGAGCCGCCATCCATATATCTCAGAGCCAAATAAATAAAATGAGAAAGAAATAAAGAAATACTTCTAGGTAGCATAGTTTAATTTGTATTGCTATTTGTTTTTTTCAACTCACACAGGGGTTGAATCATTGTCGCCATAAACAACTTTCCAATTGGGTGATAAATTAGAATGTGCCAGAATGCTAATATAAACAATATGATGAAACCTAGAATTCCGTGGAAACCAACACCGCAGGCTCCATGTCCTTGTGTTAAAGGACAACTCCAGAATATGTATCAAGCCACATATTATGCCACTTTTTAATAAACAACAGGGCTTAAAGAGACACTGAAGCGAAAAAAAAATGATGATATTATGATTTGTATGTGTAGTACAGCTAAGAAATAAAACATTAAGATCAGATACATCAGTCTAATTGTTTCCAGTACAGGAAGAGTTAAGAAACTCCAGTTGTTATCTCTATGCAAACAAGCCATTAACTCTCCGACTAAGGCCACATACACACATCAGACCATAGTCTTTTAAAAATGAAAGATCACAGACCAATCTTACCACCCTTCATGTAGTATGAGAGCCATACTCTACACAGTCTTTTCTATGGAGCTGAACTCCACATCAGAAAAAAATCTTTGCAAGATGCTGCACACACAGATGCTGTACAGACACAAAAGATCAGTATCTGCAAAAGATCTGTTCCTGCCAAAAATCCATTCCTGCAAATTGCAATGATAGTCTATGAGATCTGCAGATCATCATACACACATGATTTAACTGACATTCATCTGCAGATCAGATCCACCAGGATGGATTTTCAGATCTGCAGATGATTGCTTGATCTGCAGATGAATGTCAGTTAAATCATGTGTGTATGATGATCTGCAGATCTCATAGACTATCATTGCAATTTGCAGGAATGGATTTTTGGCAGGAGCAGATCTTTTGCAGATACTGATCTTTTGTGTCTGTACAGCATCTGTGTGTGCAGCATCTTGCAAAGATTTTTTTCTGATGTGGAGTTCAGCTCCATAGAATAGACTGTGTAGAGTATGGCTCTCATACTACATGAAGGGTGGTAAGATTGGTCTGTGATCTTTCATTTTCCAAAGACTATAGTCTGATGTGTGTATGAGCCTTAAGTTTAGTCGTGGAGAGGGCAGTTATCTGACTTTTATTATCTCAACTGTTTTCTTTTACTCTGCTAGAGGAGAGGTCATTAGTGCACAGACTGCTCTGAAAGACTCATTTTGAATGCTGAATGTTGTGTAATCTGCACATATTAGAGAATGATGCAATGTTAGAAAAAAAATATATACGCTATAGCAGCATAGAGAGTGATAGCAGCGGCTGGGAACGCGGAAAATCAGCCGCGTTCCCAGCCTGTCGGCGGCTGTCGCCGAACCGGAAGTAGCCGCCGGCGGGGACAGGACGATCGGAGCGGGGCTGCGAGGGCACCATTCAGCTTCGGGGTGCTGAGGGATGCCCCAGGTGAGTAAATGTCATTTTTTTTTTTTGACTTAAGTATTCCTTTAAGCCTGGTATTTAAGTCTGATATACAGTTTCAATTTGAATTGACCAAATGATTGGTCACTTTTACCACCTCTATGTAGTATGAGAGCTTGCCTACACAATCAGGCCGGATTTACCTCACAAGAGCCTATAGGCACAAATGTCCTGACACCCTAGTCTTTGCACTCCATGAGCGTACAACCCCCATGAAACTGCACTGCAACTATGTTGGCTGCCCCAGTTGTCACCTCTCCCTTACTTCCCTTGCCCATCTTAAGCAGCTACAATGGCCCTTAAGTATTAGGTATCCAGGTGCCCCTTAGTATTAGGTAGCCAGAAACACCCTCGATATTCAGTAGCTAGAGGTGCCCCCAAGTATTAGGTATCTAAAGGAACCTCAATGTTAATTTGCTAAAGGTGCCTTAGACTGAAGGGGGGTCTTGTCAGTGAAATGCGGAGAGCTGGGTAAGTAACCTCTCATTTACACTCTGGTCAGGACTCTGCATAGGGAAAGAGGAAGGGAGGGCCTTGGGGAGGAGAGTGAGATGCCTTTCCATCATCAGGCGCCTGTAGGCACGTGCCAATAAACAATATGATGAAACCGAGAATTCCGTGGAAACCAACACAGCACGCCTCATGTCCTATTATTAAAGGACAACTCCAGAATATGCATCAAACTGCATAGTATGTCACTTTTTTTTTTTTTTAATAAAACTTTTTATTGAACATTTTTCATATAACAAACACATATAGACAACAACAGAGTCTGGAGAGTTACAATCATTCAATCAATAAACACTAAAGACCTTAACCACTTTACCCCCGCCCATACAAATTTCTCCATCCCTTTTTCCATCCTTTAACCCCCAGGGACGGAGAAATCCGTACTTTCCGCGCTCCCGCCACTGCCCGTGCTCCCGCTCGCTCTAGCGCGCATTCCCGCGGGTAAACACGCCGCCGGCCGCTCGCCCGGAGATTAATGAACCGGAAAATCCATTCCCGTTCGTTGATCTAAGCCCCGCAATGATCCGCTGCTTTTCTGCTAAGCAGCGCGATCATTGTGAAAAAAAAACCTTACCCAGCCTCCTACTACTTCCTCCAAGCGCTTCCGGACGCTTGGAGGTCGCATTAAACAAAAAGTTACTGGTGCCATCTTGTGGCCAAATAGTAAAACTACACCCTAAACAATTTTCACATGCAAATGAATTAGTTATACACAAAAAATTAACTCATTACCTCCCAAACTCCCATTTTTTTTTTGTAATAAAAATAAAATTAAAAAATTTACAATTAAAAAAAATACATAAATAGTTAACTTAGGGACCGAACTTTTTAAATATTTATGTCAGGAGGGTAAAACACTGTTACTTTATAAACTATGGGCTTGTAATTAGGGATGGACGCAAAACTGAAAAAAATGCACCTTTATTTCCAAATAAAATATTGGCACCAAACATTGTGATAGAGACATAATTTAAACGGTTTTATAACAAACCGACAAAAACTGAAAAATAATTATTTTTTTCCCATATTATTCCTATTTTCCCATTAAAACACATTTAGAATAAAATAATTCTTGGCATAATGTCCCACCTAAAGAAAGCCTAATTGGTGGCGGAAAAAACAAGATATAGTTCATTTCATTGTGATAAATAATAATAAAGTTATAGATGAATGAATGGAAGGAGCGCTGACAGGTGAAAATTGCTCTGCTGGTCAGGGGGTAAAACCCCTCAGTGGTGAAGTGGTTAATCATCCTTGCCTATACAACATGTGTTTTTAGATATAGATATTCAAGCATCAAAAATTAACAGAATGAATTTGGTCCCATTTCGGTTATATGTGGGGAGTTATAGACTCTCCAGAAGGAAAAAACACATCAGTGAGAAAAAAGTAGAAGTGAAGAGGACAAGACGATAATAAGAAAAAGAAAAAAGGGAGAAAGATGAAAAGGAAGGGACCCATAACATAGGACCCCAGAAAAATGAGACATACAAACATATTTGCCATGTTTCCCCCCCAGATCCCCCAGCATATAATTTCTAATAACAGACCAAGATAAAATTAGAAGTCCCTCATAATGCCATGTCTATATACATGGAACAGATGCATTAATAATCCTTTATCTAGGACGAAGTAAAAAGTAGTGTTCTTATGCCATATAGGGATTGCATTTAAAGGGATACTGTAGGGGGTCGGGGGAAAATGAGCTGAACTTACCCGGGGCTTCTAATGGTCCCCCGAAGACATCCTTTGTTGGCGCAGCCACTCACCGATGCTCCGGCCCCGCCTCCAGTTCACTTCTGGAATTTCTGACTTTAAAGTCAGAAAACCACTGCGCCTGCATTGCCGTGTCCTCGCTCCCGCTGATGTCACCAGGAGTGTACTGCGCAGACACAGACCATACTGGGCAATGGAGTGCTGGCCTTTGTGGAGGGAGTGACCAAAGGGAGAGTCAGGGGGAGGTGGCCTTTAACCACAACCCGTTGGAGGGTATATAAGCTGGAGTCAGCCATTACACTCGTTTGGCTGTTACAATGATATAAGCCTATAGGCTATTACTTATACTTGTTTTACAATGTACTATTGCACCTTATCACTATTTGCACGTTCTTAGCACTTGTCCCTTGAAAAAGCTTCAGTTAGAAGTGAAACATGTCGGGTTGTTTGGTTGGGGTTGTGTGATTTTATAATTACTAGTAATGCTATAGAGCCTTGGATAATTTAGGTTGTCAATTTACATGCTGGCAGAGTAGGCCTATCAATTACTTGCAAGTGTAATTAATATATTTTCAGCCAGCACATTGCTTCGAGTTTTTAGACTTTTAATAAAAGTTAAGTTTTAGATTCAGTATAGAGAGATATTTTGTTGATAATGAGGTACATAAGTGCAGGGGCTGCCACAGATCTCACTGCATTATGATTTTTTTCCTGGTTTTAGGGTCTAAAAGCTTGTGAAAAAATCGCACTGCTTTTAGACCCTAAAATCTGGAAATAATTATACCACCAGGGAGGTTAAAGTTAAGGTGTAAGATAAGTAAGCTTTGTGAATAAATCCCTATGTCCTCTATGTGAAATATCCCGTGTTCCAGCTAGATGATGTAGCCTTTTTGGCTAGGCTGCAGGTTCCATAAGAAAACTCAGGAGCTGTATTGGTTAACCTCCCTGGCGGTACGCAGTTTTAGAGGCTGCGTCCGCGGCAGGATTTTTTAAAATAAAAGTTGCACTATATGTTTAAGCTAGCAGTTTGCTAGCCAATCATGTCCCCCAAACCCCCCGGCACCGCTTTGATCCCCCCATCCGCGATCCCGCAAGAGCCGCAGCTTCACGATCCAGCTTCACTCATTGCTATGGCGACGATCGGACATGACGTCATCAATGTCATGCACAGTCCCGATCCTCCCCATAGCAAAGCCTGGAGCTGAAGGCTGCGGCTGTGCCAACGCGGGATCCTGGGGGGGTATTATTACGGAGGTGATCGGGGGCGATCGGTGGGGAGTGGAGGTACTTGGGGGACATAGTTAGCTAGCAAAGGGCTAGCTGAAGAACATAACGCAATTTTTTTTAAATGGCCATTTTTTAAATGGGCCATGTGATCCCCTGCAGCGGCTAGCCCGACACTGTGTCGGGCTTACCGCCAGGGAGGTTAAAGGGACCCCAAGCAGTAATTAAAATCAAAACTTTCACTTACCTGGGGCTCCCTCCAGCCCACCGTAGGCTACGAGGTCCCCCCACTGTCCTCCTGACTCTTCGGCAGGTCCCGCTGGCGGCTCCGTTGCCGGCGACACCCGGATGAGGTGTCGGGTCGACACTTCCTAGTTTTGGATCCTTGGCGCCCTCTTTGCGTCATCGCGCCGGCTGCTCAGCATCATCATGGCAGCCAGTGTGACAGTACTGCGCATGCACGGTTCAGAGTTAGAGAACTGCACACGTGCAGTACTATTGTACTGCAGTACATACCCCGGCCACCGTGATGACGCTGAGCAGGCTGTGCAATGATGCAAAGCAGGCGCCAAGGATTCAGAACTAGGAAGTGTCGTTCTGACAGCCGGCCCGGGTGTCGCCGGCAACGGAGCCACCAGCGGGACCCGCAGAAGAGTCAGGAGGACGGCGGGGGACCTCGCAGCCTATGGTGGGCTGGAGGAAGCCCCAGGTAAGTGAAAGTTTTGATTTTAATTACTGCTCGGGGTCCCTTTAATTAACAAAAATGAATGCTGCCCTGCACCCTGTGCACTCATGTGGAATGCAAATTTAAATGACAGGTTCCCTTTAAGATTGTATACAGCCTATACCTCCCATCTAATCTTCTGTGTCTCCCGAGCACATAACATTCGTAAGACACATTTAATCTGCATTTCTAAATTGTTTATATGCAAAGCTGTAATTCTTGGTGTGATAATCAGTCCAAGAGGTTTCCAGAGAAGAAAGATTCAATAAATAAATCAATGAAGTCCTTTTATATCATCTCTTTCACTGCATGATTAACTCGAGTGCCACACACGGCATTCACGTTTGCCAGACATTTGGCTCAATACTCTTTTCAAGCTCCGTCGTTTTCCGCCCCATTTCTGAAACAGTTTTGTATGTGCTTTTCTTAATTACAGGGTAATCTGGAGGAAACCTTTCATCTCTGACAATTTGTTTCTACTAAGTAGTATACATGGGAGCTGGCAGTACAGGCTTGTATATTCCCCAGGGAAAGTGGGAGGGGACTTAGTTAACTATGCATGAGTGAGATTTGCATTTGTGGGATAGCTTGGAAAAAAAAACCAACAACATTCTGCCATTCAGTTGTTTGGTTTACCATTTAGATCATGGCTGAATGTATCCATTCCCGTCACAATAAACTGAATGTTTAACACATAATTCCAACCATACTATATTTTGATTATTTTAAAATAGTATAGGAGAACCTTTTGTCATGATTTGCTATGTTTTATTGATCACACGGTCTCCATTATAGGAATAATAAGATTAATAATAGTATCTAATGGGAAAAATTATTTTGTTATTGATGATGACATCACGGGGAAAAAAAATGTTCTCACAAGTATTATTATTAACATTATGCGGGAAGTAATTAAAAAATGGCCAACATATTATCCTGAGATGAGCTATAAAAGGGAAGAAAATTATAAACCGAAGCCAAAAATTAGAAAGAGCTGACACAGGAAAAAATTGAGCATCTTGCCAGGTGTCCTCATCTATTGAAATTGCTGAGATGTTTAGGGATTTTTATGCAGATGTATACTCATGGGGACGGGACAAACTGACTCCACTAAAGGTGCATACACACATCAGACTATAGTCTTTGGAAAATGAAAGATCACAGACCAATCTTACCACCCTTCATGTAGTATGAGAGCCATACTCTACACAGTCTATTCTATAGAGCTGAACTCCCAATCAGAAAAAAATATTTGCAAGATGCTGCACACACAGATGTTGTACAGACACAAAAGATCAGTATCTGCAAAATATCTGTTCCTGCAAAAGATCCGTTCCTGCAAATTGCATTCATAGTCTATGAGATCTGCAGATCCTCATACACACCTTTAACTGACATTCATCTGCAGATCAGACAATCATCTGCAGATCTGAAAATCCATCCTGGTGGATCTGATCTGCAGATGAATGTCAGTTAAACAAGGTGTGTATGATGATCTGCAGATCTCATAGACAATGAATGCAATTTGCAGGAACGGATCTTTGGCAGGAACAGATCTTTTGCAGATACTGATCTTTTGTGTCTGTACAGCATGTTTGTCTGCAGCATCTTGCAAAGATTTTTTTCTTATGGGGAGTTCAGCTCCATAGAATAGACTGTGTAGAAATGCTCTCATACTACATGAAGGGTGGTAAAATAGGTCTGTGATCTTTCATTTTCCAAAGACTAAAGTCTGATGTGTGTATGCACCTAAAGTGTTTCCTAAACCTCTTAGATTCACCTACTCTTGAGCCACTGGTGGTGGAGCTCCTAGAAGCCCCGATTACTTTAGAAGAGATTGGGGTAGCCTTGCTTAAAGGATACCTGAGGTGAAAATAAACTAAGGCCACATACACACGTCAGACTATAGTCTTTGGAAAATGAAAGATCACAGACCAATCTTACCCCCTTCCATGTAGTATGAGAGCCATACCTTCACAGTCTTTTCTATGGAGCTGAACTCCCCATCAGAAAAAAAATCTTTGCAAGATGCTGCACACACAGATGCTGTACAGCCACAAAAGATCAGTATCTGCAAAAGATCTGTTCCTGCCAAAGATCCGTTCCTGCAAATTGCATTCATAGTCTATGAGATCTGCAGATCATCATACACACCTTGTTTAACTGACATTCATCTGCAGATCAGACAATCATCTGCAGATCTGAAAATCCATCCTGGTGGATCTGATCTGCAGATGAATGTCTGTTAAACAAGGTGTGTATGATAATCTGCAGATCTCATAGACCATGAATGTATTTTGCAGGAACGGATCTTTGGCAGGAACAGATCTTTTGCAGATACTGATCTTTTGAATGTCTACAGCATCTTTGTGTGCAGCATCTTGCAAAGATTTCTGTCTGACGGGGAGTTCAGCTCCATAGAATAGACTGTGTAGGCATGGCTCTCATACTACATGGAAGGGGGTAAAATTGGTCTGTGATCTTTCATTTTCCAAAGACTATGGTCTGATGTGTGTATGAGCCTTAATAAAATAAACAATTGTATCTGTCCTCCTTCTTCTAAGAATTATATTTTTAAGATGTTCCACAGTTTTATTTTATATTTAAATCTACTTTTTAAGTTTTTACTGTTTTATTGGTTTTGCTCAATGACACATTTATTGAAGTATGCCAGAGCTAAAATCTATGCACAAGTGACCATTTTGTCTCTTTCCTGCTCTCAGAAGCCATTGTCTGCTAGGAAAGTGTTTATTAGCTGTAATTTCCTATTAGTGAGGGGCACACTGTAGTCTGACCAAGTCCTGACTTTGCCAATTACATACCTGATGTTTAACTCTTTCAGGCAGAGAAAGAAAAAAAAGGAACACAGCACCGTTATTTGTGTGCTAGGCACTGTACATACACATGTCTATCTCATCATGTCACATGTCACTTCGGTTATCCTTAAATGGGAGGCAAAGCACCTGGTCCATAACTGTAGAGTGGTATAATAAAAAAAGAGTAGATCTTTTGCTGCAGCTGACCATCCTCTTTAAATATATATATGACCATGGTATTCTACCTGGTTCTGTATACAGCTGCAGGTGTACCCAGGGGTGTTGGGGGTACCCCTAACTTTTTTACTTCCCCTACCATTTTTATTACAGGCTCTGCTCAGACACATTGTAGTTGTGACCATACTTGTTATGAGGAGGCCAATCTCCGCATATGATTCCCGGCGGTTGGCCTCCTCACTTCAAATTTACTTTAAAGGATACCTTAGCTCCCATAAATTTTCAAAGCAGGGGAAGCAGGCATCTTCTCATCTCCCTCGATTACATTGTAAAGGCCCCCCTGGAGCTACTTTTGGGCTGGCTAGGGTCGATGAGCAGTGCACATGCGCTGCCCAGTGATGCGCGTCCTTGATTGCATGCCTATGCTTGGGAGTGCTCTGTGCATGTGCACTATGTAGTCATGATGTCAGAACTAAGAGCGAAGAGCACTCCCGGCCGCAGGTGCATGATCAAGGATGCGCATCGTTGGCAGCGCCTGCGCACTGCTCACTTACCTTGGCCAATATGGAGCTCCAGGGGCCTTTACAACATAACGGAGGGAGCAGAGAAAAATGGGGGGCAGAGGGCATGAGGACAGTACGCTATGCATGCTTGCTCCCCATGTTTTGAAAATGTATGAGAGCTAAGGTATCCTTTAAGTAGTCTTGTTGAGTTACGGCTGAAAAGTGCCCATAACTTAAAGGAACACTATCAATTAACATGTTTTTTCAATTGAGATAGGAAATGTTTGGGAAGTGTTGCTAAATAATGGTTTATACATTTGAATCCTTATCTCTTTGTTTATTGTTATCTAATTCCTTCAACACTTTTCTGATAGCAGTCTGCTCTAATCTGATGCCAGAATGAGCCATGAGGGGAGGGGGGAATTCCCTCAGAGTGTATCTGTTAACCCTGTGAGTACAGAGAGCTCAGTCAGAGACATGCAGAGCTTTTTCTCACAAAGAGCAGAAGAAATGTATCTTATGTGTAACATAAACATGTGTAATTGTGTGTGTGAAACCTGATACCTGACAGGCTTTTGTTTTCAGATAACTCTGCTTCAATATTACACTGCTCTTAGCATGTCAGACTGCAGAGATTCACCTATGCAAATGAGGCATTCTAAATATAGCTAAAATCTACACACAATGAATTACAGCTTTGCCTCTGACATTTAACATGAAAAGTAGGAAAATGTTTACATAGCTACTTCCACATTATTTGTACATTGTCATTTTAGAACACTTGGTTATTGATAGTGTTCCTTTAATCCACAGTCTATTGAATCAGAATAGCAGGAAAAGCTCATTCAGCAGTGTGCCAGCCATGCAGCAGACATGTCCCCTAACATATTCATGGATAATATCTACTTTTTATAGGAAATTGTTGTCATCAAAACTTTTTATTATCTTTATGAGCTCCATTATATGAAATTGAATCAAGGCATTATCGATAATAATTAGCTGTCTAGCTTACGCTTTACATTGATTTTTCCTGGAAGGCATAGAAAGAATAATCAAGTCACAGTCCCTTATCACATGTGTCATTTGCTTTTGTCTAATGACCTAAACTTGCCTGGAAAGGTGGCATTTGTGCTTTGCAATTAGCGGAAAGCACAAACTCCCTTTGAAGAATGATAAACTACTAAATTACTTCTCATAAAATATTTTCAGGGCTAATTGGCCGTATCTGTGTAAGTGTCTGAAAGAATTCTCTGCGTAGCCGTAAGTGATCAGTGTACTTCTTCCTTTAATTCTCCCTCTGCACTATGTGAGTGGGGAATGAGTAGGGCTGTTCAAATACGGATCCGGGAGATACCCGGATGGTTGCTATCCGGATATCTCCCAGTAAACCTGTGCGGGGTGGGCGGGGGGTCAATCTTACCTGTCAGACGTCTTCTTCGTCCATCCCTCGGCGCCTCCCATGATGCTCTCCACGCGCGTCACGTGATTACAAACACTTCCTCCTTTAACCCGGAAGGAGGAAGTGTTTGTAATCACGTGACCGCCTCTTGGACCGCATTGTGGGGGGCGCCGTTAGAACTATCCGGATGTCTCACGGATCCGGATTTGAGCAGCCCTGGGAATGAGCAGTCTGATTGGTTGCTACAGGTAGATGCAATTATGGCTGCAGTAAGACTGATAAAAGATATTAAAGCAATCTGAAAAGTGCAAATAAGCTTAATGAATTGTATGTGTAGTACTGATAATAAATAGAACATTAGCAACAAAGAATAGAGTATCATGTTCTTTTACAGTACAGGAATACTGGCAGTTAAAAAAAACAAACTTTAGTTGTTGTCTATGCAAAAGAGCTTCTTTCAGCTAGTTGACCAACTTGGTCGAACTAAGGCCTGATATCTGAAGAGCTTAAACAGCCAAGAAACAGTGGACCTGGAACCCACTAGCAGCACTTTTCTAAGCAAAAATCACATCCCTTAAGTTGGTCACACCCATAGCAATACATTAGCAAGAGCTTTTCAAATCACAAGTGCTTACAAAAGGCTTAGAAAAGAGCTGCTAGTGGGTTCCAGGCCTGAGAGACAGCTTTAGCGCCCTGACACACCAAACAGTGTTTGGCGGGTTATTTTCATTTTTTTTTAAATGCCTCTATTGACTTACATTAAAATTGTGGTAAAAACGATTTTTTGAGTAATCATAATAACTGCAATGTTACTGTGATTTTAATGCAAGTCAATAAAGGTCTAAAAACGAAAATTACTCACAAAATGCTGTTTGGTGTGTCAGGGCCCTGAGATAAGGTTTTACAGCAGGAAAGTTTAAAGGGTCATTACTCCTGCTTTGTTTTATAGCTTAAAATGCAGAGTGTGGATTCTAAACTGCAACTGTGATATTCTGATGCAATGTTTAAAAAAATCTATATAACTGAAAATAAAAATATGAGACTATTATCTTTGCTACTCATGTTCTATTTATTATCCATACTACACATACAAGTCATTATTTCATACGTTTATTTTTGCTTCAGATTTGATTTAGAGACAGGTTCATGCAAAAGGCAGTACATGCAAATCATGCGATATATTGGCAGCTGTAGCAGTTATGTGGCTAGCCCTTTTGCCTTCCACCTCAAGAGTTCCTGGTTTAATTTGCAGCCTTGCATTTTGTATGATTTCCCCTTGATTGTGTGTATTCCCTTTAATAAGCACTCTGGTTGGTCCACAAAAATAGGTGTCATGACAGCTCAGCACCACATTTCACGTGGATCACCAAATCCTGCAAAGGACATCTGCAGTATTAAAGAGAGTTAAGCAGAGGACAGGTTCTGTGGCCCCAGTGAGATTACAACCTCTCTAATGATGTCTCTAATACCATGCCATTGCAAACCGCACTCCTGTCCATGCCTGACCAATACCTCCCCAAGTCAAAGTCCCCAATACCCAAGGTCGGTGGACCCCCCAGGGAGAATAGACCTCAAATATTCACCTAATGGAGAAGCCCAAAAATCTCTAGAACTGGAATCATAGTATGTCTATGTCAAGTACGCGTACGTTAAAAAGGGGCGCTGGGAAAAAAGGGCGCCGGGTTTTAAACGATAAACATGGATAACGTTTAAAAATATAATGTACTATATTTCGTTTAAAAATAATGTTTTATAAAGTTATAAATCATTAAATAATGTGCATGAAATTGGCAATTGTGAAAACGTTACTCTTCCGTTTAAAAAGTGAAACGTATAATAACGTTTAAAAAAAAATAGTAAGTAACCCTCCCTGTACCTACCCCTAACCCCTAGACCCCCGTGTTGGTGCCTAAACCTAAAACCCCCCTGGTGGTGCCTAAACCTAAGACTCCCCTGATGGTGCCTAAACATAAGACTCCCCTGGTGGTGCCTAAACCTAAGACTCCCCTGGTGGTGCCTAAACCTAAGACTCCCCTGGTGGTGCCTAAACCTAAGACCCCCCTGTTGATGCCTAAACCTAAGACCCCCCTGGTGGTGCCTAAACCTAAGACCCCCCTGTGATAAGCATTAATAACGTGTGAAAAAAATATTGTGCTGTTTTTCGTTTAAAAATAATGTTTTAAAAAAGATTGTACTGTTTTTCGTTTAAAAATAATGTTTAAAAAATTATAAATCATAAAATAATGTGTAATCATGAGAAGCAGTTATAAAACAGTAAAAGTCTCCGGGCGCCGCTTATAAAACGTTATTTTTCTCCGGCGCCCTTTTTTCCTGTCGGGCGCCCATTAAACGATATTTATTATGGGAGTGAATGGCGGCGCCCGATTTGTCCACTTGCCTCAGGCGCCCGAATTTACTGTTACCGTCAAGTACGCCTGGTGCTTAGATGACCACAGCCAAGATTGTATGAAATATGTGTAATCTCAACTCATGGATTTTTAGCACCAAAAAAGTTTCAGTGTGGCATATTTTAACACACAAATCAAACTAATGGAGCATGCTGTCAAAGGTTAGATCCTGTATTGCACCAAAACTCCTTTGTGCTACATACAACTGCTTCAGCTCTCGTTTTCACCCAAATCCCCAAAACATACTTTTAGGTTAACTAGTAGAGAATTAGAAATGGCCTGAACGGTACACCGTCGAACGGTTACCGGCGAACTTCGGTGGTTCATGTTCGCCAGCATTCACTCAGCAGGCACATTGTAGCCAATCAGGCTACACTCCCTCCTGGAGCCACCCCCCCCCCCCCCTTATAAAAGGCAGGCAGCGTCAGGCTTTGGGCTCACTTGTGTGCCTGCATGAATTAAATGGAAAGCTGCTGCAGACTCTCATAGGGAAAGCGTAGTTAGGTTCTTGTAGGCTTATTAGCTTGCTCCTTGCTGATCCTTATTGCTAAAAAAGCACCCCTCAACAGCTCTTTTGAGAGCTAATCTTGTTCTTGTGATCTATTTTTTTTTTTTTTATGTCCCACTGACACTTGTGTTGCATAGACAGCCTTGGTAATTCCTACTGTGTGTGCCACTGCCAGGCCCAGCACATTCAGTGACTACGTGTGTGTTGTGTGTGACAGGTGCACATTGTAATACCCATCACTGCATATACCTACCTGTTGTTCACTGTGCACCCACCTTCCTACGTGAGTGCACGCAGTGTCACTGTGCCTGTCCGGTACCTGTCTGTGTGTGACAGGTGCACATTGTAATACCCTTGCATATACCTACCTACCTGTTGTTCATAGTGCACCCACCTACCTATGTGAGCGCACGCAGTGTCACTGTGCCTGTCCGGTACCTGTCTGTGTGTGACAGGTGCACATTGTAATACCCATCACTGCATATACCTACCTGTTGTGTTCAGTGCACCCACCTACCTACGTGAGTGCACACAGTGTGAAATACCACTCTGTGCATACCTGTTAACTTCCCCTGTGTGACTGCACATTGTATTAATCAAGTCAGTGCATACCTTTCACTTCATCCACCCCAATATGGACAAAACTAAAGGCAGAGGCAGGCCACCTGGCAGGTCTGTTCAAGGTCGCGCTGTCATGATTTCGTGCGGTCCTCGACCAAAGTACAGTGTTCAGAAGAAGACTATTTAACACAGAACACCTCATCTTTCTCAGCTTCCGCATGGAAGCGTGACATATCTTCCTCCTCCTGCTCTGATTCTGGCACCCCACTTAACATTCAGTCGGCCGCCACCACCAAAGTGCCCTCACCCCAGGGCTCAGCGGTGTGGACATTTTTGTGTGTGTCTGCCTCAGATGAGAGCAATGCCATCTGTACTCTCTGCCACCGAAAATTAAGCCGTGGAAAGACCAAGACCCACGTAGGGACAACTACCTTACCAAGGCACATTATTACAAAGCACAAACTGCAATGGGATGACCACCTGAGGAAAAGCAGCACACAAAAGCAAAGCCACACACTGCAGTAGAAGATACCAGGCCGCATTTTTTTCTCAAAAAAAGGCGATACCTAAACTGTACCGTGATATTGAAAGGCAAGTGGTGAAATCTCTGGCACACAGCATTGGGGCAAGGGTCCATCTGACCAAGGATGCCTGGTCTGCAAAGCACGCTCAGGCCTGCTCGAAGACTAAGTCAGTCCCCACACACGGCATCTCTGCCTGCACACCGTGTAACTGCCTGCCCCAAGACTAAGTCAGTCCCCACACAGCATCTCTGCCTGCAGGCGGCTTGACTGCCTTCTCCGCCACCACCAACAGGGTCCAGGACTCCAGGCGGATTCCTGAATTTTTAGCAGCGGCCGCTATAATAATTTTTCTGGTGCGTGTACATGTCTGCCTAATTTTTCTGCCTGCACTGCAGCTACAACAACAAAACAAAAGGCATGTACATGTTCCAATTCCCCTTTGTGATCATTACCTTGCCACAGTGAAGGGGCTTGGGTATCACAATGAAGCAATGACCGACGGCTATATGAGTGTGTCGGGGGGGGCACACCCACAATAATAAGGTTGTTGCTTCATTGTGGACAGAACAAATTTGATCAGCTGGACAGTCACTGTTCTGTCATTCAGCTACCTCAGCCCAGCGACCATATGGGCTTAAAAGCCGCCATGGCCTGCACTCTCGGCATGGTGCGCCCCAGTCCAGCACGGCCGTCACTACACAAACAGCTGTTTGCGGTTTTTTACACAGTGAGTTTGGTGTGTCAGTGTGAAGCAGTACTCTAATTACACTCCCTGATTGATGTATACACATGCAAGATGTTTTAAAGCACTTTAGGCCTGCAATTTAGAATTCAATGTGATTTTTGTCCTTAAAACAGTGCTTAGCGTCAAATCCAGATTTTTCCCTGGGACTTTTGGCGCCTATCCCACTCCGCCATGCCCCCCTCCAGGTGTTAGACCCCTTGAAACATAATTTCCATCACTTTTGCGGCCAGCATAAGTGTTTCTAGTTTTCAAAGTTCGCCTCCCCATTGAAGTCTATTGCGGTTCGCGAAAGTTCACGCGAACTGAACTTTCACAGAAGTTTGCGAACCAAAAATCGGAGGTTTGGGCCATCTCTATCAACTAGCTCTACATCAATTAAGCCATAGACTATGGTAGGGCATTATTCAGTGAGATCCTCTGTTGGACAGTTACTGGCACATAGTGATGTCATGATGGTCATGTCTAGAAGGACTTATGGAGAAGCTTGTGATTTGTTTGATTATCAGATTTGCAAAGCTCTGATTTGCTGTGACCATTTCCCTCTATAGCACATGATTATGACTAACAAATCAAATACTTACATGTCTATCACCTGACCAAACTGACCACATGTGTCTCCATGAGTTTTCCAAGACATGACTATCACTAGTGGCATGGCTATACACTCAGCAAAGTGCTTTTAGAAAATGCCAGCACTGCAGAGATGCATAATAGTAACAGCTACACCAAGAAATACATACAACTGTCATGTAAGGACAAATATGTAAATTTTATCAGTTTCTGATAATTTGGGACCGTTTTTCATTCCAAAGAAGAAATAGGTTGAGTCATCAGCGGAAAACTAAAGAATGCACAGTAATTTCAGCTAAATTTTAGTTTTGGATAGAGTGGGGTGGCCTAGAATATCTGTAAGAATGTTTTTTCCCTCTAGCACAGAGAAAAGTTAATGCATAATTTAATGTTGTTAGAAATAGAGTTGAATAGTGAAAGAAAAGTTTATCCTGTAAAATTCTTAAGCAGTTTAACCATACTGACATATACTAGAATGTAATACATTATTCAGGATACCCAATTTATGTTAATTATGCTAGTTTTAGCACCAGAAACACTTCCTATATATGTTTCTTCAATCTCACTACATAGGTACACACGCACAAACGACGGTCTGTGACGTACGGCAATAATGACCATCATGACAAATCAGATCCCCGACAACTCCGTGCAAAGTACCCCGATCGCTTGACTTTCCATTCGCGCCAACCATGTGCCATCCTGTGATGTTGCATGTACCTGCCGGCAGGAAGATGCATCAGGGAATGCTCGTCATCAGATTTCTGCATAACCGCAACTTGGTACTTTTAGCACAATCACAGAACTTGGAAGCATTGGACCAATCAAAGAATACTTGGAAGCTTTGGACCAATTAGAGAGTGCAGAGTCAACTCAAAAGTATTTGGCCAATCGAAGGATGCAAAAATGACCAAAAAAAGACTCTTCGGAAAAACAGGAAATTGGATTTCTGCAGAAATACTGCATTACCATCCATAACTCAGTAATTGTAGCCAAATCACAGAACTCGGGAGCATTGAACCAATCAGAAAAGGCAGAGTCAACTCAGAAGTATTTGGCCAATCAGGGGATGCAAAAAATGACCAAAATACTCCTCAAAATTCAGAAATCTGTGGAATCAGTAATCAGCAATGGCGGACATTAGAATTTCCAACCATCCCTACTCGAGCCCCCACTATTTTTTTTCCTTGAGACAACCAGTGCCAATGACTTCCAACTGTCCCTTTTCCCCTGTGTACTTCTTGCTCCATTGACCTGAAATGAATAAGGAATATGGGTGTGTCCTCATATTTACAGAGTAAGTATGAAAGGCATACAGGGTAAACCCCATGTGTAACAGAAAACTAACACATTATCATTGCCTCTTATTACACTCATTTGTTGTGAATTTAATTAGTGGATTTAGAGAAATGCAGTCTAATGTCTTTGACGTTTTCAAGAGTAGAAGACTGTTGCTGTGTTCTAGGTCTAGGATTGCATGAGCAAATATGTCTATGACACAGAATACATCAAATACAATAATCACAAAGTAAACAACAATACCAACCCCACTCATCCGGAATACTATTAAAAGTAACAGCAAAGCATGTCACTCTGACTAAACTCTGATTACTTTTCAACTCCAATACAATTTACCACTAATTATCTTTTCATGACTGACAAAGCAGGTTAGTTTAATGAGGAAATTCATTTCATGGTGTTCCTTACCTGCCATCTTCTTTTGAGTAAACATATTTCATTTACAAAAGTAACAGAACAGAAAATAAGTTTATTTAACTGTATTCTAGTAAATACTATGAGTTTGACTTGACTGCAAAACCTTGACTGCAAAAAATATGTGCCAAGGTTTTTTTTTTAATATTGCTGATGTTTTCAGCAGGTATGGTATCTTCTGAAACAGGTAGGTGTCCTAATATGTCCACTGTATCCTTGATTGAGCTGTAACAAGGGGTTTCCAGGAACATGCTTCCTAAGTTGTTTTCAGTGGAGACATTCTTATTACTAGTATTATTATTATTATTATTGTTATTATTATTATTACTTCTACTACTACTACTATTGCTTTTACGATTATACTATTAATACATTCATTTACCATTAGTTTATAATTTACTATTATTTACCATAATTTAACCTAATTTACCATCACAGCAGTCGAATTGATAATTTCTGACATGTCCGATCTGCTCCCAATTGACAACGGGATCTATTTTGTGCAGTACTGATCAGAAAATCGACCCCATTCTTTATCAGGAGCAGATCAGACATGTCAGAAATGATTGATTCGCTGCGCCGATCTGACAGGAAAGTGTTTTCTGTGTACACGGTATAAGTTACATGCACACAGAAGATCACTGTTTCCCCCTAACAATCATTGCTCAATTATTAGGGTAACACTGTGGGCAGGGCCTGTTCTCTCATGAAGCAAGGCGCAGAGGTTTCAGGGGCAGCATTTTTGTACTGTGTGTATCTTCCTGAGGAGGAATGGAGTGGCTGAAGGTGAGCAGTTTATTTGTCACAGACTCACAACCAGCCAGTGTGCTATTGTGTTGAGCTGCAGCGTGTCATGTGAGAACATTAAATGAAGCAGAGTAAATTGCTGGATGCTCTGTGATCATTCCAAATCGGGGTGGGGGGCGCATACTTACAAGTTTGCCTCAGGCAGCAACAAGTCTAGAACTGGCCCTGACTGTGGGAAACAAACACTGTACAGACAAGCTTCTCAACTTCTACTGTTCAACAGAAAATGGAGGAGAGAAGATGGGATGCACATGAGTGAGGACATTTTGGGAGGTGGGTCAGGCTAGTGGAGGAGAAATGTCCTCATTTGTCCCCAAAAATCTGTTGTTGTTTGGCGTTCTTGAAAGAACAACCTAGATTCTCAACCAAGACCGCACCAATCAACCATCACTTTAGAAGATTGTCTACAATGTGTATGAAGCTTTACACAGTACTGTACTTACCAAGTATTTATCTATGTTATTATTCAGCAATTCAGTTAAAGGGATAATGATGAATGTACAAAGTATTTTAAACCTTCAGCTAGTGTCGGACTGGGAGCTGCAAAAGCTGAGGAAATCCACTTGCTGGCCAAGCAGCAGTAATCAGGTGTTGCTACTCGCAGTGAAGACTTGCTGCAGGTTTCTATTGGGAGGGATAACACAGGGTTTATGCTGCTTGGCCAGCAGGTGGATTTCCTCAGTTTTTCCACCTCCCAGTCCGACACTGCCTTAAAGGGGAACTGATGTAAGAGGTATACGGAGGCTGCCATATTTATTTCCTTTTAATCTATACCAGTTGCCTGGCAGCCCTGCTGGTCTATTTCTCTGCAGTAGTATCTGAATAACACCAGAAACAAGCATGCAGCTAGTCTTGTCAGATCTGACTTTAAAGTCTAAAACACCTGATCTGCTGCATGCTTGTTCAGGAGCTATGGCTAATAGTATTAAAGGCAGAGGATCAGCAGGGCTGCCAGGCAACTGGTATTGCTTAAAAGGAAATAAACATGGCAGCCTCCATATACCTCTCTCTTCAGTTGTCCTTTACGATGGAGCAATTACTCTGCTTCCTCACCCACATGTGACTAAAGGAAAAGGGGTTTTAGACAGTACCATAGCTGAGCGACTAGGGAGCCCCAGTTCAAGTTTTGCATCGGGCCCCTCTCAAGCAATTGATATGGAGAATCAACATCTTCCCAAAACAGCTGCAGTGTCATAGAGGTGTAAGCAGGAGCAGAAGAACAGTTTGTCAATAATTACCACCATTCAATGCACATACAGGAGTTATCATTATCAGCACAGAACCAAAGGAGAGCAAATACAGCAGTTGAAGCAGGGCCCTTGATGGGCCCCTCCAGGTCCATGGGCCCCAGTGCAGTCGCTACCTCTGCATTCCCTTTTTCTATGCCACTGGTTGTTATCTGTCTGAGTGTAAAAAGGCAGCAGTCAGTCCATAAGAAACTTTGAAAGGGTGCCACAGGTATTTTTATTTTTAATGTGCAAAAAGATTTTGTTAAACCTGGTACAACTAGTTAGTAATAATAGCCATAAAAGCAATAGTCATTTGAATAGGACACTGGAACCAGAAATGGCCCAAGTGGTTCTTAAAGTGTTCACTATGATTTTAATGTTGTTGTTTTCTTCCATAATACAGGTAGTCCCCGGTTAACGAACGAGATAGGGACTGTAGGTTCGGTAACACTGTCGGAACACTGCCATCTCTGTCCCCTGTATCTTCTCTGTGCCCCCCTGTGCCTCCATTGTCCCTCTCTGTGTCACCTCTGTCTTCTGTACTTGCTTACATAAGTTTAAAAGCCATTTTTTCTTTGAATTTTTTAAAATCGATTTTCTCAAAACTACAAGTCCAATTTGAATTTTTTTTGGCTTGTTCCCATGGAAACACAAAATTCATGCCGTTTGTATTGGCGGGACATTCATAAGTCGGGCGTTCTTAAGTAGGGGACTACCTGTACTACATTTTTATGTCCATGTTATGTGTGTGTGTTTTTCTTTACTATGTTTATGCTTACTCATATCTATAGGGTAAGGGAAGGTGTCATTGCTGAAAAATGCACAGATCTGGGGACCTTATCAAGAATTTAATGTGAGGCCCATTGCTTTGCAGTTATTTTTTTAAAATCCTATGCAGGTTTGCTGCTGGATGCCTTAGCACACTTTGACTGAGGGTCCTTGAGGATCCCTAGAGAAATACCTCAGCAAATGAGACCCAGTGTGTTTGAAGCCTCCGGGTCATTTTAGAATTCATGTCAGGCTCTAGGTTTTTGCCGACCTATATACACTTGTATTGTGTTTCACGTTTTGTGAATGCCATATAAAGCTTTCTTCTCCCATCTCGATCATCTTGTGATTCTGTCAAGAGCCAGGCACTTAACAATAGCAATGACCAGTTGTATTAAGCACTGCAGAGTCCAACATATGTTTACTGAAAAGAGTCAGGGCAGCAAACAGAAGGTTTTCTTCTTACTTTTTGATCATTTGCACTTTCAAAAAGCTCTGCTTTCTAGAGACTTCAAACACCACGTCAGTGTTTACAATCTTTGATGTAAAAGGCCTTTGTAGCTCAAAACAGCATTCAGTGCAGCAGCGCTCTAAGTGGAAAGTTCCTCAAAGGTAAGAATTAACGAGATTTTATAAGAAAATAGCTATAGGATATTGGGGAGCAGAGATCAGTATCTCTCATTACCGACCATCACTGAAAAGGGCAAGTTCAATGTAGGTCAACGTGCATAGAAGCAGTGCTGCTCAGATACCCCTTTTCAAAATCCGGATCCAATTTGGACCCGGATACCCAGATATCCGATTTCAAAATTTTCCAATCCGAATCTGATATCCGACCCTAGTATCCGGGATATCCGAAGATTTTAGATTGCTTTAAAAACGTTTTTTAGGGTATATGAGGCATGTAGCATCATTATTTTGTAAAGGGGAACACTAACTGATGATGTTGGGACTTAAACACCCCCCCCCCCCAAAAAAAAATGGCTGTCAATTAACATTAGGCCTAGGTTCCAGACAGTGGTCGTGCAGCCCACATTGTGTCCAAAGTCTAACCGCACAACTGGGACATGACAGTTTTCAGCCAAGACACCTCCAAAACATTACGCAGCAATAGAGTTTTGGGTTAAATATAAGTTGTATCAGTGGCCTGTGGCACCCTGGCCTGGCGGTGGGAGCTGCAAAGGCAGCAGGAGCAGGGCAATGCAGCAGCAGCAGGTGTAATGTGTGCCAGGGGCATGCCGGATGTGGCACGTTGCAATTGGCAATTAGCATGTGTCATGTCATGTGGCACGTGTCATGTGTCACGTGTCACATGGCACTTGGCATGTGTCACTTGTCACTTGGCATGTGTCACATGGCACATGTCACGTGGCATTTGGCACGTGTCACATGGCACTTGCCAAGCGTCACGTGGCACAAGTGCCACATTACACTTGGCAAGCGCCACGTGACACGTGGAAAGCGCCACGTGACACATGGCAATTGCCACATGACACGTGCCAAGTGCCACATGCCAAGTGCCAGGTGACATGTGCCAAGTGCCATGTGACACGGGCCATGTGATAAGTGCCACATGACACGTGGCAAGTGCCAGGTGGCACATGGCAAGTGCCAAGTGGCACGTGGCAAGTGCCACGTGACAAGTGGCAAGTGCAACGTGACAAGTGGCAAGTGCAACGTGACTTGTGCCAAGTGCCACGTGACACATGCCACGTGCCAAGTGCCAAGTGACAGTCAGACAGCAGAAGAGAGGAGACTAGTGCACACTAACTGTCACATTGCCACTGCTCACATCACAGCAGTTCTGTAGAAAGCTAACACAGTAATACTGTAACAACTACTAGGAATGACTGCAGTACTACAGTACTAACTACACAATAACACGGTAATCCTATCCCCTAATCCCTAACCTAACCTAAACCTAAGGCTAATAGCTGGCCAGCAGGCAGCAGCTGGTCTGGTCTGTGTATAGCACACATGCTGACACATGGCAGCTGCCTGCAGCACACACTCTGACTGTCACACAAATGACATCAAGCTAATTAATGATTTAACAATAGTGTAGTGATAGTGAAAGGGTTAATCACTGAACAGCTTTCGGTTTATAACTGCTAGGCCAGCAGCACTGGAGCACACACTCTGACTGTCACACTATGACATCAATCAAGCTAATTAACGATAACAATAGTGTAGTGATAGAAGTGAAGGGGTTAATCACTGAACAGTTTTAGGTTTATAACTGTATACAGCACTTGCTAGGCCACCAGCACTGGAGCATGTCTCTCATTGAGCAGTAAGCAAGCTAAGACGATATGTCTCATCATGGCAGCCCTCCTTATTACACAGGGGGTTGGCCAGTGTTCCTTTCTGTGATTGGGTGCCAGGGTTTAGGCTGGGAGCCCTCTGATTGGCTCAATGAGGTCAGGTGGGGCTGGCCAGCGTTCCCTTCTGTGATTGGTTGCTAGGGCTTCTGCTGGGAGCCCTCTGATTGGCTCCAGGTCATCTCCTTAGTTACAATGTTTCAGATCCGGTTATCCGCAATATCCGCGTTATGCGCCAAAATATCCTCAGATAGCTAGCCAGATTTTTAAAAAATCTGGAATCCGAATCGGATAGCGTAAAAAAGTTTGAATATCCGGGTCACCCGGATATCTGGAATCCTGATGAGCAGCCCTGCATAGAAGGCTCCTTGAAGTGAAGTATAAGGGCTCGTTTCCACTTGTGCGGCGTGCGTCTCGTAGACGCACGTCGGCACTGAGCGGGTGGGCAGGATCGCAGGCGAATCCCATGAGCCGTGCCATGCACGGCTATGGGAATCGCAGCCTCCGCCGCAAATTCTGTGTGTTCCGGCCGAATCGCTACTGCAAGTGATTCGGCTGGCGGCGCCGTTATCCCCTATGGCAGAGTTTCCCCGCACGATTTGCCTGCGGGGAAACTCTGCGGATTCGCGGCCGTTTCCGTGACAGTGGAAACGGGCCCTAATATATGAATCAGGTGCTGCAGTGTGGAGGGTATCATATTCATCATGGAGTCTGTAATGTAATGCCCTGTGGAATCCGGCAGTGAACAGATCATCACTGGATCGGTTTCCTTAGTAAAAAGCAAAAAAAACAAAAACAAAAGAAAAAAAAGAAAAACTGGGTGGGTAGATTTTTTATATTGTTACTGGTACAAACATTTTATTTTTGGTTGACTTTTAAAAAACATTATGATGCACTGATGTTTCCCTGAATTTGCCATGGAATACAATGAAGTCAGAGCCTGATAACCAAGACAAGACAAAACATTTACATCACGCTTTTCTTCTGGTGGTCTTAAAGCGCCAGATCTGCAGCCATTAGGATATGCTCTATAAGCAGTTTTATGAAGTCTTGCCCAAGGTCTCTTCACTGAATAGGTGCTGGCTTACTGAACAGGCAGAGCCAAGATTCAAACCCAGGTCGCCTGTGTCAGAGGCAGAGCTCTTAACCAGTACACTATCCAGCCATACTAGGGCAACCAATGCTGATGTCTAGACCTCTAGGGTGCCCAGAGGCCTGGCCTCCATCTCCTTTAGAGTAAAGGCCCATACCCAGGCCACAACATGATTTTTGCAGCAATTTTCCCTGTGATAAGCAACTTTTTTACGACGAGTGATTGTATTTTTTTTACAAAATAATGTAACATTAACCACTTTACCCCAAAGCAGTTTTTACCCTAACGGACAAGAGCGATTTTCACCTTTCTGTGCTCATCCCTTTCATTTGCCAATAGCTTAACCACTACCAATCACAATAAAATGATCTATATCTTGTTTTTTTCACCACCAATTGTGTTTTTTTGGGGGTTGATATTTGTTTTCAGTTATTACTTTATTTGCTATGCATATTAAAGGGACAAACAAATAAAAAAAATACACTATTTCTCCAATTTCATCCCCTATAATTTTAATATAAACACTGCTACTGTACATAAAACCCACACATTTTATCTGTCTATTTGTTATGGTTATCACAAGATTTTAATTATGTCCCTAGTAAAAAGTATGGAATTAAAGGTGTATTTTTTCTATGGTGTTTTTTTTTTTCACTATTTTCACGTGCACGAGAATGTGCACATGCACGTGCACGCGCACAGTGGCAGCAACATTGTCTGACTTATAAAAACATCCTGGAGCCATTAAGATGCTGTAGCAGGATGTTTTTATAAGTCAGCTTGTCATTAAGTGGTTAAATAACTTAAATTAAACAATCTTTAGCAACGTGTGGCAAATGCAACTGTCATGACGGATCTCAACACCAAGGATGGCTCCAATCCCCATTGACTACTGTGCTAATTACTACAATTGTTTAAAGTCTTGTTCATACCTGTAATTTTTTCCCACAGTACGAGATTAATAAAGATGGGTCTAAGAATGCTTATTTGTCATATCGCTGTTGCCCCAGATCCCCCAGACCATCTTCCGGTGAGTATTGAGCTTAAAGAGAAACTCCAACCAAGAATTGAACTTTGTCCCAATTAGTAGCTGATACCCCCTTTTACATTACAAATATATTGCTTTTCACAAACAGACCATCAGGGGGCGCTGTATGACTGATTTTGTGCTGAAACCCCTCCCACAAGAAGCTCTGGGACCGCAGTACTTTTGGCAGTTTGTTACAATGTAACAAGGTTCACAGACAGGAAATAGCTGTTTACAGCTGTCTCTAACAGCCAAAACAGCTAGGAGCAGCTACATAACCTGCCCACAGTAAAAATGTCACCATGTAATAAATGTCAGAATGTAAATCGGGGAGAGGAAAGATTTTACAATGAGCAAACACTGACTAAATCATTTATACATAATTATGGTAAAAAATGAAGCACTTTTTTATTACATTATTTTCACTGGAGTTCCTCTTTAAGTCGATGTCATAACCTTACCTTACCAAATCGGCCATATGGGAAACAGAGGCCTATGCACCACCACTACCATGCCTAGGACCTCATTTCACATGAATGCGTTTCATACTGAATAAAGAGATATGGGGCCATATGCAAATCACTTTTTCTCCTGAGTTTTTTTTCCTTAGTGATATTTTCAAAGTTGTCATAAATTCCTTTTAAACCACCAACAAGCAAGAAAGCTCTCAAAATAATTTTGATAGTACTTTTTAAACTACTTTTCGTACTTTTTCAATTGCAAAGTGCTGAACAGTTATTTTAAATAGAAGATTAAAAATTATCTCCTAGGAGAAAACTCAGGAGAAAAAGTGAATTTCATATGGGCCATAGTATCTTGTGAAAGACTGATGTTTGTGATGTCCACTCATACGCACAGGAGAGGGTGGGGTAAAGACATTATTGCTTAAAGGGAACCTGAGGTCAGATACATATCGAGGCTGGCATATTTATTTATTTTTAACAATACACATTGCCGGAATGTCCTGCTGATCCACTGCCTTTAATACTTTTATCAATAGACCCTGAACATACTGATCAGATGTCTCTTACTTAACCAGCCTGGCGTTCTATTAAGATCGCCAGGCTGGTGACCGCCGACCGGACATTTCATTTTTAATTAAAAGAAAACTATCGTATGCAGCCAACTAAAAGTTGGCTGCATGAAAGCCCACTAGAGGGCGCTCCTGATGCGTACTTCTGATCGCCTCCGGCGATCAGAAGTAACAAGAAAGGCCGCGATGAGCGGTCTTTCTTGTTTCGCTTTCCACGTCGCCATGGCGACGAGCGGAGTGACGTCATGGATGTCAGCCGACGTCCTGAAGTCAGCCGCCTCCGATCCAGCCCATAGCGCTGGCTGGAACTGTTTGGTCCGGCTGCGCTGGGCTCGGGCGGCTTGGGGGACCCTCTTTCTCCACCGCATGCAGCGGATCGCCACGCTGCGGCGGCGATCAGATAGCACACGCGGCTGGCAAATTCCCGGCTGCGTGTGCACCTTTTTATTTGATAAAAATCGGCCCAGTAGGGCCTGAGCGGCAGCCTCCGGCGGTAATGGATGAACTGCGCTTGTCCATACCGCCAGGCTGGTTAAATAGTAGTAGTGAAATGGTGTTATTTTCACATTTAATAAATGTATCACTGGTGGTGACATCTTTAGTTCTGCCAGGTGATCTGTACAAAATGTTCTTTACTTCTTGCTTGGAAGTTGGAAAAAGCTGTTATTTCCCACAATGCAATGATGATTCACTGACTCCAAACTGTCATGACCATGGTTCTGACATCACACTGTGGGAGGTGCTTCACCCCAATATCAGCCATACAGACCTCCCCTGATGATCTATTCAAGAAAAAGTAAAACTTTTTCAAGTGAAAGAGGGTATCAGCTACTGATTGGGATGAATCCTTGGTTACAGTTCCTCTTTAAATCTCTATGGATTAGTTGCATGCTTGTGTGTTTTGTCTGGTGTGTGATTCAGACACTACTTGGGCCAAATAGATAGGCAGTATTCCAGACAAGTTGTAATGTTTAAAGGAAATTAATACAGAAACCTCCATATCCCTCTCACTTCAGGTGTCCTTTAAGAATGCTAAAGTTAGAAACTTCATTAACATTTTCTATAGGGCCCTGTGATGTGCAGTGTCACCTTAACGGTCAGCATATCCTATTTCTAATTCACAACCCTTATTTTATATGAATCCAATGACCAAACATTTTAATTAGAAAGATTTCAAAACAAGACCTATTAGGAGGCTTCTGCAAAAGATTAAAACCCAAACATGCTTGATTAGCCAATTAAAACATCAGCATGTGAGCCCACCTGATTGCGGGAATTTTCTAAGATATAAAACAATCAAGTACGGAGAAGTGGCTTAATGTTGTATACTTTTTCCCATGGATTAAGATCCTCAATCGTTTATAATCTTTGGTAAGTAAAAGCTAAATTGCAGTACTTTAGAACCAAACAAGTGCCTCTCAGCTAGCTTGGGATTAACTTCTAGCTGCAGACAGATGGCAATACTCTTGGATATACAGTATAAACCTGGAGAGGCCATGGTGGCAATCTCGCAGCTCGCTGAGAAAAACATTGATAAGTAACCTTTATAAATCCGTGTCACACTGTAAATATATTTTCAAACATTTCAACCTCGAATGCCAGGCAGTAAAATATAACTGAAGACTATATTTATCCACATTGGGCAAATCAATAGCTTTGCCTGCTGCTGGGATTTGACTAAATTAGCTGGTAAAATAAGCCAGTACTGGGAGTTCTCAACTTATGTTATGCTTGCTTTCTAAAAAATGTGAGTATAGTTCAAAGGGAGGACAGAAGAAGAGGGGAGAAGAGAAAAGAGGAGAGAAGAGAAGAAAAGAGCTGAGGAAAGGAGAAGTTAAGATTTTCAAGACAAGGCGCATACATGCAAAAAGGGCATCCGGAAACTTGAGCACCCAAAATTTCGGCTAGTAGAATACCGGTAAATTTTCCTAGATTTTACTATAATGAAGTGCACATTACGATAGTAAAGTATTGATAAATTATACCGATACTTTACTATAGCTAAACCTAATTATCACACGGACACCTCCCTCTATCTATGACTAACACTAATCAACCTCCACCCGCTGATGCCTAACCCTAACCACACCCATTCCAATGCCTAACCCTAACCACCCCCCAGCCGGTACATAACCCAAACCTCCTCCCCAATACCTAACCATCTCACCACTGATGGCTCCCCCTAACCACCCTCTGAGAAATGTTTAACCCCTCACCTCTGACACCTAACCTTAACCCCAAATGTTTGCATTAAAAATGTTATTTGTGATTTCTAGAAAATATTCATTTTACTACGGAAATTCATAGAAAATCACAAGTTTATTTTAGAATGATTTTCTGTGGCATTTTCACTTGAAAATTAAACTTTTTTATTATTTCGCGAAAATGTATGCAAACAGAATATTGGCATTTTCGCTCATCACTGATAGTGGACTCAAACACCTACATTTTCTGCTTCCAGAGGAAAGGAGAGTAGAAAAAAAGAAAAGAAGACGAGAAAAGAGGAAAGGAGAAGAGAGGGGAAGAGGCAAGGGGAAGTCAGAAAACAGGAGGAAGATTTATTGTAAGTGTATTGTAAAAGATAGTCATATTTCTGGCATAGAACAGGCACATTGTAGCTAGCAGCTGGTATATGCTGCACAAATATACTCCCTGCTTTTGATTTTATGTGTAGTCAACAGAATACAAGAGCGAAGCGAGTTTCACTTACTTCTGCATCAACACAGCTACCTAGGTGCTAGCCCCATACGAAAACAGCAGCAGGAGGCAGTCAACGTTTTTTCACTGCTGAAACATCCAATATGTTGAAGCCCTCAATGCAGTGTTAAGGATTTGGCAACAGTTCTTTACATCACCAGGTAAGGTGTATCATTAACTGGTGAATTTTGGGACTATGCCTTTGGCAACGATAAGCTGATGACAAGCTGCTGCATGCTCCATTTTTCATTTAAAGCCTTGGGAAGTTGGACTGCGTAATGCTTACAGGTGTGATTTTTACTCCTTCCTGTTTGTTTCTGAGCAAACAGTATCATACAAGGTGCAAATAAATCACAACAACTTCATGAAATGAAAGAAGATGTGCCAATAACACACAATACAAATACACCACAAGAATGTCACCTGATTATAGCAGATTCATCAATAATACACAATGGAGGTTGAGGGAAAATGTATCTTGCTACTATTGTTAGACATTTTTATTCATTATTTTATAAATAAGTTGTTTGGCATAGAAACATCTGTCTTTCCCTGTAGGAAACTCTAATATCATCCTCAAATTTTTTGCAAACTGAAGAGAAAATATTCAATTCAATGTGGCGCCATACAGCTCAATTTTTATTTATTCATTTTGAATAATCAATTCTATAAAATATTTAAACAGAATATGCTACCATGCCGGGGCAGGCATTTTGTCAAATTTTCTAAAAAGTATTTGAGATTTGTTGATTGAAAAAATAGTTTTATTTGATATGTCCATACAAATGAATATTTTATTGTATATCCATGAAAACTGAACAATTTAGTCCTCAATTTCAATTAATTCAATTTAGACTCCATGGAAATCAGAAAATTGGAAATATGCAGAATCGGTAATTGGCATTGGTGGAAATCAGGATTTCTGTGGAATCAGAAATAAGCATTTCCGACCATTCCTATTCCACTTCCTGATTTTGCTTTTATTACCTTTTAACTAATTTAAGTTAAACAATGTTACATTATTTTGAAGAAAAAAAAAATCGCTCATTGTGAAAAAGTTGCACATCACAGGTAAAATTGATGATAAAAATCATGTTGTGGGTATGGGCCTTTAATGTAAAGAAGATGGAAGCCAGGCCTTTGGACACCCTAGAGGTCTAGACATCTGCATTGGTTGCCCTAGTGTGGCTGGATAGTGTACTGGTTAATGGCTTTGCCTCTGACACAGGCGATCAGGGTTCAAATTTTGGCTCTTCCTGTTCAGTAAACCATCACCTATTCAGTAAGGAGTCCTTGGACTAGACTTCCTAACACTGTTACTGCCTACTAAGCGTACCCTAGTGGCGTGTAGTAGTGCAGCTCAAGCACAATATAAATGTTATTTGTCTTGTCTTGTTGTTAAGATTTCATAAAAAGACCTGACAAAGGCATGGGCATGATGAAATGTGTCATGATGTCATTGGCACACGGAGGTCTGTAATTGAACTGAGCCTTGGTTCTATGAAGATCTGAACCCTGAACTATTTGCACTGCTTCCCATGGAGTTGCTGAAGGAGGCAGTGGCTGTAGCCAATGTATGTTACTTGGTCTAGTAAATGGTAAGTACAACGTTTCTGCAAATAAACATGTCCAACAATTAAATAAGATTCCAGAACAGATTTTTTTTTTAAGTTTTTAAAAACATCATTCTAGAACATGTTCTAAAACTATTGCCAATGTTGTGAAATCCCATTGAACCACAGTGAAAGATATTAATGCAGCAGAGTTCTTCAAGAGTCTAGAAACCGTTTATCTAGGAAATCAACAAAAAAAAAATATAAAAGACCTTTTAAAGACCCACATGCCTCTTTAGCAAAGATCCTTGTTACCCTAAAATAAAAAAGGCAAAAATGGGAATTTTGGGGTAGTAGCATCACAATAACCATGTGTCCAATCATGATATCAATGCTAATCTTATACAGTATTTTCAGAAGCATATCTGTCGGATCCTCAAACCCTTTAAGATAATATTCTGCAGATATATCTTTAGACAGCATACAGTGGCGTAGCAATAGGGGTTGTAGAGGTAGCAGCCGCATTGGGGCCCTTGGGCCAGAGGGGCCCAGAGGGGCATACCCTCTATCACAGTATTCGTTCTTTATTGGTCCTGTGCTAATGATATACACTTCTATAGATGCTTTAAATAGTAGTGATCATTAAAGGGAACCAGAGATGAACGTTTCATACAACATAAACATATCAGTCGATAGCTTGTAAAGAATAAATGCTCTGCCTGATAATTTCTCCGCTCTGGTGTGCCTTTGAGTTTTTTATCCATTATTGCTCCAGGAAAAATCAAATATGGCCGCCGGCTCATATCCCTTCTGCTTCCGGGTTATGAGTTGTTCTGGATGTGCTGTCTAGGCTATATGAGAAAGGCTGCAGCCTTTCATCTGTGTGCTTTCATTTTGGTATGATGTGCAGCTGCCTGTAGGAAGTGTCTCTCATAGGAATGAAACTGCAGTCATCATCATTATCTATGCAGACAGAGTGCACACAGAGCACACAGATCATATTGCAGCCACATTTATTTGTTTCAGAGATTCTCTCTCAGCAGCAGCAGCCCCTCCCATGTCATCACAGCTCTCAGTATGCAAAGCAGGAAATCTGAGCCAGGAGGGGGCAGGCTTGGGCTTGAAAAGACTCCACAGAAGAGTGACTCAGCTCTAATGATTCCAGGTCAAACCTCGACTGAGCCAGTCGGGGATTCTTATCACAGCTGCTAATAGACTAATTAAGCAGATAAGATTGAAACTAAAAGCAGGGTAGGTGTTTAATGTCATGTTCCCACTGGTAAATGTAATAAAATACATGAGGGTGCTTCGTCTCTGGTTCTCTTTAACACACTGTTTCCCATCCCCTTCTTGCACCTCTGACACTGTGGTTGTCCTTGATTGGTTTTGGTGTGCAGTGTCAATTGTTATAAATAGAGTGTTTGGGGGGCTCCCACGTAAAACTTGCACTAGTGCCCACAGCCTCTTAGCTACGCCACTGACAACATAGGTCGTATCATGTCTGACATGAAGCAAATAAGGTATTTAGCAGTAAGAACATCAATAGTAAAATAAAGGTGTGATGGTGTGGGATGCTTTGCTGCCTTAGGACCTGGTAAAATGCCGTATTTATTTAAATCACTGTGAATTCTACACTGTAGGAGAAAATTATTGACTATAGTATTCTTTTTTTCGTCATGAAAATATGAAGTATAACAAATAAAAAAAATGATTTTTTGGAGCTCTGTTTGCAAAAGCGCCCTACTAATACTGCTGGGTAAAGTGCTAAAGATAACATAAATTCATAAAGATCAATATGACTTTCAATCATCAAGTCAGGAAACTTTGATTTTGTAACATTAGAGGGATGTTTACCAGAGAAGAAAAGCAAGGCTGTTTTATTGCCTAAAAAAAAAGTCAACAAACAAGGACAGTGCAATACATCTGTTATGTAAGTAGAACTCGTATTTATATACTTATATATGTGTTTTTTATTTCTAGGCAAGCATCGGTGTCACTTGTTCTTTAAGAGTTGACTCAGAAGTATTGAAGCAATCAGAGAATGCAGAATTTTATCTTATCACAGAGATTTTAGGCCAGTCACAAAACTTGGGAATACTCACTAGTAACTATCCGAGTCTTGTGTGGTCTAAAATAACTGTGGTGATCCGATTTCCACAGAAAAATTCTGCATTTTCTGATTGGTTCAATGCTGCCGTTTTTTGTGATAAGTCTACAATTACAGCTGATGCGAAAAATGCGGATTTCTGATCAGAAATGTGGAATTTCTTTTCTGCAGAATCTGAATGAGCATCCCTAGGTGCGTGTGTGCGGCCACAACACACATGCATATGTATTATCAATACCATTCAGGGCACTATCTACACAGAGTTTGTAGGTTCTCTCCGTGTCTGTTTGCATTTCCTCCAGGCACTCTGGTTTCCTCCCACATCTCAAAAACACATAGATAAGTTAATTGGCTTTCACCTAAATTGGCCCTACACTACAATAGACATATGACTATGGTAGGGGTTAGATTGTGCGCCCCTGTGAAGGAGAGTTAATGGTAAGACTATATATACTCTATAAAAATGTTTTTGAAGATGTCAGCGCTTTATACTGTATGTACTTGAGTATACGTCTAGAAATTTAGGTGTGATTCATTTCATAAAAGTATAGGGGTCGACTTAAAAACGAGTCACGAGCAACACTGAGCACACTGAGAAATGTGTGTACTATTATAGAGACATTCCCATTTGCAGCTATTTACCCTGTGGTAAGTGATACTTTTGAGGTAAGGAAATGTCAAGAAAACACAGGTCTGAAAGTCCTGGCCACAACAATTAACAAGGAAAGGGGCAGGGGAGGGGGGAATACTGGGCTGCACAAAGGGAGTAAATCATTGCAGCACTTGAGGGCCTGGAGGAGTTACTGGCTGCACTTAAGGGTCAGGAGGGGGTAATGGCTGCAATACTGTATGCAGTGCAGTCATTAACCCCTCCTGAGCCCCAAGTGCAACTATAAGCTTTATTGGGTAGACTTATACTTTTTTCTGACAATCATGATTTTTATTATTAGGTAGTTTGCATACTGTATTCTGCAAAAATACAACAATACAATACAGCCGCTCCAACATTCTAATTAACAACAAAAGAAAGATTTACATCCAAGCATCTTGCCACTGGGCTTTCCCAAATCTCTCTCACCCTGTTCATTCTCCTCACCCCCTCCCCCCAACCACCTCCACCAAAGGAGATGACAAACGAAGTGAATGAAGTATCTCTACAGCCCCCTTTACAGCCTGCCCACATGTCCTCCCATCTCCAGGAGAGCGGTAGATATAATGCTGCAGAATACCACAGACCCTTATTTTTATAGAAAGTAGAATTATAATTATAATTCCCCAAAAAAATAAAAAATAGAAAATATATAAATAAATAAATAAAAACAAAAAATAAGAAATAGAAACATAAAAGAGAGGAGAGAGAGAGAAGAAAAAAGAAGAAAGAAAGACAAAAAAGGGTGGGAGGGATGAAAGAAGGGGAGTGAAAACAAGGGAAATTCTCAACACAGGGATCTTCTCAGTTCGGTGCTTAGTGCCCCACCGGGTTGCATCTTGGTCACTTATACTTGAGACAATAAAAAATTCCAGCATAAGAGGGTAATGTTGGAGGGTGAATATTGGAGTCGACTTATACATGAGATCGACTCGACTTGTATTCGATTATATACACGGTAAATAGTTTATAATATACTGTATGTGGTGTACTATATATATATATATATATATATATATATATATATATATATATATATATATATATATATATATATACCGTATTTTTCGGAATATAAGACGCACCGGAGTATAAGACGCACCTACTTTTTGAGGAAGGAAATTAAGAAAAAAAAGAAAAAGATTGAGCCAAAAAGTGTACTAAAACACATTATATTCCCACACTAACAAAATGCATACTGCACACTGGACTTAGTGTCCAGAACTTCTCTCCCCTCCCCCACACTAACAAAATGCATACTGCACACTGGACTTAGTGTCCAGAACTTCTCTCCCCTCCCCCACACTAACAAAATGCATACTGCACACTGGACTTAGTGTCCAGAACTTCTCTCCCCTCCCCCACACTAACAAAATGCATAATGCACACTGGACTTAGTGTCCAGAACTTCTCTCCCCTCCCCCACACTAACAAAATGCATACTGCACACTGGACTTATAGTGTCCAGAACCTCCCTCCCCCAATTCACACATTGAGGTACAGTGTGAAACAGCTAACATAGTGTATCCACCTTGATTACCCAATATACAGTACACTTGGGGAAGCAATCACTCAGTATGCTCCTCAGTACTGTACTATTAATATGCCCCTCAGTGCCCATTCATTTATCACAGACAGTAAGGTACAGTAGTTCTGTACCTGTCTTTTCTCACTCATGGAGCTGTCGCTGCAAGTGTGATGTGGCTCAGTATGATGTAGTGGGTGTCGGGAGAATGTTAAGCACGAGCCTGTAAAGTAGAAAAGCATTGGAGAGGGCGGAGCTTCAGTACTCTCAGCATCCAATAGGTGGCAGAGAATGGAGCCGTGCATGGAGACCCGGGCTGTTTGACAAGTGGAACCGGGCACCGATCGCTTCGTGGAGCCGAGCCATGTGCTGCAAGCAGACAACACACAGCAGTCCTGCTGGAGCCCGGTGCGGATCCCCCGCGAGAAACTGATGAAAGAGCCCTGCGAGGAGACCACCCAGACAGCTCTGCCGCTCACAGCCCCGCAGCGATCCCCGCCTGGAAGTGATCACATCACGGAGCCCTGCAAGGAGACCACCCAGACAGCTCTGCCGCTCACAGCCCCGCAGCGATCTCCGCCTAGAAGTGATCACATCACGGAGCCCTGGAAGGAGACCACCCAGACAGCTCTGCCGCTCACAGCCCCGCAGCGATCTCCGCCTAGAAGTGATCACATCACGGAGCCCTGGAAGGAGACCACCCAGACAGCTCTGCCGCTCACAGCCCCGCAGCGATCTCCGCCTAGAAGTGATCACATCACAGAGCCCTGCAAGGAGACCACCCAGACAGCTCTGCCGCTCACAGCCCCGCAGCGATCTCCGCCTAGAAGTGATCACATCATGGAGCCCTGCAAGGAGACCACCCAGACAGCTCTGCCGCTCACAGCCCCGCAGCGATCTCCGCCTAGAAGTGATCACATCACGGAGCCCTGCAAGGAGACCACCCAGACAGCTCTGCCGCTCACAGCCCCGCAGCGATCTCCGCCTAGAAGTGATCACATCACGGAGCCCTGCAAGGAGACCACCCAGACAGCTCTGCCGCTCACAGCCCCGCAGCGATCTCCGCCTAGAAGTGATCACATCACGGAGCCCTGCAAGGAGACCACCCAGACAGCTCTGCCGCTCACAGCCCCGCAGCGATCTCCGCCTAGAAGTGATCACATCACGGAGCCCTGCAAGGAGACCACCCAGACAGCTCTGCCGCTCACAGCCCCGCAGCGATCCCCGCCTGGAAGTGATCACATCACGGAGCCCTGCAAGGAGACCACCCAGACAGCTCTGCCGCTCACAGCCCCGCAGCGATCCCCGCCTGGAAGTGATCACATCACGGAGCCCTGCAAGGAGACCACCCAGACAGCTCTGCCGCTCACAGCCCCGCAGCGATCCCCGCCTGGAAGTGATCACATCACGGAGCCCTGCAAGGAGACCCCCCAGACAGCTCTGCCGCTCACAGCCCCGCAGCGATCCCCGCCTGGAAGTGATCACATCACGGAGCCCTGCAAGGAGACATGCCGCCCGACACTGCTGCAGAGCCCACAGGTTACATTTTAACATGACTTCTGTGCTTTTTTTTTATTCTTCTGAATATAAGACGCACTGACTTTTTCCCCCCTCTTTTGGGGGAGAAAAAGTGCGTCTTATATTCCGAAAAATACGGTATATATATATATATATATATATATATATATATTTATTGTGAGTGTCAGTGAGTAGGCAAAACAAATGCAAAGACTTATTTTTCTCTATTATTTTTTCCCAACCTTCAGCCACCCTACCTGTGCTCCTTTCTGCATTCAGCACAGACATACTGTGTATATATATTTTTTGTTTTCAATAAATATTGTTTAGTGTCAAGCAGCGAGCCCTTCCAGCATGCAGTATTGCTTGATGTTGTGAATTATATGGCCGCAGCACCTAATCCTTATTTACCTTTATGTGGTAGAATATACCCAAGGCAATTTAGTATTTGTGCTACACAGACTTATTGCAGGAGTAAATTGATAATGTACAGACTCCTGCTGTCTGCCATCCCTGCAAAAAAAATTGAAGCGAAAAGCATTTGTTTCTGCAGAGCAAGTAAACCGAACATTTCTGCGGAAAATGTAAAAGTATTGGGGAATAAAGCTGCAAATTCTGTCCCAGGGCAAAGTAGAGAAACAGGTGAAAAGTTGAAGGCCTACACCTGGGTATTTTCAGTGCAGATGAAGCTCCACATTCTACTGAATATCACCTCCAAAAACTTTATTGAAAAATTAAATTAATTAGTTAGATTACAAAATTATAGTCCGATGCAAATGTTCAAGACTTCCTTATGTTCTAAACTCTAGGGGGGCACAGGCCTGGGCAAACTTTGTGAACCACCGGCCGAATTCCTAAAATACATTCCCTCCTACCTTCAGAGTTGTGAGCGGGCTTCCAGGGATTTGTAGGCTGTCAAAAGCAAGCTCACATGCATTGGCCAGGAATCAAACCCAGGTCAACTGCTTGGAAGGCAGCTATGCTCACCACTATACCACCAACGCTACATGCTGAAGCCAGCCTAGCATCTACCATTGTGATATACCCAAAAGAAAAATGAGCTTGCTTATTTGCCTAATTTGCTAGATGAAAGCAGTGGGACACATGGTGAAACTGCTTACAGGCTTCAATTCAAGACTTCAGAATCAGAAAGATCATGTGCCCCCCTGGATGATGCTGGTGTAACACACACAGCAAAGGACAGCAATTTGAAGTCTGGAAGATTCCAGGGCAAGGGTGGGAAGGATGAAAAGCTAGGTGGCCATGCAACCATTCCTGCTAACCTAAAGCTTACTTGTGTCTTACAACACATTGGATTAAGACTTTACCAAATCCAATGTTCCAATATGGGGAAGCTTCTCTGTTTGCTGTTTTGGTTTTTAAGTGTGGTGTCACAGTTCACTCATCTCTTCAACTACAAGAAAGGCCCAGGAGTAGTCTTAGCTACTGTAATATCTATGTTATGGCAGGGCCCTTATTACACTTTCTCTTACAGGGCTATGGAAACCATTTTGCCTATGCAAGCAAAAATAAAATCATGCCTAGCAGAGGATGGTTTCGATCCATCGACCTCTGGGTTATGGGTCCAGCACACTTCGCTGCACCACTCTGCTTACATTTGTATATAACCTTCAAGTTTAAGAAGGATACAAGAGTAGTTGAAATAGTTGCACTACTATCTATGTTACAGCAAGGCCCTAATGACACTTTCTCTTATGGGGCTATGGCCACCGATTGGCTGGATGTGGTAAAGCAAGGCGTAAAAAACAAAGTACACCTAGCAGAGGATGGTTTCGATCCATCAACCTCTGTGCTAGCCTGTAAGCAGTATCACCATGTCTCCCACTGCTTTCATCTAGCAAATTAGGCAAATAAGCAAGCTCCTTTTTCTCTTGGGTATATTGCAATGGTACATGCTAGGCTGGATTCAGCATGTAGCGTTGGTGGTATAGTGGTGAGCATAGCTGCCTTCCAAGCAGTTGACCTGGGTTCAATTTCTGGCCAATGCATGTGAGCTTGCTTTTGACAGCCTACAAATCCCTGGAAGACAAGATCCATGAACAGTTAGGGAGAGAGAGAGAGACTCAGAATCGAGCCGTGTATTCCCAGCTTTGGTGTTAATAAGTCTTGGATTTTCACTATCCCTTTTGTTTCTGAACAAAATAACAGTACGTACTTTTCATTTATTAGATTTTAAATATCATCTGTGCTGGCTAATTACAGCTTTGGTTGTTTAGTTATGGGCTGAAATTCCCTCTTCTATCTTCACATGACTCCCATTTATTCTCAAAATGTTTTATTATTTATGATCTGAAAACCATAATGTGTAATTTTCCAACACAGATGAAATGTGTAGTAATGGGAAGATATGCGCAAAAGTCCAGTAAAATGGCCATGTCCAGAGAGTGCCCTGCAAATTTACAGTTAATCATGCAGACAGGTAAGCACACGTTGCACAATTAGCGCAACCCACCCTACCTAGTAATGTGAGTGTTGCTAGAGTCATCAACATTAATAGGGAAATGTGTTGTCTCCGCACGCAACTTTTCCAAACTTTTATACAAATGCCCCATAATAAAAAAAAGCACTTATATGTTTATACGTGTTTGTTATATTGATGATATGCTTCTAGAAAAGAAATGGTAAAAGCCCAACACTTAGCAGCGCCCACTCATACAAAATATAACAAGCTGACATTCTGTCCACTCTGAACACCTTTCTCCTGATACTTTCTTTGTACTGTAGGTCCACCTGATGCTACTGATCTCGGGATATTTGAATAAGCTGCTCAGAATTTCTGTTGGTCCATCAGTTTCAATCAATGGGAAGTATTGGCAGGACATTGAAATATTCAACTCCAAGTGGTGGATTTTTAGAGAGTTGTATGGGGATAAAAAATGACTGGTGGTGTTGATGCCATCAAGGCGCAAGAACACAGATGAAACCGGCTTGACAGATGTGGAAATTTAACTACTTAAAGGCCACATCACCCTAAATGGCGATGGCAGCCACAGGACCCCGTAAAACCAATTGGCGTGAGGTCCTGTGGCGTGGTTTTGCAGGAGATCATGTGCACTGAGTCAAATTTAATTTAACAAATAAACAAATAAATATATAAATAAATAAGCAAACAGGCCGTCAGGGATCAGAGCCCACCAACAGAAAGCTCTGTTGGTGGGCATGAAAGGGGGATCACTTGTGTGCTCACTTGTATGGCTCTGAAGTGAGCACTTTAAGCTGCAGAGCCCTAATTAGTATAAAAAAATATCCTGGTCACTAGGGGGGGTGTAAGCCTATGGTCCTGAAGTGGTTAATGTTAGGCATCGGGAGATAAAACTAAAATGCATTTTTAAGCTACAGCTTTTGCTTAGAAATTTTAACTTGAATTGAGGTCATTTTTTTTACCCTTCAGGGATAGGTAAGTGGTCATAAAATGAGTCTTGGTAGCGTGTGGTGGGGAAATACTATTTTTTTTCTCCTTATATGTGTGCATGCAGTGTCAAAAACAATGTTCCCCATATGTCAGGCTTTATTTACATTATTAAATGCAGATGTTTGTGCATATAGTGTGAACTAGGCCTAACTAACATTATGTAAACAATGCAAGCATAGCTTCTATAACACAAATTACACTGTTTGCATAACAGAGTTATACTAGCAAAGTGCTTGTTGTGTACATAATACAAGTTGCACTATGTGCGCACAATGCACTCCATGCTACATGTGTAAATGTCCTGGTCTGTCTGCTCATTGACATTTTACCATTTTCTAGTGAATCAACACAATAATCTCTTTCTCAGTCACTATGCAGTAATTCATTGTTTGTTTATAGATGTTTTTATGCTGTGGCTAGCCTACCGAAGCAGAGGGGACATTTTAAAGAGGAACTTTAACCTTCCTGGCGGTTTATTTTTTCTGCAAAAATTGCAGAAATCCAATTTTTAAAAAAAAAAAAATTATGTTTAATGTAAAGCTACCAGAGTGGTAGCTACATGAAACTCCACTAGAGGGCGCATGTGTCCCTCTAGTTCGATCGTCGCCGGCATCAATAGCAAACAGAGGAACGCGTATATAACACGCTCCCCTGTTTGGCTTCTCCTGTCGCCATGGCGACGATCGGAATGACGACATGGACGTCAGCCGACGTCCTGTCGTCAGACGCCTCCGATCCAGCCCATAGCGCTGCCCGGAAGTCATTGGTCCGGGCAGTGCAGGGCTCTGGCAGGGGGCCCTCTTCCGCCGCTGCGTGCGGGCGATCGCCGCAGCGCGGCGGTGATCAAGCTGTACGCGCGGCTAGCAAAGTGCTAGCTGCGCGTACAGCACTTTAAATGGTGCAAATCGCCCCACCAGGGCCTGAGATCTCCTCCTGTGCGGCATAGCCCGAGCTCAGCTCGGGCTTACCGCCAGGAGGGTTAATCAAGGATTAAACTTCATTCCAATCAGTAGCTGATACCCCCTTTACCACGATAAATCTTTACCTTTTCTGGAATAGATCGCCAGGGGGTTCTGTATGGCTAATATTGTGGTGAAACCCCTCCCACGGTGTGATGTCATGACCATGGTCCTGACCTCTTGCTGTCTGTGAACCCCATTGCCTTGTAGGAAATGTGACTTTTTCCAACTGCCTAGCAAGCATTATGGTATCTCCCTCTGTGCATAGAACTTTTAGTAACGAACATTCTGTACAGATCACCTGGCAGAACTAAAGATGTCACCACCATTAATACATTTGAGAATGTAAATCAGGTAGAGGGATGATTTTACATAGGGCAAACACTGAAAAAATAATCTATAACTGCATATTGTAAACAATAAGCAATTTTATCCATTATGTTATTTTCACTAAAGTTCTTTTTTTAACTATAGTTTGACTTTCAAAATAAGTACACTATTTGTTTAAAGTAGTGATGTTCAGTAGCAGAGTGTGCATTGAAGAGAACTGATTTAAGCTTAACAGCCGAAAGAGGATCACACCAGCCCACAAATACTGTCAGTCAGACAAATCAGCCCTTCTGGCATGTGGGAGACTTCCTTGATTCCCAATCTGCTCTTGTCTGACATTACCCACTACAGCTGCCCTTCCACCTGTCCTTATCTTCCTCCCGTCTAAAAACAAGGTTCCAAAATCGCTCATCTTCAAATTAGAGTAAAAAAGTAAGTGAAAAAAAATCACTATGGAACATAAAAAAAGTACATCAACAACAGCCATATATCAAAGTGGAGTATTTTCTTTCAAGTGTCAAGAAAATAGCAATTTGAGAACCGGTAGACATCACCTTTCATAAACAGCTCACGCTATTTCATTAAGCAGCGCCTTGCACCCGCGGTCAGAACTCTAGTTAATTAATCCTGAGGAACTACAAGAAGCACTATTAACTACTGACATGATTTATCCCTTGACCCATGACTGAGGCACAAAGCCCGAAACAAAAACAAAAAAGAAAAACTTTTGCTAATCTCTTTCGTTTTCGTTTTTTATGGTAGAGTTTTTGAACTGGACTTTCTACTTGAAGTCTTGCTATTTTGATGTATTTCTACTGCGATAATATAATTAGGATATTTGTGTTGTGATGGGCAGTATAAATTGTTCTAGTTTTTCATGGTTATCACATAAGAAGACCTCGCTTTGTAGAGAATATCAAACTGGCACAGCAAGTCACTGCAGGAAAACCCCAGGGACCGAAGCGGAGTCTGCTTACATGTAATGTATTCATTAGCAGGCTTACAAAAAGAGAGTGTCTTTTTTACACATGACACAGAGATCTATTGTAGGGTTGACATGCTGGTAGTGGTGAGTTCAGCAAGACGTGATTTAAGGGGAAAAAATAGGGGATGGGGTGGGGAGGAAGGTGGGTAGAGGCCAGTAGAGAATGCACTGGGGACTATCCTTTAACACACTCACATGCTAAATAACATGAGGCCAATAACAGTCAAGGACATGGCATAAGAAATAATAAACACATACGTGGATTAATATAGAGGCATTTTATTAGTGATCAGCAGTGGACAGGATAATTATAATGACCTTAAAGGTATCATTTTCAGCCCCTATAACTTGAGAAAGCTATAACTTCAATGCAAGCAAACCACAGAGTGACAGTTTGGTCTATGTGACATATCTTTAAATTTCATTAAAAATTATGATTTTTGGTGGATGGAGGGAGGAGGCGTTGGATGGGGGTTCAATTAGTGGTGTGTTTGACAGGGAACTGCAATCACTTTGGCTGTAGATTCGTTTAATGAACCTTAGCAAAATCAAGAGGAAGTACACAAATAAGCGTACAACCAACCACAGCAGTATGCATGAATGCTGGAATGTCTTTGGACTAGTGGCACCAGTGTAATCAGGGCATGAGCATCCACCAGGCAACCTAGGCAGGTGCCTGGGGCTAGTAGGTGTCAAGGAGCCAGTCAGCCACCTTCTCTGACCTCTCTCCAGTTCAGCTAACCAAAAAGACCACAAGAGGGCCCTAAATCTTTTACCTTGCCTAGGGCCCTACAATTCATCAACTGGTCTGCTTTGGGGCTGTGTCCTTAGCTTGACGTGGACCTGAGAAAACTCAGTGGTTTCAGTTTTTATCTATAGGTTGCAATAATTAATGGTAAAAAAAATTTTCAGCTAGCTTACATTACTTCATGTGCAAATAAATACAGTTGCTTTTCAGAGTTTTGAAAAGCTCATAGATAGGAATGTTATAGTTTCCTGCCAGTCAGTGGATTAGTTCAGGTGTTGAAAATAAGAAGCAATGTCTCTTGCTATGTGTAGCAAGGTGGAGGTTTCTACAGACGCGTAGCTTGGGGGGGGGGGGTCGGGGTAGGACAAGTGCCCCCGGGCGCTGGGTCCCCATGGGCGCCCAGCTGCAGTGTCTTTTTTTTCTAAATTTATTATTTTCGCTGCCAACGGCGCCGGGCCGGGTCTCCACAGTCAGTGACGTCACACACGTCATCGCCGCACCGCCGCGCAGCGTCCATAGCAATGGAACGCAATGCAGAGCGGCAGAGAGACCAAGGCGCCGCCATCCCCATCCCATTGGCTGCCGAGGACGAGTCACGAGGTAGGGAGGAAGAAGACAGGTGGAGGCCGGAGTCGGAGACAGCGCGTGGAGCCGGCGGGGGACAACGATTTACAGCAGACAGACAGCCCAGGCAAGGCTGCCAGGCGGAGGAGGACCAGCGCCTATTAGGCATATATTGACGCTGACGGTGAGGCTCACTGAGAGAGAGGAAGCCTGGCAGAAGGAGGGTGGGTGAGCATGAACCTTGGGGGGGGGGGGTGATACTGTTGGGGAGAGCAGCGGTTAGGTTAGGTAGAATGTCTCAGTCTCCTACTATTCCTATAAACAGTTTATGGAAAATGCTGCAGGAAGGTTGGGCATAGTTGATTGGAGGAGGTGGGGGGGGGGGGGGGGGGGTTAAGAAGGTGTATATATGATACATACATATCATCATGTCATATATAATACCTTCTTACCCCTCCACCTCCTCCCAATCAACTATGCCCAACCCTCCTGCAGATTCCATAAATTGTTTATAGGAGACATACTGACCCCCCTAGATAGAGAGACCCACCCTACCTTCATATATACCTTCATACATACACATATCACATATCAGTATAGGTAATATAGGTTGGGTATAGTTGATTGGGAGGAGGTGGAGGGGTAAGAAGGTATATATGACTTGATGATATGTATGTATGAAGGTATATATGAAGGGTGGGGTCTATCGATCTATATTTAATTTAGGTATGATGTGAAGGAGGGGGTCAGTAGGTGGGGGGTATGTGCCATGTGGTGATATGTTGAGGTTTATCTTTGTGTCTCCAGGGGGCATCAGGTGGGAGCATGCAAAGAAATTCTCCACCAGTTAAAAATGTATGTAAAAGCCCTCCCAGTCTGCCTGGCGCCCCACCCCAGCCAGGCAAAGAAGGAAATGAGGGGGGGGGGCAGAGAAATGGGATAATAATTTCTTATTAGAATTCAATATAAGTATTGCCTGCCATTGTTGCTGCAGCATCCTCTGAGTTACCCCCTCTCCCTCCTCTTTCCATAATTCCATTACAGGACACAAAGGCAATTTTGGATGCTCCGCCCACATATTTTTTGGCAGTGGTGCTGCCTGCCTGCCAGAGCCCAGCCCAGATCCATTTTTATCCAGCAGCTGTAGGCTGCAACCGGCCTGACTGTGTTGTACATTTTCTGCCAGCCTACTGGCTACTGCGACCCCTCACTCCCAGACTCACCAGCCCCCACCCCCCCCCCCCTTCACTGCTGACCAAGGTCTCCAGTCCACTGCCCACCAAACCACCAGGCAGTTTGCCTGCGGCCTAGTGGGGTCTCTGACTAGAGGCCTCAGGCTTAAGGCCTGAGCCTGAGGTCAGTAGCCAGAGACCCTTGGCTACAGGGAGCTCACAATCTAATCCTACCACACTCCTAGTGTAATCCTGCCTATGTTCTACCATATTATTATTATGTATTTATATTATTGGATATCTTCATCCAACAGCTTGCTTGGCAGGTCTGCTTACGCTAATGCTAACTTTCTGTACATTTGGCCTCACCCATAACCACGCCCACATTTAGTACGTGGTTACGCCCCTTTTTTCACCTTTAGGGGGCACATTAATAGTCTTTGTCCCCGGGCGCTGAAAGCCCTAGCTACGCCTCTGGGTTTCTAGGCAGTCTCATAGCAACATCTCTCCAGAGCAAAAAAGTGCATTATTTCCACGCATGAAAATAAGTGCAGTTTAAGATTTCAGACACAGTTTTGGAAAATGTCCAGCAATGGATTTTAACTAAAAGATACTTTTTTTTAAATACTTTAAATTCCTAAAAGACGTATGCAATACTGATCTTTTGTTTATTATGAGCCACAGGTGCAGAAAGCCCCTGGCATCAACAGTAGGGATCCTCATTCGGATTCCAAAGAATTGAAATTTCGACATTTCCGATCGGAAATCTGGATTTTTCGAATGAAAATGGGCATTTCTGATCAGACTTTAGAAATCGGAGTGTGACAGAAATCCGATTTACCACAACTTGGTAATTGTAGCACAATAACAGAACTCAGAAGCATTGGACCAATCAGAGAATTTTTCTACAAAAATCAGATCACTGTGGTAGTTTTAGACCATTCACAAGACGATATTCCATTTTTTTAGATTACTATTTTTTTTATTTTATTCTTTACATTATCTGATACAAAAACAATTACTAATAAAATACTCCTCAAAAAATTGGAAATCATAAAAGCACAAAATCGTAAAATTGGAAAATCATAAAAACAGAAATTGGAAAAATGGAAATTGGAAATGGCGGAAATTGCAATTTCCGACCATCTCTAATCAACAGCCTACTGGGCACACTACCTCATCAACATCCTACTGGGCAATATACACCCCACATTACTCCACATAAAAAAACAACTCTTCATGCTCTTGTATCATTTAGTCAGTAGCTGAAATTATCAGAAGGGGGAATAATTTTTTAGAATTAACAGTATTTCTTCAAAAGTCTTCAGTGCAGAATATGTTGCTCATGACTTAAATAGATAATGTAATATATTAAAAGTCTCCATTCTGATTTAGAGCAGCTTGTAGGCTTCGAAATGCCAAATATCAGCCATTAATCATGAACACACTTCTGAACTGTGTGTGGATTGTGTGATTTAGGGCAAAATATTGCGCTCACAGCCTGTAGGATCCCACATCAGCAATCAGCTAATGCTGTTATTTATGTGCCTCTAATTTCTAAACTCGGTAATTATTAAAATAACCATAAAAACAGAAAAAGATAAGAACAGCAACTCTGACATTTATGGGAGCACTGTAATTAAAACATTTAAATAATTCACAACTTAGTTGTTCATGTTATTGCTAAAAGTTTCACACAAAAGTACAAGCTGCAACTTAATTTGCCCCAAAATAAGCAGGTGCAGAAAAAGAGCAACCAAAATTGCCTCTGACCCCTCTCACCCAGCTCACTCCATCTTCCAGCGCATGCCTTCAGGAGTAAGATTCCGGTCAATCGCTACCAAAACCTCCAGACACAGGAACAGCTTTTTTCCTCAAGCGGTAGCCATACTTAATGCTGAACCACGTTAGAGCTGCTAGGACTTGATAGTAATCAGCACAGAACTGTAAATGAACAATTCTCACATTGCTTACTGCCACTATACTTATAATGTCCTTGACTTGTAATATACACACTGTCTGCCCTTGTATTGTTTTTGTTTGTGTTTGTGTTTGTTAAGCAACTGCCAAGACAAATTCCTTGTAGGTGCAAACTTACTTGGCAAAATAAATTTGATTCTGATTCTGATAACATGCGCAATTTTTTTGTTCCCCTTTCCAGTGTAGGTGCAGGTGTCTGCCAATGTCTACAGATTAGTTATTGGCAAACAAGCATCCTGGGAAAATAACAGACCACTATCAAAATATCCAGAGCGGCAAGGATTGAAAATGCCGATATGCTTTTCACTAACATTTTCACCCAAAAAAAGAAAAAATCGCAAAATTTGACTTTTGAGGGAAAATTGTATGGAAAATCATATTATAATGAGTTTGTGATTTTTCACATTTTCACTAATTTTTGAGCTAAAGCAAAGGATTTTCACACTTTTCGTGAATTTTCACTATAAAAAAAATCAAGATTTTTTGCATTTTTGCTAATTTTTGCAACAGAAAGAAAAAATAGTTTTCTTTAACCATATTGTGGAAATACAATGTATTTTCACAAATATTTTTTTTCCGAAAACGAAAATAGCATTTTCAATCTGAAAATGACTTTGGTAAAAAATGGCAAGCAACACTGATCCAGGGGCCATTCAGCCAGTGGGGGACCATGATCCTCCATAACATTGTGCCCCCCATACATTTCCCCACTTATAATAAGTTAGGCCACAACACCTGCTCTTGGTGGGTCACCCTGAAGCTACAGGGAATGTTCCTCCAGTAGTTATTATTTTGCCTACTATAGCTCTCTTCTGTTGAAAGTCCCCCCCCCCCCCCCCATGGGACGTAACAGGCTCCTCAGCAAAGAGCCAAGCAGAATGTTTTAATGGGGATCAGTCACTCAAGATTATCATTAGAGTGGTGTACCGTGTTAGCCATCAGTAAAAGCAACTGTGTTAGCCATCAGTAAAATCATGCCTGTCCTAAAGACCCAGAGACAATGGCCTCAATTCACTAAGCTTATCCCCTGTCTTTAATAATGTTTCTATAGTTATCACCATGGTGATGAGGCATGTAGTATTCAGGAAACATTTTACCTCAAGAAAACCTAAAGTTAACTCTTCTGTCTTTAAGTTAACTCTTCAATCCTTAAAATAACTCCAAAATTCTAAAGTTAAAGACAGGCTGTTAATTAACTGCGTGTGAAAATATCTACAGAGGAGGTAACTTAACTACAGAGGAGGTAAATTAACTACAGAGGAGGTAACTTAAGGAATGAAGAGGTAAGATAACTCTCTCACGTGTGGAGGTAAGTTTTCTCTTGCCTTATTATCTCCAGAATGATCTTAGTGAATTGAGGCCATTGTCCCTTAATTAGACTTTGATATACAGGTAGTTCACGACTTACGAATGCCCGACGTACAACAACCTGCCACTGTGAGTAGCATGGATTCTGTGGGCCAGATTTATCAAGAGTGTCAAAGACAAAATATTAGTAGGTTTTTAGAAATCAGTGCAGAACTGTCTCCGACATCCTAAGAAATCACTAGATAGTGAAGATTCCTTCTTAAACTGTAAGGAATAGTGCAGTGTGTGAGGGGAATTGCTGTTGCTGAGGTAACCAACACACCTGCTGTCAGCAAGCTCTGAGTGAGGGGGAGGAGCCCTTCGCAAATCACATCTAGCCTACACTGTAGAACGTCTTAATCTGCAGCAGTTAAGGAATTGATTTGCACTTTTCTTAACTGTAGTGTAGCTCTAGAAATCCACGCTAAACTGCCGCTATTACATAGGCTTTGGGAAGTTTCTTACTATCATGCAGAACTGTTCTTCTGCTGGTTAGAACAGTTTTAGAAGAAAAAAACTGTCGGTAATGCTTTGATAAATCTGGCCCTGTGTTTCCATGGAAACAAGTCAAATCAATTTTCAAATCAGACTTGTAGTTTTTGAGAAAATTGATTTAAAAAAAAATCTAAGAAAAATGGTTTTTAAACTTGTATAAACAGGTACAAAGGGCAGAGGTGACACAGAGGGCGACACTGGAGGCACAGGGGGCACAGAGGAGGTACAGGGGACAGAGATGACACAATGTTCTGACTTAAGAAAAGATTCAGGTTAAGAACAAACCTACAGTCCCTATCTCGTTCTTAACCGGGGACTACATAATTCCACATGGTATTATAATTTGATGAATATTCAGGAATGGTGTGAGCGAAACAGATTGGGATTTACAGGGGAAAAATATGCCAAAATCAATACACCTTTTAACAGGTTTATGATGCGTCTAGCTATCCCATACTAGCCCTGGCTTGGAAAAACTTGCCATGGACTGTTGAAATTTTAGTATACAATTGGTTCTTGTTCTAATTATTATATTAGACTAAATTATGCTTGTTTTCAAAAAAATGAAAAGTGACATGAAATCATTTTTAATGTTATTCTATACATAGTTCTCTGTGGAGAGGACCTACATTTTTTTGACTAACGGTGGGGTTGATTTACTAACCATATCTCATGAATTATCCTACCTCAATTGTTTAGGAGCAATAATTCATGATGACAACAGATAAGTAGAGCTAAAATCATGACTTAAGACCGCTAAAAATAGATGAATGAAACTATAAGACAGATAAAGGGGCATACGCATCAAGCACTGCTAAAGTTGCCATGTGTAGAGAGAGCAGATCAATTTTACCATTAATTACATGAACAAGGTAGCGTGCATTGGGCAAAGTACTTTGGTGAAGTGAGCTTTGCTATGATATCGCGCAATGCTACCTGCATACAGCATGTTATTCTAACAATATTCATGTTACCTAGGTAACACGGGTCACTTTAAATTGCGTAAGGTGTACTGCTCTGTCAGCTTTTAAAAATGCATATTAGTGTTGCTTGAATTTGCCTCAGTTGAACACAAACACAAACAGGCCACAGACTTTTGGAAATGGCAAGTTATAAATTTGAATGCCATTAAAGTCCATGGGGTGAAAATCTGATCAATATTACTGGTCTTTAGAGAGCAAGTTTAGACTTTCTGGTCTCTAGAAGGCCCCAGACCAATATGGACCTCTATTCTTTTGAGTGGTGGAATGCCATATAATTTAACATGCTCATGTTGCTCATTTAGTCAGTGTCTTTGACTAATACACTTGCAGAGCAAAGACATGGCAGAGGACGATGGGTTAGTAAAATGTAAGGTATGAAAGAACACCCAATGGTAGAAAACTCCTGTTGACCACCCTGCTCCTTGTCCAAAAATGTTGCTGCTGTCCAAATACCACCTCCTCTGCTGGAGATTGGGTTTAACATATGTTGGACAATGCACACATAGCCTTACTAATAGATAGGAAAGTGAACTACTATAGGCCTACTTAACTGCCTTACGACTGCACCATGCCGATTGGCGTGAGCAGCACGGCAGCTCCAGGACCACTCAACGCCATTTGGTGTGAATGACTCTGGGGGGAGATTGCAGGAGATCTGCGAGCGCATCCCCACTTGAATGATGGAGCGGTGCTCCGTCATCAGTCTGCCAGCGGTGATAGCCGCTAGAGACTGTTAGACGTCAAAAACGAAAAATATTTTAAAAATAGCTTTGTTTATTATAAAATAAAAGACATAAATATGTATTAAAAAAAAATACATCCTGGCAGCGATCTTAGCCTACCAACAAAGAGCTGTGTTGGTGGGAAAAAAATGGGGGGGGGGGGATCACTTGTGTGCTGAGTTGCATGGCCCTGCAGCGAGGACTTAAGAACCTACATACATAAGGTTTATTTTTAATTTGATCAGATTTCCTGAAGCACTTTCTGGTTTTAGAAGTATGAGATCTCAAGGAACAGTTTTTGCCTGTGATTGTATTCGGTTTACATTTGCTTTGTGTTAACCGAATACACTAACCCATTCTCCTGCATTTGAGGTTCTTTGCTGTTTTCTTTTCAATTCAGTGATTGGCTATTCAAATGTAAATGAAAGACTGCTTAAACAAAATGGAAATGGAAATTTACACACATTCCCAATACAGTATTGAAATTAACTGAAATGTCAAAATATTAATTTGATTAACAGATCACAACAATCATTTCTGTTCTGTGTTGCAATGAGTTCTGTGTTTGGTTTGCTTTCCTGTGACTCACTGATATATTCTCATTTTACGTGGAATGTTGCAGAAAATCAGAAAGGCGAAACAAGCATGTTCACTGTAACTGTGTATCCTTTTAGTCAGATTTTCAGAACAGCGTGGCCATTACTGCTGGAGATTAGCAAAACATATCATCTAGGGAAGGATAGAGAAAAGGAAACAATCCTGAATCAGCCGCAGGGCTTGTGATAAAAACGAAAAAGAAAAAAAATGGAGCTTAGTGAGCACAATTTCTTTGCAGAAAATCTCTTACTGATTCTAGGACCACCCTAGATTAAACATGAATAAATGAGAGTTTCAGCAAAAGCTCACTTGATTCATCTACACATGAAGTTGAAGAATTGTGTACATGCTTGACACACTCTATAGCGAGGAAACTATGAAAGAAAGAAAGAAAGAAAGAAAAAAAGAAAGAAAGAAAGAAAGAAAGAAAGAAAGAAAGAAAGAAAGAAAGAAAGAGGGAAAAAAACAAGAAAAATGCAACCTGCAGCCAATGTAGTATTTATTGGATAGGTGATTTGCTAGAACTTTGAGATTGCTACAGAGGACCTTGCTAGTATAATACAAAATAGTATAAAATATTAAAAACTGTTTAAAAAGGGGGAAGGTGTAAAGGTGGACTTAGCTCCCCACAGAAGACATGAACTGGGATGTTCAGAAAAAAAAAAATCAACATTTATTTCATACTCTAAAACAGGGGTAGGGAACCTATGGCTCGGGAGCCAGATGTGGCTCTTTTGATGACTACATCTGGCTCACATACAAATCAGTAGGGGTTGATTCACTAAGCTACACTGATCGAGCAGCACAGCTTAGTGTGGCAGCGCAAAAAACATTTTCAAATTAGGCTCACTAGTGCTGTGTAACTTACTCGCACTCCCCCCAAAACGAACGGCTGCTCTAATTGTCCCACTCTGGACCTTGTTAGGTCCAGTGACTTTGTATGACGAGATCCCCGCACTGATTGGCCCAATAGGCTTCTTGTTACTTGACAGGCAGCCTATTGGGCCAAAGTGCGGGGATCTCGTCCTACAAAGTGAATCAACCCCCAAGTCAGCTAGCTAATTGTACAAGCTGTTAGTCGGCATTTCTCCTGTCTGGGAAATTGCTGATGTTGCTGAAACCCTAGAGAAGCTAAAGACGTGTCTGACACTTCTGCTGCCTGGCGGATCAACTGTATGCACATGACCATGGCAACAGGGACGTGAGCCCTCTGCTGAGCATGCGCACTGTCCCAGATTGAAAGATATTGTATGGCTCTTATAGAATTACATTTTAAAATATGTGGCTTTTATGTCTCTCTCAACCACAAAGGTTCCTGACCCCTGCTCTAAAACAACTGCAATGCGTTTCACAGGTCTCCAGCCCGCTTCCTCAGGCAAACTACAACAAATAGTAACAGTTCTCTAGTCTAGAGAGCTGTTGCTCCTTGTTGTATTTTGCCTGAGGAAGGGGCTTGAGACTCCTAAAAATGCGTTGCAGTTGTTTTGGAGTACAAAATAAATGTTGACCTTTTTTTGAACATCCCAATTCATATCTTATGTAGAGAGGTAAGTTCACCTTTACCCCCACATTTTTAAACCGTTTTTAAATATTTTATATTATTTTGGTGCCTCTGTATTTTACTAAAAGTGGTTATCCACCTTGGTGGATGGGTTATTCTTGCCCTTTGTTTTTCTACTTCTACAGAGAGCGACGTCTTAACCTGAGAGGGGACAGGTACAATTTCCCCATCTGCCTATACAGTGGTTGCTTGGGAAGCAACACACACTTATGAGTATATTACTTAGCCATCATCTGTACCCACATCTTCATACAATACTACACTACAGTAATAGTGATCTATGCGCCCAAGCTCTGCACGGCTATTTTAAGGTTATCTGTTTTATTGACCTGAGGAAGCGGACTGAGTCCCATGAAATGCGTTGTCTACACGTATATCCGTTATTTTAATAAAGACTCCTTTTTCTACCCACGTGAGTCTTCTTTGGAGGTAAGAGACCTCCTTATCATATTTATTGTATTTTTTATTATTTTTTATTCTATTTGATTTCAATTATCATTAGTTAATGCCATAACATACCTTTGGGCGCCTCCACCGACGTGCTTCACTTACTCTACAATATATTCGGTTCTGGATTGTCTTCCTTTTTTGTTTTTTACAAAAAGCCTTAGGCTTGGTTCAAACATAGAAAGGAGCCCAGTCCAGTTACGTCTGGTCCAGTCCTGTCAGTTTTTGACAGCTGGCTTCAGTTTTTTATGTGTATCTCTATGGCTGTGTTCACACATAAAAGTCGTACATTTCCAGTCCGGTCCAATTCTGTTGCTTTTGTATCAGTTTTGTATTTGTTTCTATGGCTTTGTTCACACATAAAAGGTGTACATTTCCAGTTCAGTAAGGTAAAACTGATAGAAAAGACTGATGACAAATTGACAGGACAAGACAGGACTAGACCAAACTGGAGATTTATGTGTCATGTGCAGAACACTGTATTATACAAACTAAAATCCACAGCGACACCTTAATATTTCTAATTGGGGAGGCAGTTTTGTATCACACATCGTTTAACCACTTGAGGACCCAGCCTTTACCCCCCCCCCCCCCCCCCCTTAAGGACCAGGGCTGTTTTTTATGATCTGTGCTGGGTGGGCTCTGCAGCCCCTAGCACAGATCAGGTTGCAGGCAGAGCAATCAGATCGCCCCCCTTTCCCCCCCCCCCTATGGGGATGATGTGCAGGGGGGTCTGATCGCTCCTGCCGGCTGGCATGTTGTGGGGGGGGCACCTCAAAGCCCCCCTCCGCTGTGAAATTCCCCCCTCCATCTCCTACCTCTCCCCCCTGGTGATCGGGGCTGCACAGGACGCTATCCGTCCTGTGCAGCCTGTGACAGGCTGTCCCCTGTCACATGGCGGTGATCCCCGGCCGCTGATTGGCCGGGGATCGCCTATCTGCCTTACGGTGCTGCTGCGCAGCAGCGCCGTTCAATATAAACAAAGGAGACAAATGTCTCCTGCGTTTACATTTAGTCTGCGAGCCGCGATCAGCAGGCTATTCACGGAGACCCGCTCCGTGATCTAACAGGAAACGGACGCTCGCATGAGCGTCCTTTCCTGATTAATTAGGGAGGCACCTGGCGACGCTGGTCCTCCAGCTACCACTTTGCCGCCGCACGGTATGAGTGTGCGGTCGGCAAGTGGTTAACCATAATTATCTTGTTTCAACTCTGTACAGTGGCGTAGTGGATAGCCTCTAATCTTGCAGAGATGGGTTCCTAGTTCAAAACCCTGTCAGGCATCATCTACACAGAGTTTTATGTTCTCCCCATGTCTGCATGGGTTTCCAACAGGCACTCCAGTTTCCCCCCACATCCCAAAAACATACAGATAAGCTAATTGGCTTCCCCCTAAATTGGCCCTAGCATATAGTAGCAATTAGATTGTGAGCACCTCTGAGGGAGAGTTAAGTAATAAGACAATGTACTCTGTACAGTGCTGTGGAAGATGCTTGCACTATATAAATACTAAATAATATTAATAACAATAATAATATCAATAATAATAATAACTGAAAATATTGCTGATCCTTTGAGAAAGAACAATATTTATCCTTGTAGGGTATTCAGATAGTGACTTGTAGAGCCCCATTTTTTGTACTTGGCCGGTCATCACACCCCTGTAACCTTCTACCCTGAAATTTAACACAAACTCATTTACTGCATTGCTTAGACTACTCACAAACATTACTGGTCCACTAACTGTGAAGGAATCACTGGATTTTCCTAGAATACCCAAGCAGCTCTGGGTGACCCAAAACTACTAGGAGTGCATAAGGAACTAAAAGAGACAGAAAAGCCCTCCTACTAAAAATCCAAAACTAAGTGTAGATTGGCATCTTAAAAAAAGGTATTAGGGAGGATTCAGCTTTAAAGGGGTTCTGTGGGGGTTCCTGAGGAGAAAAACTGCCTCTTACCTGGGGCTTCTATCAGCCCCCTGCAGTGGTAATGTCCCACGCTGTCCTGCTCCCATCTGCCGTTCCCCGCAGCCGGCACCGGGCTATTATTCGGCTGTCACACAGACGAATAATGCGCGTTGCCGTGCCTCCGCTCGCGTCATCTGAGGCTTACTGCGCAGGCGCAGTACAACGGAGCCTTGTACTGCGCTTGCGCAGTAAGCTTCCAATGACGCAGGCGGAAGCGAGTGGGTGCGCGGCCACTGTAGCGCAGCCGCAGTTCGATCCCATGCCGTTTAGACCGGGGCTGGCGGCGGAGAACAGCAGATGGGAGGAGGACGGCGTGGGACATTACCGCTGCACGGGGCTGATAGAAGCCCAAGGTAAGGGTCTGTTTTTCTCCTCAAAAACCCCTAACAGAACCCCTTTAAGTGATTAACTGTGGTTACCCACAATGCATCCCTACTGAATATGCAAATGATCTCTTTAAGCCCCTGAAGAAGATGCATAGCTAGGGATTATGGGGCCCAAAAGCAGAATTTTGATGGGGCCCTCAGAATTTGGAACTCTTGAGCAATGCCACCTGCCCCTACCCAATGGGATATGAGTTGACTGGGCAATGTGCATTCCTATGCAAGTTAAACTGCAAATAGTGTATGGGCACCAAGGTAAAGTCAGAGGGTGGAGAAAGACAGGAAAATTAATAGTTAACACATTGATTACCACTTGGGCTCTATATGCTCCAGGGCTCCATAGTAATTGCTATAGCGGTTGTGGCTATTGTTACTCTCCTGCCCTGAAGCCAGGCTTACATCCAGAACCACTGGTATATAGCAAAGAAACCTGTAGCTCATAACATTTACAGAGCCACATTGATCTTCCTAGGAGGACTTTGTATCAAATGTAAACAATTTGCATCACAAAAAAAAATAGTAGAGTGAGTAGAATCTGCCACTGCTAGAATTCAGGGCAACATTTTTGCTGACATTGCAAGATGAGAAATTTAATATAATTGGATCTTTTTGTTAATCATGGCTGGCTTCAGATCGAGATGGAAGGGGATTTTATTTTAAACCATAAAATAACTTGAGCAAATATTTTACATCCATTTTTTAATGATACCATATTTTCCAATAAATACGTGGACATGGTTGGTAAAGTATCATTAAAGCAACATGAGACTTTCATGAACAATCTATTACGTGAAGTAGGGGAGTCCAATTTTCCTATTCTACCTGACATGTAATAAACTCCGCAATTACATAAACACACTTGTTAAATATTGATGCATGCATAGTTTTTACACATACACAAAAACATCTATTTATAGCATGCCTATATTTTCCTTTTTAGTCAAATGACTAAACCTACACAGAGAAGGGACGCTCATACTTAATCGTTGTCATTTTAATTTTGCCGCGATGTGGAAAACATGTATTTATATTTCAGGAACAAAATAATAGCTTTGATTAGTGCTGCAATAAAACAGTTGGTGACTTGAAGGGTATTAAACAGTCTAATTTACTGTAAAATAATAAAAAGGCATTTTATTGATAATCACAATAAGGCAGTTTTCTGCATGACTGAGTTACGCTGTGAAGTGGAACAGCTTTATCGAGAGAAGGACAAAATACCTACTAGGATTTTTCATTCCATACCTGCAAGATAATAAGTGGTTATTTTTAGGTTTTGTATGCAAATCCAGTGTAACAAAATGCATCGGGGCATTATCTAATTAAGGAATAACTGTATGCTTTAATTTTTCTGTAGAAAAGTTTTTTGTTTTGTATTTAAAGTGCATGATTACTAAGCAAAAAATATAAACACAACACTTTCAGCTTTGCTTCCATTTTGCATGAGCTGAACTCATAGATCTGAAACATTTTCTACATACATAAAAGGCCCGAAAGGGGGGGGGGGGGAGCAGAGAATTGGGATGGGGCAGAAAAACAGTCACTATGTCCACCATTTGCATCAGGCGATGCAACACATCCCTGTCACATGGAGTTAATTAAGTCATTGATTGTGGCACTCAAACCTTGGATCTTAACACAGTGAGGAACTTGATTTGGCCTGAGAACGTGGGCAGGGACCCACAAAATGCATTGCCAGTGCTATTAACGTTCACTTTTATATGAATATGTCTTCATTGAGGTAAGCCACCTCAAACTTTATTTTATTGCTTGAATTCATTTTATCATTTCCTGTGCGCCTTTTCATCCTGTTGTGCTTTCTGATGAACTTTTTATCACTTTTGTATTAGACAATGTTTGGGTTAATTAATAGTGATGTCATGGTTCCAGAGATGAGTGTACTCAGCAGGTATTTACTAAGATAGTGTGGTGTGTTGGTTCTTTGTACACAGGACATGTAGTGTGCGCTCTGTCCTAATACGGTTTTTCACTGTAAGCAGCCTGCGGTGTCCCACCTCATTATTTGCATTTAAGTGTGATCCTGTGTCACCAGTAGGGTGACCTGGTTAAGATACAGCACCCTGACTTCTATAGTAGGGGTGTCCTGAATCCTTGTAATATTTGTTTCTACGAAATATGGTGCCAGTGGCCACCTGGTAAAATAGGCACCTCATAGACAGCAATGCTTATTGTGGCTATGAGCGTGTCTACTGGGTTATTTGGACACTTGGTAGTATATATCTATTTATCCAAATCATATGATCAAGAGGCTAATTATAGATTTCCAACTTTTTCTTTCACCTAGAAAATAAATAAATAAAAATAAAACAAATAAAAGAAACTAAATAAAAGCCGAGTTACAACAAACATAAAAGCTTTTGGTTTATAGATGCACAATTTTAGTTTAGGTCCTTAAAAAATAATCTGCTATGAAAGGGACCCATAAAATCATTGCTGAGTATAAGTGTAGCTTGAACATTTTCCCATAAAAAATGTTATTTTTCATTTTGAAAATATATTTGTTAAAATACATGGTATCTTTGCAATGTGATTGTTTTCTAAACTGCACATTGACATTTATTAATTTAGAGCAAATTACATCTTTTAACCACTTTTGCCTTTTGGATGTTGCTGATACATCCAAAAGGCTGCTGCACACTCCCGGGTCGCCGCCTGTTAGCCAGAGCTCAATGAATGGGAACACAGTTCCCATTCATTGATCTAAGTCCCATAAGAAAGACCGGCTTCTTCCAAAAGCCGCAATTTTTCTAAAGGAAAAAATGTTTCCCATCCTTCCTTCACTTCCTGTAAGTGAGAGAGTTCACTTACAGGACTAAAAAGGAAAAAAAAAAAAATTTGACTGTGGCCATCTTGTGGCCAAATAGTAAAACTACATCAACATACATTGTTTTTAAATAAATACAATGTATTACATTACAAATGAACTGTTTACCCTCCACACTCCAAAAAATACCCAAATACATTTTTTTAATAAAAAAAAAATTACAGAAAAAACAAAAATAGTTACCTAAGGGTCTGAACTTTTTTAATATGCACGTGAAGAGGGAATATTACTATTATTTTTTAAATTATAAGCTTGTAAATAGTGATGGACGCAAAACTGTAAAAATGCACCTTTATTTCCAAATAAAATATTGGCACCATACATTGTGATAGGGACATAATTTAAATTTTATAACAACCAGGACAAATGGGAAAATACAATACATGGGTTTTAATTATGGAAGCATGTATTATTTTAAAGCTATAATGGCTGAAAACTGAGAAATATTTTTTCCCCATTTTTTTCTTAATATTCCAATTAAAATGCATTTAGAAAAAAAAATAATTTTTAGCAAAATGGACCCCCCAAAGAAAGCCTAATTAGTGGTGGAAAAACAAGATATAGATCAATTCATTGTGATAAGTAGTAATAAAGTTATTGGCAAAAGAATGGATGGGAAAATTGCTCGGATGCATAAGATGAAAAACGACTGAAGGCTGAAGTGGTTTAAGTGAAACAAATTACATAAAACACAAAAAAAATCACAACTTTTAAAGTGAAAAAAAGAAAATGCAAAAAAACATACACGCATTGCAAAATTATTTTTCAAAGACATTTTCACTTGAAAGTTGAATTTTACATTAAGTTTGCAAAAAATATGAGCATTTTCACTCATCATTACTGTTCACAGTGCTGCTTTACTTAGTGAATAGCTGACAGTGCAAATTATTTGTTCAACTCTGATCAGCTGAATGTAATTTTTTAAAAACAGCCTATAGAATACACTTTAGGAATTTTGGTTTTATGTTAATTTTCAAGTTTTCACACTGGAGAAAGAGTAGCGTTAGTAAAACCGCATTGAGCAATGATGTGTGGAATGAGTTCATTTTGCCTCTCATTTGCAAATGAGGATATCTGGGCCAAAATCCAGTCCACTAGGAACTGATCACCCATATCTGTGAATTATAATTAATGCGTAGAAATGAGTGACCTTTTACAAGCTCTCTCTGGAACCCAATTTGTCTGAATGTTAATTGGGTAGGAAGTCTTTCTGTCCAGACCAGCTTATTTAGGCCAAATACATAGTAATATCAACTCTATGTGAAATCTTTATTTTCGGCATTGGACTTGTATAGTACTCACCTACACCCAAATTTGTGAATTTTTATACTTATGACATTTACTGCTGCTCTCATAGTTTTAAAGTGATAATAGCCCAAATGTAGCAAGCCTTTCTCATGAATTATATCTCCTTAGTGTTTCCTTACCTTATCTGTAAAATGCATTTTTTTGTGTAGTATCATATTTCAATTAAAGGGTACCTTAAATGATTTACAAAAAAAAAACTTCAGTAGTGGGAGGCCAATGCAGACTTCCCAGATCCTCTTAAAGGCCACTGTTCCAGTGCAGGGTCCCTCTATACAATACCTGGCAGTGAATAAAGACATGGTTAAAGCGAGTCTAAAGCCAAAAGAAAAACAAAAAATAGATACTCACCTAATGAGAGGGGAGGCTCTCGGTCCTATAGAGCCTTCCCAATCCTCTTATGGGCCCCGCATTCCATTGCTGTCTCCCCCGTAAACAGTCTCCTATAGATAGGTCGAAGACTGCTCTCTCTTCGACTGTTGGAGGATTCATCAGTCATCATCAGTCCAAAGATAGGCCACTCCATCCGGCACATGTGCAAGAGCATGCACAATACGGCGTGGCCTGTCTTTGTGATGCACTTGGGCTCCCAAAGTCTGCCGAAGCCTCCTCCAGTGGAAGAGACAGCAGACTCTGACCCATCGGTCGGAGACTGCTCATGGAGGAGACAGTGGTGGAATACGGGGACCATAAGAGGAACGGAAAAGCTCTAAAGCCTTACCTCTCCTTCTGTGAGTATCTGGGTTTTTTTTGTTTTTTTTATATTTGTAGGCTTCAGACTTACTTTAACCACATTTAGACTGGGCATGTGCAAGTAAAATTGATGCATGCCCAGCAGAATGAAATTGCTCATGCGTGGCTTTTTCCTTGAGTACAAGCACTTCATTCTACCGAGCATGCAAATACTTGTTGAAGATGAAGAGGGATCCTACACTGGAATGATTTACTCCACAAGTATCCAAAAAAGCTCTGGACTACGAATGAGGGAGGTACCTACCCCCTGCCCCTTTTAGAAATGCTAGGTAGAGAAAATGTATTTTGTTGATTCCGTGTTAAAAAGTTGTGACAGACATGAGAAATACATAAGGCAAGATAACTCATGAGATATGTATTGCACATTAGAACCATTATAATAACAGAAAAAAAATGCAAGGTGCCATTACTGTCTTTCTTCAGTAGTTACTAATTACATTGTTGCCCTGCTTATTTCATGGTTTAATTGCTTTCTGTATCACTGAACCAGAACAAGTACGTGAGTCAAGACCTCTAACTTACAGCCCTAGTTCATTTCTCCAAAGTGTTCTTAATTAGTAAAGGTCGGACAGGGAACTGTGCCACTTCTCACACAATTCCCACATTTAATGCAGCCAATCTAAAGATTGGATCCATTCACCTAGGATCAATTCACAAAGCTTGAAGCTGTGAGGATAGTCGGTGTTCCCTAGTTAGACAGTAGCCCTCACTGCTAAGTCACACTACCTATCTACAAATCCATACAGATGTCAGGTGCAGAGAAGGGAGGAGGTTAATTTTCAATGTTTATTGTCAGATTCTCATCCAACTATAAAGATTTGCTGGGAATCAGTGTTGCTTATGTAGTGTACATCCTTATCACTAGACAGGCACACACTGACCTAGTAAATGAGGAACTTTACTGCATTATTAACAACCAACAAAGAGCATTCAAAAGGTGAGGACCCACCAAGGCCTACGTAACTATAATAACAAATGTCAATAGGGACTAAAAAGGAGGAAGAGAAAAAAAACTGGCATCAAGAGGTACCAGAAAAGGGAAAGGGATAAACTAGGGACTGTACATAAAAAGAAAAATGCAGGGAGCAGATGTTAAACTATATGGTGAACATCATTAAGACCCGTAGCATTCCTCATTCATATGTGTTTTTAGTAGGGTTGGAATCTGCACCTTGATATGCTTGCATGGGGATTTGTGGTACAAGTGTGTTTAAACTCTTTCATATGTTTACCAGTGGAAAACTCTTTTTTTATAATGCTAATTAAAGGACAACCGAGGTGACACGTGACATGATGAGATAGACATGTTTATGTACAGTGCCAAGCACAGAAATAACTAGGCTACATTGCTTTATTTCTTTTTCTGTCTGAAAAAGTGAAACATCAGTATGCAAGCAACAGTTTCTGTCTGGGTCGGGACCGGGTCGGACTGGGTCAGACTACAGCATAACCCTCACTGATAAATAATTACAACTATAAAACACTTTCCGGTCAGTAAATGGCTTCTGAGAGCAGGAAAAAGATAAAAAGGGTCAATAATTCATAGATTTGAACTCTGACATACGTTAATGAAGGTGTCATTGAGCAGAGACAATAAAATAGTAAAAACTTAAAAACTATTTAAATATAACATAAAACTGTGGGTTATCTAAAAAAAAGTAATTTTTAGAAAACTTAATACAGATACAATTGTTTTTTCTCATTCATTTATTTTCACTTTCGGATGTCCTTTAAGATCTGCTGGGTTGCAATGGCAATTAAGGATTCAGTTTTCCCTAGCAACTGCATTCCTTAACATATATTTGCATTGAGATTTGTGCATTCACAATGTATGGCTCATTGCTCCTCCCATAACACCTCCTTTCACTAATAATCCTTTTATGTCTGGTCCTATCCTATCCTTATCCCATCCCTTTGGCTTTTCTATTACAATTTGATCCATTTTTTATTTTAGTTTTTTTTATTTTTTCGATCAAAAATCATTTTGTCAAAAATGATTTTTGATAAAGCTAATGTATTGTCCGTAAGAAATAAGTAGACACTCATTCACCTTTTCATACACCTGCATACGTATTTTCCAAGCGTTGACTAAATATAATGCTTGCTACATAGATTATTTCACATTTTGGCCCAGATTCAGGTAATATGTATCCAGGGTTTTCTCATAGGTGACAGGAGATGTTAGGACAAACTGTTTTGAACACTTTTATGGTTATTGGTGACTCAAAAAGTATTTTATTGCTAAGGTGTGGAATCTCTCTATGTGAATGTAAAACGTCTGTGCATGCACTTTGAGATCCAAGTTGATTTGATTTTGCAGTCTCAATCCATGCAATGTCTATATGAGACTGGGAACAAAGATGTGTTAATTACTTTGAATTTTCTTTCAATATATTTTTTTTTATTAAGCCTGGTAACAATAGATGTATTATTATAATATTTACCAAAAAAGTCTTTAAAATTGTCACATACTAATTAAACAGACAAAATAGTAAAATAGAGATGGAAAACTTTTAAAGCTTTCAAACAAAAAGCGTAAATTAAAATATTTATAATAATTAATTATAATAATTAAAAGCAGTTGTAAATTATAGTTTCAAGAAGGTGTAAGAAGACAGACATTTTTTACAATTTAATCACTTTAGAATGGCATAATTATACCTTTGAAATTATAACTTTGATTAAAAAAAATGGATACAGCTTACAGAGAAGTTTACGAAAAAATGTTTTTAGAAAACATGATGAATTGCTTTTATGCAGTAGTTACAACTTTGTTTGGCGTTAAACTGGTCTAGTGCGTGGGCTGCTACCTGGTTTGTGAAATAACAATTGCAACTTTGAAGTCATCGGCACATACAAAATGTTTGATTAAAGTGTAACTCGCAGGCATAAAATAAAAAATCTATTATTTATTTGTATCTAGTGAACAAGTAATAGGGAATATATTCTTCTTGTCCATAAAAGATCATTCCCCAGTTTTTCTGACTCTCATTCGGTACATCTACTGCACAAAGGAAGTTTCAGGGAATGCTGTTTTTTTTTCCTTTTCCCTCAGACTTAACTAATGCATCCTGATTGGCTAAAGCATCTTTTCCCTCCTGCTTTCTCCTCCCACACCTCTGTTCTTCCCTGATTGGCCAATATTTCACATGCTGAGAAGCTGTAGAGTCACACAATGACAATGCAATTTCTATTGCAGAGCGAGTGGGAGTGCCTGAAGACTGGGAGAAGGGTGGCCAATGCAAACATTGACAGAGTAAGGGAGGAAATGATGCCAGGATTGGCTTCAAGATAGATAATAAGAATTTTCTCTTTTTTACAATAGAAAAATTACTAAAATCAAAATATGAACAGTGCAATACATATGTTATGTAAGTAGACCAACAATGTATCTACTTATATATGTTTGAAAGAAAGGGGGAGAACCGAGAGCCTGATATGGTGTAGTATGTTAATAAGGTGATGTCTGATGAAGACACACACAATGGTTATACTCACAAGGACAGGTCGCCTCCAAGGCAACCACTGGATATGCAGGCAGGGAGAATTGTAACCTGACCCCGCTCAGAGTTAAGAGGTCGCTCTCTGTAGATAGAAGGAAATGGGGATACACCCCTCCACCCAGGGTGGACTAAACAATTATGTGGTATAACAACAGAGGTGCAAAGAAGAGTAAAATTAGTTAAAATTGTTAAAAAGGGGGAAGTGGGTGGACTCACCTCCCTTCTGAAAAAATTGCCAGACAACAGGCAGGTTACTTCAAGTTTAAAGTAACATTTATTATGAGCTCCAAAAGTGCACACGTTTCACGGGTAACAGTCCCGCTTCTTCAGGCAACCAATTTTTGGAGGGAGCAAAGTCGGGTCAAGAGCCAGATATAGCGCCTCTGTGCACCCATATACCTCCTACTTCAGCTGTCCTTTAACATGGGATTGGGGGGGGGGTAATGGAGTTGGCATAAGGACTTGTTTATAATTGTTATGAATATCAAACTTTTTTTATGGTAAACTTTTCCCCAAACATTCATCAGATCAGATATTTTCTTTATTTATGTTCCATTTTGTATTCCCCTTAGGTAACATAATCACCTTTTAAAAATTCTTTAGCTGAAAGCCATACCACTATTTCGATGAATTCTGCTTTAAAATTCCCAAACGTCTTTCCACAAAACCTGCAGCATCTGCTTGATTGTTTGTAAAAGGTATTTGTATCCTACATTAACCTTCTACTTTGTAACAAACAGTTGAGTTAAACAGAAGTGACTGATTGTGTGATAATAACAAATCTGTCAGAGAGCAAACTCCAGCCAGTACTAATTCAAGAAATCAATGATCTAAATCCAGTGTCCAATCTGTGTTTAATCTTGCATTACAGATGTTATCCAGCAAAACGACACCTTTATGATACGCTGTAAATGCTATGGAATTAAATGTTAAGACTATAACCCTTACTCACACATTTTCTAGAACGGCGGTTGATGGACTCATATTGCTCCTAGAAAACAGATGCGACCAGCTTGGTGATGGAAGTATACACATCACTCCACTGACAGCATATAGAAAAGTTCAAAGATTCCTTTAGTAATGGAAAGCTCAGATGTTTTATTTATCCTTTTAGTGACCTGAGGTGTTTTGCTCTGTCTTTTACCTACTAACCAGAAAGCAGGGAAGAAAAAAACATACTATTGGAGCAAGTGGCATTTTTTTATATGTCGATCTCAACAATATTTAGTAACTAAACACTTTCTACATATGGATTAGCAGAGATGGTTAGATGTACTCTCAAAACACACCTTTTTAGACAAGCCTATAATTTGCTGTAAGTAGCATTTGAAAATGCATTGCCTCATCTGATAGCCACCATGTCTCCTTCCCTAGTGTCTCCACTAGAGATGTTGCGAACATAGAATTTTCCATTTGCAAACAGCGAACACGAACTTCCACAAATGTTTATGAGCAGGCGAATCTGGCGAACCAGCATAGACTTCAATGGACAGGTGAATTTTAAAACCTGGCCGTTGTTTCAAGGGGTCTAACACCTGGACTGTGGCATGCCAGAGGGGATCCATGCCAAAAGTCCCACCAAAAATTACATAGTTGACGTAGAGTTGAGTTTTAATCTCTAAAGGGCAGAAATCACATTACATTCCTAAATCGGTGGAATTAAGTGCTTTAAAACGTCCGGCATGCATACATGGTGATAAGGTAGTGTAAGGGTTACCCCCGCTTCACACTAAGAGACCAAATGCAGCGTTAAATGCACTGCAAACCGCCGCAAAGAGCTTTAGTGATAACATCAGGTGAGCAAATCATTGTTTTTGCTAGTTGACACCTCCAGGACATAAATGTTAATCCTCTATGTGGCAGTCTTTGGGTAGTGGTGTGTAGGGGCTGCCATGCTTGTGCACATGCTCGTGGAGGTGCAGGCGATTACAGTTTTTCAGCCTCTATGGTCAGGCTGAGGTAGGTCATTGACAGTTAAGTGACCAAAAAAACCTGATTCTGTGCTGAGGCCTTATACAGAGAACAGTAGTGGATACTAGATGCCAGTAGTGGTGTGAAGGATTACTAGGTTATGGTCGGTACACTACTAGGACCAGCAGACCTGTCTCCAACAGCTAACTTGTGCACTGGACGCAGAGCAACAATACAATAGCAGGAAAAACAATGCACCAGCCCTAAGAAGGGCTTAGCTGTTCGGGACAATGTGGCAGCAGCAACAATCTGCACTGAGGACACAGAACACGGGCCTACCTAACCCTCTCCCTGTCAGCAGCACACTCTCTCTGATCTGCCTAGCACAAAAGCCAAACACGGACAAATGGCTGCTGTGCTGGCTTTCTGATAGGTAGGGGGGTGGTCCTGATGGGAGGAATAGCTGATTGGCTGCCAAGTGTCTGTGACTCTGGGGTGAGGGGTCAAAGTTTGGCTCCATTATAATGTATAGGTAGCGGATTGAACACGCCATGTGTTTGCCTGAGGGGGCGAATGCAAACACCACTTGTTCGCTGCAAACTATTTGCTAGCAGAACCGCTCAGGCCATCTCTACTTGTACATAAAATGCCTTTTATACCACCAGCAAGCAAACAAATACTCAAAATAACGTTGACAGTACGTTTTCACCTACTTTTAGTAGGCGCTCAAATGTTAATTTAAATAAAAAATGATCTCCTAGGAGAAAGCTCAGGAGAAAAGGTGATCATTTTTAATCTTCCTTTTAAAATATCTCTTCAGCACTTTGCTATAGAAAAACAAAACAGACAAATGATAAGCGCTCAAGGATGCACCTGAATTGTGAGCCATCAGCGGCAATGCAGAGCCCCCTAGGGCTGAATACATGCCTCTAATGCAAAACAGATGCAAAATTATGTGCTAACTCTAATCTAAAAATTTGAGAGTGAATTTAAAACAGTGAAGGCAGCTAGCCACTAGTATACTTACATTTCATTTTGCACAGTGGGAGACATGGCAGCGCTTTCAAACAACCTCATACCTGAATGGTTTAACTGCAATGGTGAGCAGAGCTCCAGAAACTGGACTAAATTACACACCCAGCATACACTGCAGGCAAAGAGAGGGAGGGGGAATTAGTGATTAAGCTGCATCAGTGGGCAGAGCTCCAGAAACTGGACTATATTACACACCCTGCATCACTATAGACCAAGGGGGGGTGTTAGCTTCAGTGATAATTAGTGCACAAATTATGACCTAATAGACTTCCCCACGGCGGTGACGTACCCCCTTGGGGAAGACCTACCTCTAACCTAATTCCCCCTCCCTCTCTTTGCCTGCAGTGTATGCTGGGTGTGTAATTTAGTCCAGTTTCTGGAGCTCTGCTCACCATTGCAGTTAAACCATTCAGGTATGAGGTTGTTTGAAAGCGCTGCCATGTCTCCCGCTATAGAAAAAGTACCAAAAAGTAAATAAAGAAATACTATCAAATTATTTTTTAATATTTTCTTTCTTGCTGGTTGTTTAACCTCCTGAGTGTTACGCCCCTCAGGAGGTTTTGCCAGTTTGTGTCCTCAGCTTAATTAATTAGATCAAATGGCTAGGGCAGCACGGTGGCGTAGTGGTTAGCTCTCTCGCCTTGCAGCGCTGGGTCCCTGGTTCGAATCCCAGCCAGGGCACTATCTGCAAAGAGTTTGTATGTTCTCTCCGTGTCTGCGTGGGTTTCCTCCGGGCACTCCGGTTTCCTCCCACATTCCAAAAACATACGGATAAGTTAATTGGCTCCCCCTAAAATTGGCCCTAGACTACAGTACTTACACTACATAATAATATAGACATATGGCAATGGTAGGGATTAGATTGTGAGCTCCTTTGAGGGACAGTTAGTGACAAGATATATATATATACACTGTACAGCGCTGCGTAATATGTCAGCGCTATATAAATACTAAATAATAATAATAAAAAAAAAATAATAATAATAATGGCTGCAAAACGTTTAGCTAGCACTAGGCTAGCTAGTACAGGTGTCCAGCACCCCCCGATCCCCCCTGATCTCCCACTTATACATTACCCAGACTGGCTCCAGCTCCTGTTAAAATTATTCTTAGTATTTTCTTGCTTTCTGGTGGCTTAAAAGGCATTTTCTTGCTTAAGTGTGAACATTTTAACCCATTCAGGTTCCGTCGTTTTCACGTGAGAAATGTTCACCTCCCATTCATTAGCCTATAACTTTATCACTACTTATTACAATGCACTGATCTATATCTTGTTTTTTCCGCCACCAATTAGGCTTTCTTTGGGGGGTACATTTTGCTAAGAGCCACTTTACTGTAAATGCATTTTAACAGGAAGAATAAGAAAAACCGGAAAAAAATCATTATTTCTCAATTTTCAGCCATTATAGTTTTAAAATAATACATGCCTCCATAATTAAAACTCACGTATTGTATTTGCCCATATGTCCCGGTTACAACACTGTTAAAATTATGTCCCTATCACAATGTATGGCGACAATATTTTATTTGGAAATAAAGGTGCATTTTTTCCGTTTTGCATCTATCACTATTTACAAGTTTAAAATAAAAAAAAATATAGAAATATTTCATCTTTACATTGATATTTAAAAAGTCTAGACCCGTAGGTAAATATTTACATGTTTTTTTTTTTATTGTAATGTTTTTTTTTTTTTTTTATTGTAAACATTTTATTTGGGTAGTTTTGGGAGGGTGGGAGGTAAACAATAGATTTATAATGTAAATGTGTGTTAATTTTAAATTATTTTTTTTTACAGGTGTAGTATTACTTGAGTTTGTTTACATAACGTCACTCTAAGCGTAACACACGCTTAGAGTGGCGCATCGGGAAGGGAACGGCCAGAAAAGGCGCAGCTTCTGAGAGAAGCTGTCGCTTTTTCAGCGGGGGAGAGGAATCAATGATCGGGCTCCGTTGCCCGATACATTGATTCCCTGGCTACCGAATCCGTGGCCGGGAGTGCGCGTGCACGTGCGCGATCGGCCGCGGGAGCACGCTGTAGCGCGCATGGTTCCTGGACGTAGAAACTACGCCCAGGAACCAAAATAGGTTAAACTAGGAGAAAACTCAGGAGAAAAACTAAATTGAATAGGGACCATGATGTCCCACACAGCACTACTGTGCTTTTATCTATTGTCATCAGTGTTAGGATTATTATTATTATTTAGTATTTATATAGCGCCAACATCTTCTGCAGTGCTGTACAGAATATATTGTCTTGTCACTTAACTGTCCCTCAGAGGGGCTCATAATCTAATGTCTAATAGTCTTATGTCTATGTATGGATCGTATAGTGTATGTATAGTAGTCTAGGGCCGATTTAGGGGGAAACCAATTAACTAATCTGTATGTTTTTGGAATGTTGGAAACTGGAGTACCCGGAGGAAACCCACACAGACACAGGGAAAACATACAAACTCCCTGTAGATGTTGACCTGGCTGGTGCTGACTGAACCTCTGCCATCCACTCATTTTTCTAAGCGATTCTAGGCATGTGCCTAGCGATTTTCTATTTATAACTAGCGATTTTTGGAGCGTTTTTGTGCAGAAATGTTTTTGGGGGTACAGTACAACTGCTAGTGTACTGGTTTTGTAACAAAAACGCTTGGAAAATCACTCTGATCTAGTGCTGATCAATGCAATTTTCCACTTTACTATACTTAACATTGAGGCTGAATTGCCTCAGAAAAGCTCAGAAATGCTGCAGGACTCACGTTTGTGTTGGAGAAAAAAAATCACATCGCTTTGGTATGATCCATCCCCTTCAAATACATTAGCCAAGAACTTTTAAAGCGTTAGTGCTTTTAAAAGCGCTCAGTAGCGCTCTTGGGGCTTGATTCACTAAACCGTGATAACTCATAGCACGGCCGCGCTAGTGTCTTTGCGCGCAATAGCAAATTTCCGTGTGCAAAAATTTGCGATTGTGCGCAAAACGTGAGAACGCTAGCGCGGCTGCGCTATGAGTTATCACGGTCTGGTAAATCAAGCCCCTGGTGTGCACCAGCCCTTAGTGACTCTTGGGTATTGGCTTTTTTGTGTGTCTCTTTGATGCTACAGGAAGCACACTATCACCATGTTATTGCCAGAATCAATGAAGGTACAGTATGTGCAACATTTATAGTGTTGAATATTGTTATTCTTTTTGGAACTACTATCAGCAGTTTTCCAGTCAGCCAAGAGACCACTCTTTTTGCAGGGCTGTTGAGCATCTCATCATTAGTCTCAGACATGCCTCTAGCAGGGTTGTGGAGCTAGATGATCAAAATCATAACCCCACCCTAAAGCTACAAAGCTACTTCCATGCAGATAAGCTGCATCGGGAGAGGCTCCCATGTGCAAAGCTTTTGAAGTAACTGAGTTATTATTTCATGATAGACACAGATAACATCTAAATAGAAGTTAATGCATAGTATGTTTTTATCTGTTTTCCCGCAGTTCAGCTTAACAATTTTATGCCTCACATATGTACAGTAAATGCTTGTTCTTCTGGCCATGACATTTTATACAAGTAGGCTGCTGCAGTTACAGATAAATGAATCAGTTGCCTTAAAAGTCACAACATTCTCAAAGAGCAATAGCTACCAGCTCTATTAGCAATGGGAGACTGTGAGCTCATATAATAAGCAGGATTCTTTTCTCTATTGCTTCGTGTGGTGGTTCTATGTTGTGATAGACATTGTTGACATCATACAGCCAAACTTACATCTGTATTATGCGATAGTCAATAGGATTGTATAAATCTTGCCTGGAAAGCATATAATGGCATAAAGGATAGAACTCTTGTTTAGCAATACTGGATCCATCATTCAAATATGGATCAGGAACTATCTCTATTGAGTTTGTACTGTATGCTCTGTTTATGTTTCCATAGGTTTCAGTCAGATACCCCGGTTTCCTTCCATATAAAGGAGAACTGTAGAGAGAGGTGTATGGAGGCTGCCATATGTATTTCCATTTAAGCCACACCAGTTCCCCGGCTATCCTGCTGATCCTCTGCCTCTAATACTTTCAGCCATAGACCCTGAACAAGCATGCAGCAGATCAGGTTTTTCTGACAATTTTGACAGATATGACAAGATTAGCTGCATGCTTGCTTCTGGTGTGATTCAGCCACTACTTCAGCCAAATAGATCAGCAGGGCTGCCAGGCAACTGATATTGCTTAAAAGAATATAAATATGGCAGCCTCCATATACCTCTCACTACATTTCTTCTTTAAAACTCGCAGATAAAATAACTGGGATGTCTGAAAATTGGCATCAGAATATGGCAGACATGTGACTAATATGATACATGACATATGACTATCCCGGCACAGTAAATTACCCATTCACCACTCATGCTGACATGGGGCCCATACACACTGCATACTATCCATTATATATTGGCCAATTAAGCATATACAGAGTACATAGTGCACCCCTTGGGGAGGCAAAATTCCACTTGCACAGCAGCAAAAAGTTAGTGAGCATCAAGATCAAATCTGGCTGCACGCATAGCTAAGCACATGTCACACAGTTCCTAGCTGGATTGCATATAGATGCGTGTGTTTATCTCACCACTTTCTCGTATTATGCAATCTGCCTGTGGGTACCCACATTGCAGGGAGGGATGTCCAGCACTCTTGCCTGCATACACACAGTGTGCGCGCTTTGCTTCAAGGGCTCCACACTCCAATGGTAGCTTGAATGCAGCTCAACACATCAGATGGATACTCATGGCAGGCAGGACGAGCAGCCTCCACATGCAGCAGTGCCAGTGGAGCAGTTATCAGTGTGGCACAAAATCTCTGCCCACTGACATGTTTCCTGCCTCCTCTGGGCAATTCCTCAGGGTGTCAATCATCCTATACAGATTACTTCCCTTCAGTGTTGCTGGGTGTGTCTCCAGTCCCACCCATCTTCCACTCAGCAAGCATTAAATCAAGAGGCTGCAGCAAAGAGCATTTTTCCATCAATTCAATTCACAGCTTCAGTTCATAGTTCTAAGTGATTAATCTGCCGATGCCAGATACCAGGGACTCTGATTATATATACTATATATATATATATATATATATATATACATATATATATATATACATATATATATATATATATATATATATATATATATATATATATATATATATATATATATATATATATATATATACACATACCTACATACAGTATATGTGTGTGTGTGTGTGTGTGTGTGTGTGTGTGTGTGTGTGTGTGTGTGTGTGTGTGTGTGTGTGTGTGTGTGTTTGTGTCCGATCAGGCAATATGTGCACTGCCTGAAACCAAAAATTATCGAGCACCACCACACCCAAATCACTTCCTGGGAGCCGTTATAGCCGCAATTAACATTGCTGTCTATGCAATGCCCTTTTTAACCCAAATTACCTGCTTCAGGATTTCTGCACGCCAGCCACTGCAGTATTCTTTGTAGATTTAAACACAAAACAACAAGGTAAAGATCATGAATAGTTAATATGGTTAGTAAAATCTTGTATAGAGCTAAAATAAATACAATTATATTTTTCTAAACAGAACTGTAGATTTACTATAAAGAATATAAATAGGATGTGGCTGGCAGGGAGTGTCTTATCTTGGGTAAGGGGGTAGGCCATCATGGTTTAGCTTCAAGTATCATCAGCCCCTGGAGAAATCCAGGAGGAAAAACAAAATGCAAATATAAGTATTTATGACTATAGCAACACTTTGAAGGTGAACTAAACTCAGAACTTCCTCTTTGCTCTAAAAGACTAGCCACAGCATAATAACCTTTATAGAAGAAAATAATTCTTCATTATAATTTACGGAAATCCTAAAAAAAACGGAAGCCTTAACTTGGAATTCAGTTTCCAGAGGGCACTGAATGTATGAGATCCCTGCAGAGCTCCTGCAGTTTATTCACAGCTACTGATGATAACACAGTTTGATCTGGTTAGATAAACAACACAGCAGCAGCAAATTTCTTAAGCACCTATATGTAGAAGGAAAACTTTTCATTGTGTGCTGTGCAAGAGTTTGGGGCCACTTTAGGGAACAATGGGGCACATTTATCAAACACACTGCATGGAAAACTGGAGCAGAACTGTTGCAAAATGGAGCAGATGTCACATCTGATTGGTCATTCTGAGCAAGTGTTCCAGTTTTGCATCGGTTTTGCACCAGATTTGCACCAATTCTCCTTGTACTGGTTTTGATAAATCTGTGCTAGTGGATTTTGTAGAACTAATGACAATTATTATCTTATATTTTATTTTATCCTACTTTTGAACATAACTAAATGCAGACCTTAGATTGATTGTCTTTATACATAAACCATAGCTATGCGAATACTATTATTCAATGCACTAAATATTAAGTAGACATAAAGTACAATTCTCAGATAATTTCTTTATATTCGGTGAACCTGTTAAGAGTTAATGAATAAGTTTTGAAGCACAGTCGGAACAATGAAACTTTACAGAAGTCCATTAAACAATGCTAAAATGAATACAGATTTCAGAGGAACAGTTTTAGCTCTTGCTATCAAGATTAAAGCATAAGTCAATCATTTTTTTGTGTAGAAAAAGCACCTTCATCAATATGATAATGAGAACAGTGTGAGCTATACCTATTACTAAGTTTAATGCAGTAAGTCATTGCTATTCAAATGCATTTCCAATATCCATCAATCACGGACGCTAGTATTTCACACATATAGGCTTCCCTAAAAATAATACCGCATAACCTGTATGAAAGAAAAAAAAGACTCTTATTTTGTTTTTCCGAGCTCCAGCAGAGTTTAGCGCTGCAGAAACATCTTGCAGTAATTATGCAGAAGTAAATATGCATGTCCTATTACCATTTATATTGCAATATATTTGTGTCCTTGCCACTGATTCTCACTTGAAGCTTTATCAAGATGTGTGAGTGTTTATATTTGGCAATCATATCCTCTTTTTTTACATTGCTCTTTTTGGCAACAGCAATTTATCGGCGCTTAGTATTTTTGGTACCAAGCTGCGAATTTAGCCTCCTGCAAATGGATTGTCCTCACATGTTGATATTTACTGTACTTTTCTAAACTTACCGTTATTCCTCTTAGCTCTATATTCCTCACAGTCTGCAGGGGCGTAACTAGAAGGGAGCAGTCCCTGCAACTGCAGGGAGTCCCAGAGCTGTGGGGTCCCCAGCTACTAACCTTCTTTTCCTGCGATACAGGAGTCTATACTTCAGATCGTACTAAAATGGGACACAGAGAGCCCAATATAGGGTACAGTAGTAGGTACTGGTGTAGGGTGGGTGATCAAGTAAGTAAAGTAATACTCACAAACCAGGGTTAAAAGAGGCCCTTGGTGTTATCTAGATCCTATACTGTTTCTATACACCTAATTTGCTGCCCGATGAAGTGGGTTTATGCCCATGAAACGTGCTGCAATACTAGTTTGACGTATGTCAATAAAATCATGTGTTTTTGAAATTGACAGTTTTGTGTCTGCTTCAAGGAGGTAAGTCCACTGCCTCTTCAGCATATTTTAACAATTTTAGCTTATTTTATTGTTTTGGCGCCTCTGTTCACTATTTACTATACTTCACATCAGGTGTTTTGTGGCTACACTTGTTATGAGTGTAAAAATCATGATAGCCACACTTGTTTTAGTGGCCTTGTGAGATGGGCCCCAAGGCCATGAAGGGCAAAAAGGGGAAGCAACGAAAAGGGTGTGAACATTGTATGGCCACATCAAAGTTTTGCTGGGGGCCCCCATGAATTGTAGTTAAACTACTGGCTATGCCCCACCACCTCTTTTACCCACAGTGAATATACTATCTCCCTTTTGAGGGTAACAACCTGCCATATCTTAACTGAACCACTTTTCATTGGTGAATATTATTTTCCATTTCTAACATACCACTCCCCTACTGATGCAAAAGAAACAAAACTAGCATATGCACTTTCCCTGGGCATACATGTAATAGATAATTATGGTGCTGGATTAAGTCTTAAAATATTGCCAATAGTAGGAATATCAGTAATCTTGCTAAAATATAACTATTGGTTTTAATAACCTCTCTCTCACACAAGCCCTCCCTACCTACAGTATGTCTATCACTAACTCCCTTTTACTAACCCCCACCTATGTCTCACACTCACTAACCTCACTCTACCTGCTCCTGACACAAACCCTCTTACCTATGCCATTGCCTAACACTAAATTCCAATCTCCTTATGTCTAATAGTAGTAACATGCCGCAGCCAATCTGATCCTAGTTTCCGGAAGAGCTACAAACACCACTTATTCATCCATGCAACAATCTCTGCTGTTATCCAAAGCTAGCCTAACTTCATGTACTGCTTAGTGACCCCAGCCACTGCAACCACCAATGTCCAGAGTTTGACTATATACAGTATTAGCCAAAACCCTTTGGTCATTACCCCCCATTACCAAAATTACTCTGTAGGCACGTCCAATTTACATTGTGGTCTATGGCAGCACCAAATAATCCGAACAGGACATGTGTCCAGAGCTGGATTGTGAGCAGCCCACAAAGGCCAGGACCTAGGGCGCTGGAAAGGCTGGTGTGGAATAGGTACTGCAGTATGCACTTGTCCTGTGACACAACCCTGCTGCCATAATTACCTGCTTCACTCCCTGTGCCTTATACTATCTCCACCCCAAAACCAGATGCCAGTTTTTGCTACCACTGTTTACATTTCCTGTGCAGCATTTTTTTTAGTAGGAGAATTTCCCATCCTTTCTTAATTATGTCCAGCCAATACTAAGCTACAATGCACATGTATCAATATAATAATCTTAACCAAGGAGCTAAGAGTTGCAGCTTAATAACCACAGTACCTAACTTAGAAGCTTTGATTTGCCAGTCCCAACATCTACCTCCAGGGATGGGCAATTAACTGATTAAGAGTTTTTTTTTCTTTTTACTACTGTGATTCCTCACTGGGCTCTCTTCTTCTATAATCTTTCAGAGTAATAGAGGCAATTCAGTGCGGATGAAAACAGGAAATATGGGCACTAGAAGTGCAGCAGGCATTTTAGGGCCGCCATAGGCCCTTAAAAATATTTGTATATGGGCAGAAATTTGGCACCGGATAAATGGGTGGTTGGAGGGCAGTTAGAGTTAGGATGGGTGTAAGGAAGGAGGATTTTAAGGTTAGATGTCAGGGGGTTGTTAAGGTTAGGCATTGGTGGGGGAAGGGTTCTGTGTGAAAGTAGGGTTAGGTTTAGCTATAGTAAAATATTGGTAATATTTACAGATATTTTACAAACCAGAATGACCTCTGTTAAATAGTAGAATAAAACAATATTATTCTACTATCGGCTTTTTCCCAACGCCCAAATCTCCTTTATTGAACCACACGTGCTGATCTCCATCTCCCTCCCAGTCTGAGAGCTGCTGTTTTGGAGACTACCGGAGAAAGAGTCAGGCATTATAGCGGTACTAACTGTAAATAAATATGTATGCAATCTTTCTTCTTCACAAATTCACAATTGCATCAAATGATCACATTTTATGTTCCCGTGCGGAGTCCAGCTTTAAGGGTTTCATGTGAGTCTCTGGCACAAAATGAAAGATTTGATGAAGACATGCATCAGTAAATCTCACAGCAATACAATTTAATATATAGCCATTAGAAAGATGATTGCTTTCAGCAAAATAATTGTATCAATATAATAAAAGTTTCTCCTCTAAAAAAACTGCTTACGGGGCTAATCCTTGTGGCAAATTAACAGTAAGGCAGACAATCATGTGTCCTGGGGGTGAAGGCTTCAAACACACCGATTTAAGGTTTATGACATCTTACCTGGCTTTAAAAGACTTCCACTGGTGTCGAGAATACGCCACAGCGGGAAATCCATTAAAGCACAGTGCAGCCTATAAGGTCTTAAAAAAATAGGTCAGCGGCAACATTAAAATCTATTTTTTATGTCCCCTATAAGTTATATTGAAAGCCACGAGGTTGAAAACAATTACATGATTATGATTTATATGAATAGGCTGCGTGCGACGGCGAAAACGATTAGGCAAGTAACTAAGAAACAAAACTCTAGATAATTTCTAAGCAATGCAGATTACAAAAGAAAAAGCAGGGTAAGTGGATTTTAGGACATGATTGTCACATATGTATATAAAACAAAGAAGAAATAAACTGAAGCTGAAGCTTTGTACTGAAGCTCAGGTACAAAAATAGATACTTACCTAAAGAGAGGGAAGGCTCTGGGTCCTGTTGAGGCTTCCCTCCCTGCTCTGAAGTCCCCCGTTGCTGAACGGGGCCCCCCAGAAGATTAGCGACAATGCATTGTCACTAATTACTGTATATTGGGGCCACGCAGCTACTCTTTCTCAAGTGTGGCCACGCAATAGCTGACCCATGCCTGCCCACGCATGTGCAGTGAGCCGGAGCCACGGGCGGACTGGAGCGACTACGCTTCATGAAGAAGAGCTGCACGGCACGATGTGGAGGGGGGCCACGCTCAGTAAGGGGGGATTCAGATCAGCGAGGGAAACCTCAATAGGATCCTGAGGCTTCCCTCTCTTAAGATATCTATCTGATCTTGATCCCGAGCTTCGGCTCAGAATCACTTAAAGAACTGCATCATAAGGGTACCCATTTCAGACCTTTATTTTTTTATTTAAATCTCTTTGTATGTTTTTGTTCTTAAGCTGTTCTTCTTATAGATGATATTATGTATAATCTGTATATGAAAGGTATTACCAGCATATAAATATTAGTGAAGATCGCAAATTTCGCATGATCATAAATTCACATCATAATTTGCAATACAACGTGAAATTATAAAGCAAAATTTGGGAAAAATCATCATTTTTCTCTCTCTCTCCTCCTCTTTTCCTACTATGCTGGCAAAAGTACGCTCACATATTCAAAGAAACTACCGTAATCTGGACATGATGTCTTTGATGCCCTGGCATCTCTTCTTGCATCATACTTCACTGACCCAGATTCGCCAGCTACACGCTACCACAGCTCAATCACTAAAGTCATGGATGCCTTTGCCCCACCAATGTCCTCCCTCATTGTGTCAGTCACCAACCCTGGCTGACCAAAACTACTAAAAAGTTGAGAAGGTGCTTTAGAGAAGCTGAATGACCAAACAAATGAGGACTTTGTTTCAAACAAAAAAAAACAACAACTCTCTTCCGCAAAACAGTGTTATTTTTCTTCCTAATATCCTCCCAATCCCACAATCCAAAGTGCTTGTTCAGAACTTATAATTTCCTTCTCCACCCCCCTCCTCCTCCTCCTTCTTCTTGCTTATTGGCTGAAGAATTTGCACATTCTTCTAAAAGGGACAAAATTGAAGTGGTTTTTCATGCAGCTTTCAAATTCACCTCTCTCATTGACTGCTCTCTATCTGCCTTCTCTTTACTCTCTGACCATTCTCTCTTCTCCAAATCCCATCTAACCATGTGTTTTTTGGATCCTATTCTTTCCCATCTCCTTCCATAGTTATCCTCCTCATTCATTCCTGTACTAACATTGCTATTTAACCTGTCCCACTCCACTGGAATCTTTCTGTCCTCACTTAAAAAGGCTGTTGGGAGACCACTGTTTAAACAACCATCTCTAGATCCCACACCACTCGTCAACTACCGACTTCTACCATTTGCATCCAAATTACTTGCATGCCATATACTGTACATGCTGATTGCTGAATGAAGCCATCATTTATCTGCTAGCTCACTGCTTGATCATTTTCAGTCTGGATTTTACTCAAACCACTCCACAGAAACAGCTCTTACTAAAGTGGCAAATCATCTTCTAATAATTAATTCCAAAGGCCATTATTCCATACTCATCCTTCACCAGTGTTTTGTACTGTCAACCACACCTTACTCCTACAGATACTTTCTCTTTCCTTTTCTCTTTTTCACAGGTTTAGTCAGTGGGGGAACCACAAGGCTCTGTCCTTAGTCCTCCCCTCTTTTCCATCCACATGTGTGGTCTTGGCAACTAAATGAACTCATTTGGTTTTCAACACCACTTATAACCGATGATACATAACTACCTCCCGGCCTCAGACTTTAACTCCCTCCTCACATGTATTCCTGACTGCTTTGCCTGCTATATTCTCTGTCATGACTTCTGGATTCCTAAAACGTAATATGAGTTCTGCCTGATATAACAATTAATGTTAATAACACCTCTATAACTTCATCTCCCAAAGCACAGTGGTAAGTGGTAATATTTGACTATTCTCTCTCTTTTATTCCTCACATTTACTCCCCAACCAGCTCCTGTCATCTCAAACTCAAAAACATATCTCGCATCCAACCTTTTAAGACACTACTAAAATGTTAGCACATGCTCTTATATCTTGTTTGGACTATTGTAATATACTGCTTTGTGGACTACCAACAAACAGACTGGCACCACTCCAATCTGCACTGAACTCTAGTGATGAGAACAAATTTGCATAATTATAATTTTTGCATCTTAATTTGCAATTATGATACAAAATGGTAACAAGAAATGTTGGGGAAAAATAATTATTAATTGTGCATGTAAACATTATAAGGAATTTGCTTGGAAGAACAAAGATAAATTGAGAGCCCAATATGGTGTAGTATTGTGAAGTTGGTTGTGGTTTAAAGCAAAATATTTAGATATACTCACAAACATGGGTTACCCATAGGCAACCACTTCAAGTGCAGGTGGGGAGTATTAGAACCTGACCCCACTCAGGTTTTTAAGATGTCGCTCTCTGTAGATAGGAAACGGGGTAGCACCCCTCCACCGAGGGTGGAATCAAGATTTCAGCAAGGCTTGGTGTACAGAGGCCCCAGAGTAGAATAAAAACATTTAAAAAACGTCTAAAAGAGGGGGATGTTCAGGTGGACTTACCTCCCTTGAAAATATAAAACTAAATTGAGTCACAATATATCAATACAATTTTTTTTTATTTAACTCCACTTAGTGCAGCGCGTTTCGCAGGTGTGGTCCTGCTTCATCAGGCAAACAGGAGTATAACTCAATGGGTCTAAATGCAGAAGTGAGCGCTAATGGGCCTCCCGACACATCTGCGCCTCCCTGCAGTAGCATGGGCTGCTCCCCCTAGTTAAGCCCCTGATCTTTAGGTGAATTTGTTAAAGTGACTCTGTTATTTGGAAAAAAAAACATACAGTAAGCCTAGCTGAATGCAGCACTCTGATGATACTCACAGTCAATGTTGTGCGTGAACTGATCTGCATCAGTATAGTGGAGTACTCCCCCGTGTCTAGCACGTGCAGATCTCTTACTTGATTAACAGATGGTAAAATGCCAAATTTAAAAGACTTAAAACACTCTCCTGTGAAATCCACATTCATGTGAATGTGACAATATACACAAGAAGGCTCTGAGCTGTCACTTTTCCTGTTGTCAAAGTAGATGTTGATATGCAGCTTTCTGCAGTAAGAAGATTTTAAAGAGGAACGGTAGTGAAAATAAAGTAATTAATAAAAGTGCTTATTTTTTTACAATATTCAGTTATAGATTATTTAGTTAGTGTTTGTCCATTGTAAAATATTTCCTCTCTTTGATTTACACTCTGAAAATTTCACAGGTGGTGACAATTAGTCCTGCCAGGTGATGTCTGTGGAATGTTTGTTACTAAGAGTTCTAGGTACAGATAGAGCTACTGCTTGCTTGGCAGTGTGAAACAACCATTATCTCCCACAACTAAACAAGGTTCACAGACAGTAAACTGTCATGATCTACTTTCAAAGATGTACTCGATATTTCTAACTACATACTTAGATTGCATAACATTACAGTTTGCACTTTCCTCCTGTTTTTTTTTTAGTTAGGTAATTAGTACAAGGGGAGTGAACACTTGTTTATTCTGCCTGTTTCTGTTGATCTTGACCCTCAATGGCTACATTTTAATATAAATGCTGCTATTATCCAACCCTACCAACCATACAGAAGACCACAATGTTGCTGTTATGCAACCCCACCAGCTGGGCCCATTGTGGGGTCTCCATGATCAATCTGACGGTATCAACTCCTTTAATCTGTTATCAGACACAAATAAGTTATCTCACTTTAAGATCATGCACAGCCTTTGCCTTTAGCCAGCAGAACTTGTGCTGTAATTATTTGGCTTGCTTTGACCTCTCTCTCCAAGCAGAAACCAAAAGCAGAAATCCTCATTTATTATCTCACATTGCCCTCTAGTGACAAATGGCCATAAATACACATTACAGCAGTACTGATTAGAAACTAGGAAATCTAAGAGAAAAGAAATAAAAAAAAGTGCTAAAAAATTGGCCTGGCTAAATAAAAACATTTAGAGAAATATCCATCACTGTGTGGTTTCCAATACCCCATTAGCCATTTGGAAATTCGATGAAAAAAGAAAAACTAAATTTTTTGTGAAGATTTTTCGCATTTTGGGGAACCAGTGACTAAGTAAAAAAAAACGATTTCACTCATCTGCAATGTATACTTCTATTGCTTATGCCCAATGAAATTCACATAATGCTTAGCAACTCAATTGAACATCCAAGCAAAGTAAGTAGCTAGTTTTGTTTTGACATAGCGTATTGTTATAGTGTGGATTACCTTATCTGCAACCTAATTAGCAATATGGTCTCAGGTGTAGAGAAGATAAAGGTAAACTAATAGTGGGGGAGAATTATCAACGCATTACCACATTAACGCATTAATCTGTTCTAACCAGCAGGAAGAACAGTTCTGCATAATAATAAGAACCTTCTTAAATCCTAGGTAATAATGGCAGTTTAGCATGAATTTCTAAAGCTGCACTACAGTTCAAAAAAGTGCAAATCCATCCCTAAACTGGTGCAGATTAAGAAGTGCTTGATAGCAGTTCTACAGATGTAGAATTGCAGGCTAGACATGATTGCAGAGTGCAGGCTATACATGATTTGTGTGGTGCTCCTCCCCCTGCTGAATTCCTCCTCACAGCCTGCTATCAGTACAGCAGGTGTGTTGGTTACCTCAGCAACAGCAATTCCCCTCACACACTGCACTGTCTGAGAGACCTTCCTAGCTCCTCCTTTTTTACAACAGTTTTAGAAGGAATCTGCACTATCTAATGCTTTCTTAAGATGCCGAGACAGTTCTGCATGGATTTCTAAAAACCTACTAATATTTTGTCTCAGACACTCTTGATAAATCTGGCCCATTGACTCTGATTGGAAATGCATAACTGCTCTTCAGCCATATTGACGCACTGTTTGTTGTGTTTGTCTATCACAAGTGACATGCATTTCACATGTGTGATATTTATACTGTGTTGATTTTGGGACTTTCCAAGATTTTCGCTTCAACACCAAACATGTGTACCAAAGAGGGATGTAACACTTCTGTCAACACTCAGCTGATGTGAGTTGTCATAATAAACACCTACAACATTTCTCATATGTGATAAATAGTAGTCACAGCAAAGACAACTGTCAATGCAGCTTTTGCATTTGCTTGGATCCATTTGCAAATTCGCATCCAAAAAAGTTTTGTTGCCTCAGAAGCCACAGTAAAAGTTATAGATAAAGCAAGAGGAAATAAAAAAAAAATAAAAAAAAACATGCTGTTTATTGTTGCAGGAGAGAAATAGTTATTTAAGGGTACCCAAGGCAAACCACTGGTAAAAATATACATTATACAAACATAAAGCATTGTGTGCTCAAAATAGTATTTAAAACAGGGTATGAAGTAAGAGAAAACTGTTTATGCAACCAAATTAACCATACAAAAATAAAGCCTTCAGTGCACAAAAAACTGTGTTTAACCACTTCATTACACCAGGTTTTTTTCCCCTTAAAACCAGAGCAATTTTCACATCATGCTCCTCACATTCATTCCCCAATAACTTTATTATTACTTGTCACGGCAAAATGATCTATACATTGCATTTTTTTCACCACAAATTCTGTGGATGGTACATTTTTCTATGAATTATTTATTTTGTATGCATTTTAAAAAGAATAATAAGTAAAAAAAATCATTATTTCTTTTTTAGACATTACTGTATAGCTTTAAAATAAAATGTGCTCTTGTAGATTAAACCCACACATTTTATTTGCCCATTTGTCCCAATTATTACAACAAATAAATGTCTCCCAGCATTATGCTTTTGATGTGTGCTGTTAAACTTGGGTGCTGTCTTAAGTGCTCATTAAAAAAGTTCGTTATAACTGTGAATTGGGGCGCCAGACTCGATGGATAAAAGAACGACTGCCGGGGGCCACCTGCAAATGCAAACTATGGCTATAAACAGTGGTTGCCTATGGCAGCGCCCACATTTAATCGCGCACATCACACTCAAAATTATGTAACCCCCGTTTTGGCTCCCTGTTGTTTACAATGCCTTCTCCATAGCAATCTCTGCCTGGTACCAAGCTTTAACAAACAAATGTAAGTGTTCCAGGGACACGGTATCATTGTTCCGTATGCTACAAATACCACAAGTTTCAGACACTGCCCAGACCATTGATTCATTTATGCTATCTGTTTCCTCTCACAGCAGTGAATGGCAGGATGTAAATATGTGCGAATAAACCTGTGTCTGCAATAGATGACTCATCACAACAGTATTGACATGGAGACTGCTATAATAACCGCCAGAGAACTAGTGGAAGTATTCAGCATGCAGTGTAGCCTTTATTACAGTAACATTTTTTATCATTATTTTTTTTGTCAGGGAAGCTGACCTCCCTGCCATGACTAACAAGCTGAAATTCCACTTTTTCCCTTTTTTTTCCTTCACTAAAACTCATTAAATGTTTTTCATAATTGTGTTTTGAGCACTGTATTTCTCTATCCTCTGAGGCACGGCTGGAGTACAATGAATCTGAAACAATTTAAGCAAGATTGCTGCAGTCTGATCTGTTGCTAAGGTTGCCAGTTACTGCTGCTAATGATAACTTCCTTATCAGAGGGAACACTGAGCGGAATAAGATATGCAGATGCTGACAGAATGCTGAAAATTGGGTGAGACGTTGGGCTGCTAGCTAAAGGGCAGAAAACAGCATAGAAATGTAATGCGTTTTGGAAATCATCTGTGAAGGATGTCTGACACAAGCTTTGCTGAGGAAACTTGTGCATAAAGAAGAACTTTAACCCAGGAGTATATTTCATCCCAATCAGTAGATGATACCCCCTTTCCCCTGAGAAATCTTTACCTTTTCTCAAATAACTCATCGGGGGGAATGTATGGCTGATATTGTGGTGAAACCCCTCCCACAGTGTGATGTCAGGGCCATGGCCTTGAGAGTTTCTAGTCTGTGAACTTCTTTGCATCGTGGGACATAATCATTAGTGGGAGTGTTAATAGATAATGGCAGTTGATAATGTAGTAGAGATGATGGCTTGCAGGGTCATGCTGAATCAAATAACCTTAATAAATTACACTGTGAATATCAATCAGTTCTTGATCTATTTTCTATTGTTTAACTTCTCACTTTGCAATGTATTGATTCCACACCCCTGCCCCTCCTCCCGGAGCAGTGCTTTTCAGCGCTGCTAGATTTGGGCGCAGCCAGCGCCGCCATAGACTATAGTAGGAATCAGTCTATAGCGGCGCTCAGTGAGTAACGTCGGCTCCTTCAGAAAATGGAGCAGAAGTTGCTTAAAAAACACAATAATTCTGCCTCCAGCAATCGCTGGAAGCCGAATTATTTCATTCCCCCACTATCCATGGCAGCCTGGAGGAGCAATAGTAATTAACACGGCCCGGACTTGTGCAGAAGCAGGATCAGCCTTATACCGGCTGTGTCCTGCACCCAAGTCTACCGGCGCCGATTTCAAATGTGCTCCCTCCTCCCCGCCCCCCCCCCTCTATATTTTGCTAAAGTCCTCAGGGTGGAGATCTTTTGTCTGAATTAATTATATATTGCCATTTTATATGTTGAATTGTCTGTGTTGCATAGGGAAGTATTTATAATAAAAAATGACCAAAAGTCTGAAACAGGCTGTCTACATGTGGGTTTGATATGGCTGTGTAAAACTTAAATCTATAGGCTTGCTATACACCAGCAGTTCTGGATGCTAGCCTGGCTTAACAAGGGTGAAAAGGGATAATTTGCATATGCAGTGGTAGTGCATTGTGGGTAACCACAAATGCTCACTTATAATTGAATTATTGCAAATTTCCTTCTGTTTTAAGAAGACAGATTATACCAAGCTTTGCTTTTTAGTAGGAGAGCTTTTTGGTTTATTTTATCCCCTATACATTCCTAGTAGTTTGGGTCACCCTGAGCTGCTTGGTTACTCTGTAATAAAAAATGTGATTGCCTGTTTACTTGTTTTACCTGTTGGTGGCATTGTGTGCAGGACTAATGTACCATTTACCAGAAGGGGTCTGATCAATACTTTAGGATTGACTTGTAGTTCAAAATTTCATCTGCAGATGACATCAGATTTCTTTACTTTCTGGGACTTCCTCCTCTTGCCAGCAGAGGTCACCCTGTTGCCTGAGACTTGCAAACCTGATCTGCTGACACACCCATCTCTCCCCTTGTATAAGACCAACTTCCCTTGCAGCAGGTGCTAGAACACCAGACAGCTGAACTCTAGTCTCCTGTATTTCTGCTCTTCTCTTGCTCTGTTTTGGCTTTTGGCTTTCGTGGAGAACAGAGGGAACCCGGAGGATGCTGAAGCACCTTGTTGGTTGCCCCGGGGGGCGGGGGGATAGGTCCAGAGGATGCCCCAGGTAAGTTTAGATTCCACTTTTAGTTTCTATTTAGGGTCCCATTAAGTGTATGTGTGAGTGAGAGTCTGTGTGTGTGTGTGTGTGTATGTGTGTGCATGCGTGTGTGTGTGTGTGTGTGTGTATATACATACGTATGTGTGTGTGTGTGTACGTACGTACGTGTGTGTATGTGTATGTACGTACGTACGTGTGTGTATGTGTATGTGTGAGCCTGTGTGTGTGTATGTGTGTGCGTGTGTGTATGTGTGTGTGTGTGTGTGTTTATGTGTGTGTACGTGTGTGTGTGTATGTGTGTGCGCATGCATGCGCGTGTGTGTGTGTGTGTGTGTGTGTGCGTGCTTTTGCAATTTGGTGTACATGCCATATATATTTGTGCATAATGTCTTAGTTAGTTAGACTAGTTTGGGATGTCGTTGTACTGATTTACTTGTTGTCCTTGTTTGTCTATACACTGTGTGGCTGCACTTAATAAGTGTTGTTGCAAACACTGCTCACCTGTGCATGTCTTGTGGGTTCCGTAACATGGCCTATTTAAGATTTCCGTGCTTATGGAGGGGTGACTTGATAATTTGCAGAAATAATCACTGCTTTGATTGCCTTCTGTAATTTTTTCACAGCTCCAGTCTCTAGAATGGACTCTCAGATCACATTTGGAAAATGGCTGTCACTAATGCGGTCACGAATTGATACTTTTAACTATGACAACCTATGCCAAAATAGCAAATGGATGTTTGAGAATAAAAAAAAAAAAATTGTGCTGCTTCACTCTCAACGTGAAGATGAATGCTTTTTTTTGTGATCATTTAACTTTACCTGACGTCCAAAAATATAGTGATTTGCTCATTGCTGATTATCATTTTTCTGCAGCAATAACAGCATTCTTCTAGTGATCAGCTGATTGCCACCAATATAGATAAGTATCAAAATGGGACTTCTAAGTGAGTTAAAGGCTAAGTCCAGGCCGAGATATAATTTAAAATACGAAATTTACATTTATTGTTGTCAATACAGTAAAACTCACTTACATTAAAGAGAACACCTTGCTCTTTTATTGGGCACGTAACGTGCTTTATTTGTTTGAAGAGAGTGAGTATGGGAGTAGGGAGAAGGATGCAAGCAGTGAGGAGTGTGCAAGGTAGCATGTGGCCGTGGAGTTAGCGAAGCAGTAAGTACCCATGTAGTGAGCGATGCAGCAACAGTGGAGAGGCAGCATTGAGACGACACAAACTCTTCACTGAGGACAGAGGGAGAAGAGAACAGTGAGGCAGTGGATGGTGAGTATGTTTTCTTTATTTTTTTTACCCCCACTAACTACCAATGCTTGTTTATGTGTATGGCCAACAAGGTCAAGGATGTGTGTGGGAGGAGGGGCCCACCAGTTAAAGAATGAAAAAAATGACCAAAAAAACCCCACTATTCAGAAAACAGAAATCAGAAGTCCAAAATCCTCAGAATCGGTTATCACCATTAGTGGAAATCGGAATTTCCGCAGAATCAGCAATTCAGACCATCCCTAAAAGTGAACATGAACAGATGCTTTATTTCAGCTTTCCAAACTTTGAAAACTGACGGTAGAACTGCTTACGTACGTCCAGGTGTAGCTCTAAATGATGAACTATTGCTTTTCTCTGGCCTTTGCTAACTGTACAATATTCCGTTCCCCGGGGAAGGCCACTGTAACTCACCCCTGGATTTACTCCATATCAGGAGAAAGAGAAGGCTTAAGAACATATTGATCACGCTACTGTATGGCCTTGAATTCTTAACAGCTTCAACTTTCTACCCTTGTTAAACTTTGCTGAAGATTGTACAGCCTGCTCTGGAAGACTTTTCACAAACGAGACAAGCTGTATTTGAAATTCATTTCTTGTAAGATGACAGATTTTTTTTACATCTTGCTTGGAGAAGACGGTAGAAGGTGTGGGGAGAGGCGTAGGATAGGAGGTGAAGAGGAACAGAAGAGGTGGAGTGGGGTGGAATGTAGTGATAGATTACGAATGACAAACCCATCAATCATGCAAAATATTCTATTGCGCAATTGTTGCAGAGTGGAAGTTATACTGTATCACTCAAAGAGATGTGTTGTTTTTTTTTTTTTAAATTATGCTGCAACTTTATATAGAATGTGCATGCTGAAAAATTAGATTGCATAGCTCTAGGGAAACCACTTTGTGAAATTCAACACAGCATATTGGTTGCGAGTGCCAAATTAAGCATTGTTTCCTCTTTAAATTGAACTTGAACCACAAAGTACCTACAATCAGTGCCGAGCGGAAGAAAGGTATTTCCTGTACATATCTTAGCAGTGCTTGTCAATCAAGACGTGAGCAGCAGCATGTGTATTGGCACATACATTCAGGCCCTACGTGCTTCGCAGGGGAAGGCCAGTGCTATAGCTGACACTTAGGGGTGTGGCATGTTGGCAGGGGTTAAAGGATACATGAGGCAAATTATAAAAAAATCAGGTTTACTTTCCTGGGGCTTCCTCCAGCTCCTCGAAGCCTATGTGTCCCTTGCTACAGCTCCGCTCTCTACCAGTGTCCGTAGTGGATTCTGGCCATGCCAGGAGCATTTTGTACAGATGCAATACTTCTATAGCCTCACCCTCACGCATGCACAGAAGCCACCGACTTGACCGGGTCGATGGCCAATACGGAGAGGAACCTGGTAGACTTATGGAGAGCAGAACTGTGGTGAGGGACATATAGGCTTCTAGGGGCTGGAGGAAGCCCCGGTTATGTAAATCAGTTTTTTTTAATAACTTGCATCCTTTAAGCAGACTTATGTTATTTTTCTTTATATTCCTATGTACACTTAAATCCAGTCCCCCTAAGCAGCTGCTACTAAAATCCAGTGGGAGAACAAAGGGGAGGTAAGCAAGGCTAGGGGGTGCACATTCTTGCACACATACACTTACTTCCAGTGTCCATTTCTAATAGATGGCACTACCAACCCTCCAGTGTATTGATTTCTTTGCAGGTACTATTTCCTTATGCCCCTTTTAGCACATATACTGTAAACTTCATATACATATGGCATGAAGTGTCATGGGTTTGAATGTAGCATGGTTTGTGTCTACAGCCAAAGCCCATACCCTCATATAGGTCTGGCACTGCCACTGAGGCAAAGGGGAAATTTCCCCAGGGCCCGACCACTCCAGGGGCCCCTGTACCACCAAACTCCCCAGGTGGTCTCCCGCTGACTGCTCCCCGTGGCCCCCACACGTTTCATGCCTGAGCTGCCTTGTATTAACTCACTGGTTCCTGCAGCTGCTCTGTTCTGATCTCCATCTTCATCCATGCTGCCTGCGCCTTCTGTATGCCCAGGGCGTGTTATTTACACATAACATCTGCTGGATGAAAAATGCGCAGGCAGCGTGGCTGAAGATAGAAATTGGAACAGAACAGCCACAGGAACAGGTGAGTTACTACAAGGCAGCTCAGCTATGGGACATGTGGGAGGTATGGGGAGCAGTCAACGGGAGACCACCTGGAGAGACTGGTGGCTCCAGAGGGAGTGGTGGACCACCTGGGAGGTCCGGTGGAGCGTGTTGCCCCTGTGTGTGCTGATTATGTCGAATATTTGTGGAGGCCTGGATTTTTGTGCCAGGGATAAAAACAAAGGAGAGTATAGTAGTTAAGGTAAGGTTTTCTTTAGGATGGTAACGTTTCATACATACATACAAAGCAAGTTGCCAGCATGGATCAGGGCTTAGTGCATTGGAGCAAAAGTGCAGGGACAATGCTGCATAGATGTGACGCTAGGCTCCAGAACTCATTCTGCTATTATGCTGGGGGGGGGGGGGGGGGGCACAGTAGTTGTGCTTGGAAGTGGGGCTGAGTGTGACATTTGCACTGGGGCCACTGGCTCTGTAGCTACACTACTGCATACTGGCTTGAACTGGTTTGTGAACCCTAGTCAAAGGCTTAAACCCTACAGCAAAGTCAACACCCTTAAAGAGAACCCAAGGTGTGTTTAAAGAATGTTATCTGCATACAGAGGCTGGGTCTGCCTATACAGCCCAGCCTCTGTTGCTATCCCAAACCCACTAAGGTCCCCCTGCACTCTGCAATCCCTCATAAATCACAGCCGTGCTGTGAGGCTGTGTTTACATCTGTAGTGGCAGTCTCAGCTGCTCCCCGCCTCCTGCATAGCTCCGGTCCCTGCCCCCGTCCCTTCCCCCCAATCAGCAGGGAGGAAAGGGATGCAGGCGGGGACTGGAGTTCTGCAGGAGGCGGGGAGAGCAGCAGACTGACACTATAGAGATAAACACAGTCAGCTCTGACAAGATGTTTGTCAGCAGCATGGCTGTGATTTGTGAGGGATTGCAGAATGCAGGGGGACCTTAGGGGGGTTTGGGATAGCAACAGAGGCTGGGCTGTATAGGCAGATCCAGCCTCTGTATGCAGATAATATTCTTCAAACCCACCTCGGGTTCTCTTTAACCAATACACTACCCAACTGCTCCTGGCATAACAAAAGTGTTCTAACTCAGTGACTGATAGTAAGGGCAATTCTTGGCTATTGACCTCACTTTTTACTACACAGCAGTAAAATAAGAATGTTTTCTCTGTGCAAAATCTGTCATATGTTATCTCAACCTCTATAAAAATGAAATATTATCTACAATATTAACACACAATAAAAACGAATATAAAAAACAAATATTCCTTATATATATTCCTAATATAAAAAACAATTATATTAGGAACAAAACTGAACACATTTTCAGAAGTGAAACAAAAAAAGAAATTAAGGCTCTCTTTACCATTTTAGGAACCTATTAAATAGAAACTCCAGTTTTGTTGAGTGAATAAAAATGTTTTTCGGGTCAGCTCTGTGCATTGTATGAAATTTTAACAAGTGTTATTTCTGTTTCAATATATTTTGTTGAGAGATCAAAAGCAGCAACAAAGATAATCATTGTTTTACAGTAAATGGACAATAAAATAATACAGTAGAGCAGGGGTCTCAAACTCGCGGCCCGCGGGCCATTTGCGGCCCTCGATACAATATTTTGTGGCCCTCGCCGGCAAAAGCTTCCTTATAGTTCGCTTCAGTGCTCCCAAGTAATCCGTCGCATCCCCGCCGCTAAACGAGGGCTGCAGAGCCCCCAAATTGCCCGGGGGGCAATCCGCCGGCATTTCCTGAAAGGGGCAGAGCTTTCAGCTTCAGCTCTGCCCCTCTTGACATCAATCGCCGCACGGATCGCCACCTCTCCCCGCCCCTCTGTGAAGGAAGAGTGAGAGGCGGCGATGCGCCGCGATTGTGAAATTCCTTATGCGGCCCAGCCTCATCCTGACTTTGCCTCCTGCGGCCCCCCAGGTAAATTGAGTTTGAGACCCCTGCAGTAAAGGAACATAACAGATTTTGTGTCGGCAAACCAGTTCAAGCATTATGCGGCCATTATCTACATTCAGGCAAAGTTTGTGAACTAAATAAAGCACACAAGGTGTTAATCCAATGAGACTATGCTAACACACTCATACTGTGGTACCACAAACAGCATGAAATTAACAGGATATAACTCTTGTACACTATCCGACCTTATCCAAATATTAACAGTACACATTCAAAAAGGTAGACTTAAAGGAACACTATAGATCTACATATTTTTTTCAATTGAGATAGGAATTGTTTGGGAAGTGCTGCCAAGTACTGGTGTATACATTTCACTGGCAACCTCTTTGTTTACTGTTATCAAAATACTTTCAAACTTTACTGACGCCAAAACTGACGGAAGAATGAGCCATGAGGAGAGGGGAAATTCCCCTCACACTTGATCAGTTAACCCTGTGTGTAACTGTGTGAGAGAGAGAGAGAAAGCTCACAACTTTTGTCACAGCTTTTCATACCGTTTTTGCTTTCTGAGAAAAATACTCTGTAGTCTGATATGCAACACTGGCTGTGCATTGAAGCAGACAGCCCTTCTGCAATTGATTTGTCCCAATATAGCTAAATCCTACTCTCAATAAATTACAGCTTTTGCCTCTGATATTTAACATGAAAATTGTGAAAATGTTTACACAGCTACTTAGACATTATTTGTACATTGTCATTTTAGAACACTTGGGCATTGATAGTATTCCTTTAAGAAGAAATGCAGATAGTGGAAAAAGAGATGGCACAGTTGAAAAGGATGGGAGAGACACTTCCTTTTCAAAAGGAAACCTGATAGAATAGCGGTATGCAAACTATGACAACGAACAGTTGGCACCAGTGCCTACTATTTTATTGCTCGCCCTTTAAATAGGATGCCAATAAAGTAAGGCATTGGCTGGCGTCGTTAGTGTTAGGAGTTGGGGGTGGGACTTTAGTATAAGGAATAGAAGGTCTTTAGTGTTGGGGAAAGGGGGTCTTAGGGTTGGGCACCACCGGGGTAGGGGGGGGAAGGTAGGGATAGGCATCGGTAGAGGAAGGGTGTGTAAGTAGAGGGGGGGGGGAGTCTCCTGAAAGTATTCTTATGGAGATCATTTATAATCTTGCCTACAAAATAAGTTTAAAGGCCGGTTCACACGGACGGCAGGCGGCGTTGGGGCGGCCAGGAAGTCGCGTCGTCCTGTGACGTCCCGTTCGGTGGCGGCGGTACAGAGATCGTCGCGATCGGCGTTTCTCGGCCCCGCAGGGGGACATGAAGCCGCGCCGGCTAGCCGTCCCTGGACGTTGCATGCGGCTTCTAGGGACGGCCGAAACGACGCGTTAAATCGGGATTGGAACGCCGCGCTTATGCTATCGACGGTAATCGACGGTAACCGCGCAATGCTAAACTCTCCCATTCACTTGAATGGGAGCGTTTAGCCGATGGGTCCCGAACGCTTGGCGGTAGACGCCGCCTGCCGTCCGTGTGAACCGGCCCTAAGTTCTTAACTGAAAAAGAACTAAAATTTTTAAAAAAAGTAATATCAAACACTTATCATGCTTAAAAAGTATTTTATTGATACACTGTATAAACATTGCCTGCGAGAAAGCTCAGGAGATAAGTTCATTGAATTGGGGTCATTCCATTTACATATGATGGAGAATATACATGAAAATTAGCAGTTTTAGAAAACTTTTGCAAAAAAGTTTTATATACTGGGGTAGTGAAAAATAGCCATATATGCTCATAATTGTTTAGGTGTTCCTTTTAACTGCTCAGTATGTTTTTTGAGTTCTGTTACCATTGCAATGGCAAGAGCAGATTTCCACTGCCTGTCAGTTCAAAATAAAAAAAGGAAAGGTAATATTTTAAAGTAAAACCATTAAAATATAGAAAGCCTTGTATAGCTCTGTTAAGTGTTAACCACTTTGTCCTCCTTGACGTATAAAAACGTCAAGGAGGACAGGCGCGCTCCCGCGGCCGATCGCGCGCGTGCACGCGCACTCCCGGCCGCGGAGTCGGTAGCCATGGAATCAATGTGTCGGGCTATGGAGCCCGATCATTGATTCCTCACCCCCGCTGAAAAAGCGACAGCTTCTCTCGGAAGCTTCACTCTTTCTGAAGCTGTGTCCCTCTAAGCGTGCATTGTACGCTTAGAGTGTTGTCATGTAAAAAAAATCGAGATTGCCATCTTGTGGCCAAAAAGTAAAACTACAAGTAAATACCCAAAAACATTACAATACACCAATATTTCCCCAAATAAAACACTTTTATATCCCACCCTCCCAAAAATGCCCACATAAAATGTTTAATAAAAAAAAAAAAAAAAACATTACTATAAAAAAAAAAAACCACATAAATATTTACCTAAGGGTCTAAACTTTTTAAATATCTATGTAAAGATGAAATATTTCTCTCTATTTTGTATGTGTAAATAGTGATGTATGCAAAACGGAAAAAATGCTCTTTTATTTCCAAATAAAATATTGTCGCGATACATTGTGATAGGGACATAATTTAAATGGTGAAATAACCGTGACAAATGGGCAATAACAATACGTGGGTTTTAATTATGGAGGCATGTATTATTTTAAAACTATAATGGCCGAAAACTGACAAATAATGAATTTTTTCATTTTTTTTCTTATTCTTCCTGTTAAAATGCATTTACAATAAAGTGGCTCTTAGCAAAATGTACCCCCCAAAGAAAGCCTAATTGGTGGCGGAAAAAACAAGATATAGATCAGTTCATTGTGATAAGTAGTGATAAAGTTAGAGGATAATGAATGGGAGGTGAACATTGCTCGGATGCATAAGCTGAAAACGACTGAGATGTTAAGTGGTTAAAATAAACCTGAGACAGAACGCTGGGAATGATTTTTACTTGACTGAGGCTTCCTTCAGCACTCTGTAGTCGATGTGCTTCCCCAATGTCCTTCAATGTGTGGCTATGCAGTCCACGATTCAGCTGGGTTGTGGGCCACTGTGCATGTGTTGGTCTGTATTGCACGCCACCTCCATTGCTCTCCCTTTGCTGGAAGCATCCTGTGCAAGCACAGTCACAGTCTTAACCTCCTGAGCATTACGCCGCTTAGGTTTTGAAGGCTCAGGAGTCCCCCAGGTGAAAACTACTAGATTAAATGTGATCAGAACTAATTAGCTAGCACTAGGCTAGCTAGTATAGGTGGCCAGAACCCCCTGATCGCTTCCAAACCCCGCGATCCAGCCGCTTATACATTACCCAGCCTGGCTCCAGCATTTGGCGCAGCCTCCCCAAACAGCTCCGCTCTTCTCTATGGGGAGGATCGTACATGACGTTATCAACATCATGATGCCATGCGCAGTCTCGATCCTCCCCATATAGAAGACCGGAGTTGTGTGGGGAGGCTGCGCCGATCACTGCAGCCAGGCTGGGTAATGTATAAGTGGCTGAATCGGGGGATCGGAGGTGATCGGGGGGTGCCGGATGCCTATACTAGCTTGCCTGGTGCTAGCTAAAATGGTCTGATCACATTTAATGTAATACGTTTTACCTGGGGGACTCCTAAGCCTATTAAAACCCCTAGAGCAGCATGCCCGACACAGTGTCGGGCATACCGCTCAGGAGGTTAATGAACTGCGCATGTTCAGATTCAGAATGCTCCCAGAGAGCATGGTATGCACGCCGGAACTACACATGCACAGTATTCCATGAGCTCACGGACTATAGAGGGTTGGAGGAAGCCCATGGTAAGTAAAAATCCTTTTCTCCCTTTCATCTCAGGTACACTTTAAATATTTTTTTTTTAAAGAAGCAGTTTTTTTTCTTTCCAAATATTTACCTAATGAGTAATCATTGCCATTGTCGAACACGGGCGGGAAATTTCAGCTAAAATGAATGCATGCCTATGTGGTCATTGACGGCTAATTTGATTTTTCCACCCCTTACCGTTTTACCTCCAATCAAGCCCAATCCGATCTTAAACTGTACAAGAAGATCAATGGTGCTTCCACTAGCAGACAATTAAGTTTTAGCTTTTATTTCCTAACCACGCAGATGGAATCTGTTTTGTTGCCATGGGCACCAATACACTCTTCCTTCTCACTGCTTATACACGGAAGATTAAAAAAATCAATTTTTTGAGATACAAGAACATTATTAACCATCTTTTTGTCTACACTTGAGGTGGAAGACATTAAATTATAGCTTAGAGAAGTGACCACTGAAATCATTTGTTAAGAAATGTGACCTTTTCCCTCCCACCAGAGGTTTTGTTAAAATGCGTTAAAAATGTGCCGTAAAAAAAGCATTGGTCTTAAAAAAAAAAAAAAAAAAAAAGAATGCGAACAAATAAACAGATATCCAGGCAGCTCGAAACCACTGAACACTCCTATTAGACTCTGAAGCTTCAAGTGTTGCTATCTGATTTTGTCTATGCTCAGACTAGCTCTTAATCTGATACCCAGGAGAGATATGGATTTGGATAGCTGCAGGTGGATCTTTCCCTAATTAACTTTAATACTGCCTAAGCATATTGAGCTACCCTTGTCTGAACTCTGTGGGATATCCTGCTAGAAGGGTTCCCATGTCAGCCATTAATCTGAGCTGTGCTACTTACAGCCCTATGTGGTAGTTCTCGCTACACTGCATACAAAGATACTTGCAAATAACTTAAAAGAGGAACTGCAGTGAAAATAATGTAATGAAAACAAGTACTTAATTTTTAAAACGTTCATTTATAAATTATTCAGACAGTGTTTTCCCATTGTAAAATCTTTCCTCTCCCTGATTTACACCACAATATCAGCCACACAGAGCCCCCCGATGATCTGTCTAAAGGTGGTCGCGCAACATACAATTTTTTAAATATCTGTTCAATTCAAGAATTGCAATCAATTTTTCTGACTGATTGTAACATTTCAAAAATATGATCAATGTACCACACACGTATGTTCAATTTTTCCCCAATTATGACAAAAATGATTGGAAACTTGAGAAAATTGCTAGGGTGTATATTAATAAATTGACAATCTAACACACCATACAATCTTTAGAAAAACTGACGAAATATTTCCAGCATTCCGGATGGAAAAAAGTAAAAAAAAATAGGAAATCCAATCGGATTTTTCAGTCAGATGAAAAAAAAGCTTTCAATTTTTTTGGGGGAGATTGATCATCTTTATCAAATTGACATAAAATCATTTTATTGTATTGTGTGTGGCCACCTTGAGAAACGGTTAATATTTATCATGGGAAGGGGGTATCAGCTACTGATTGTGATAAAGTTCAATCCTTGGTTACAGTTCCTCTTTTAACAGGACCAATGTTAGTTAATTGTATTGAATTTTCTATGTCTATATGGAAAATTCTGCCATTTGCATACTATTGAAGGCTCCGTGGTACTATGAACAAATTAACAGGATCTTTCTGAAGCTCGGCGGGCTGAGCAATAATTGGATCCATTATATGTTTATTTTGTAAATTTTAATGTACTTATAGACACTAAATATGGTTGTCAGTCTGAATATTTGGCAGATATATTTAGACTGGAGAGGCTGCTTCCATCTGAATGAGTTCTGTCACTATCAATGAATGTCTTTTAGGAAATATTGGTTAAGTTCTGAGATGCTAGGAAAAAATGAATGGCATAAGGGGAGATGACAGCTAGGTAATGATGATCCTGGTGAACTAGAGAGGCACTTATTGAATTACAGCTTTATGCCTAGGCATGGGGACATTGTGGTGGAATACACTGTATATTTATTTGATCAGTCATTTCTTGAATATTTTAAGATATTTTTTAAAGGAAAACTATATCGACATTCAGCCAGTTCCATTTATAATTTGAAATGTTATTTTACATAGTTTTAGTTATTTGCATTAAAACTTTTAGTTGGATAATTAAAGGGGAACTGTAGTGAAAATATCATAATAAATAAAATTGCTTAATTCTTACAATATTCATTTATTATTTAGTGTTTGCCCATTGTTAAAATCTTTGCTGTCCCTGATTTACATTCTGAAATGTATCCCTGGTGGTGACATCTTTAGTTCTGCCAGGTGATCTGTACGGAATGTTTGTTACTGAGAGTTCTATGCACAGAGGGAGATATTGCTTGCTTGGCTGTGGGAAAAAGACATCACACTGTAGGAGGGGTTTCACCACATCATCAGCCATACAAACCACCCTGACGATCTATTCGAGAAAATATTTCTTGTGCGAAAGGGGATATCAGCTACTGATTGGAATGAAGTTCAAACCTTAGTTAAAATTCAGCAACTGAAGTCAGTTTATATACTTAATTTCCTATGAATTTACAGTTAATGGCTTACACAAAAATCATTAACGCTTGCAGGTAAAATGTACGGTATATTTACCTTCAAGAAATCAAAATGTATAGCTTTGGCCACACCTCAGTTTTTCTTGGCTACTGAAAAGAGAATGCTAGACATGATGAAAATAAACACTAAAACGTGTCAGCAACTACTTTGTGGTATACAATATACAATACAATAACATTTCTATAGCGCTTTTCTCCCATAGGACTCAAAGCGCTTAGGCTCTCTCAGATTCAGTAGTTAGTAGGATGAAGTATTCACACAACAAAAGTTATATTTCTGCAAATGCCAGACTGAACAGGTGGGTTTTCAGTCTGGATTTAAACACATCCAGGGATGGGGCTGTCCTGATCTGTTGAGGTAAGGAGTTCCAAAACATAGGGGCAGCATGACAGAAGGCTCTGGGACCAAAAGTTTCCAAGTGGACTCTGGGTATGACTAGATTATTAGAACCTGTGGATCTGAGAATGCGGGGATTGCTACGCAGCTGTAACATATCTTTCAAGTATCCAGGGCCTAGATTATTCAGGGATTTAAATGTCAGTAGGCCGATCTTGAATAGGACCCTCCATTCTATAGGTAGCCAGTGAAGGGAATGCAGGACTGGCATTATGTGGCAGTGACGGGGTTGGTTGGTTAGCAGTCTGGCAGCAGTATTCTGTATCAGCTGTAGGCGGTACAAGACCTTTTTTGGAAGGCCAGTGTAGAGAGCATTGCAGTAGTCCAGTCGGGATGTGATGAAGGCGTGGACTAAGGTTGGCAGATCTTCTGGGGGTATGAGGTGCTTGATTTTTGCAATGTTCTTCAGGTGAAAATAGGATGATTTCACCACCGCAGAGATTTGAGTTCTGAACTTTAAATCCCCATCAATTAGAACTCCCAGGCTACGCACATGATCAGAGCTGCGTAGATCCGTGCCTCCTATTCCCAGTGGTGAAGACTGCAAGTTAAGTTGTTTTGTTATCATGCTCTGCCCTCCAATCAGAAGGACTTCAGTTTTGTCTGCATTTAGTTTCAGCCAGTTGTCATTCATCCATTGCTGTAGTTCACGTAAGCAGGCGTTTATAGTTAGAGTTGGGTCTGTCACACCAGGCTTGAAGGAAAGATATAGTTGGGTGTCGTCTGCGTAGCAGTGGTATGTCAGGCCATGTTTTTGGATTAGTTTTCCCAACGGTAGCATGTAAATCGTGAAAAGCAGGGGAGAGAGGATTGAGCCCTGGGGCACCCCATACTTAAGTGTTACAGCTAGAATAGTAACATATGCTAACACAGTTGTAACTGAAGAATGATTTTTATTACAATAATAAATGTAGATTCAAAGGCATTTTAACCTTTTCGGGACCAGCCACCTACCCCCCCTTAAGGACCAGGCATTTTGCGTGGGAAGGGGGTGCGCGCATTTGGGGGGGGGGGTCAGGCGGCCGGATCCCGTCTGTGGCTGCCTGGATTTGTGTCCCCCCATGGTGGCCTGGGCCCCCCCTTCTGCCAGCAGCCTTCACTTACCTTCCAGGCTCCAGCGATGAGCCGCACGGGACCCTCTTCTCTGGCCGGGAATCTCCGTTCTGTCTGACGATCAGTTCCGGGTCGCGGCTTGATGACGTCATCAAGCCGGGACCCGGCGCTGACGTCAGACGGAGCGGAGATGCCGGCCAGAGCGGAGGGGGGTGCCGATCGTTGCGGGAACGGCAGGGAGGTAAGTGGATCCTCTTCTTTTCCCCCCTGCCGCCGCAGCTGTCAAACTGATCACTGCGATCCGACGGCGATCGTAGTGATTACGTGATCAGCAGCCGTACGCGATGGCTGCTGATCACTCGGGGGAGATGTCGGCTGTCATATGACAGCTTAATCTCCCCCTCCGGGTGTGCACGATCGCGTCGGGAGCGGAAATTGCGGGCCGGCGTAGATTCTACGCCGCATCAGGCTAGAACAGCCACAAGTGCGCCGTAGAATCGAATGCACGTGGTCCCGAAAAGGTTAATGTGGGAGGCATTCATGATGTTTAGTATCATAGGTTACCTAATAGCAAACACCACAGACGTTCCATTCTAAAAGGCAGTGGCTGAAAACTTAATTCAGTACTTCATTAACATGATTTTGAGTTTAAAGCGGGATTGTCACCATGAATATCAAATTTCAACAACAACTGGACTGAGTGTATTAAGTGATACGATGCTAATCCTGCAGTCAAAACTTTCAAAACTTTTTCTGCAGTTATGGTTTGGAGTTATTACATACCATAGGAGCACTGGCCCTTCAATTGCAATTGCCATCGGCTGGCAAAACAATTGCATGCTGGTAGGGCTTTTTATCTATAATATATTCATCCTCTTCTCTTTATTTCCCTCCTTCTAATGACATAAGACAGTGCACTTCCTAGTATAGACCTCAGTGGGAGTGTCTGTTACCCGCCCTCCTCCCAGAGTCTTCAAACACACAATTAGCAAGAGGAGAAGAAAAAAGAGTGAGGGAGGAAATGATGTCAGGATTAGCTTCATTCAAAGGTAACCAAGATGGAAACTGCCTACAATAGGATTCTCTGCTTTTCCTTTATAAAATTCACAGGAATCATAACGTGGACATTGCAATACATCTGTTATGTAAGTAGAACTAGTATTTATCTACTTATATATGTGTTTTTTATTTCTAGGTTAGCATGTGTGTTGCTTGTTCTTTAACACAAACCTGAAGTGAAAAAACAACAACAAACTTTTGATACAATGAATTGCATGTGTAGTACAGATAATGAATACAACATTAGTAGCAAAAAAATTGTCTCCTATTTTTATTTTCAGTTTTATAGCTTTATTTATAACATTGCATTATTCTGTCATATTTGCCATTTAGAAACCACACTCAGGCCAATATGCAATTCCCCTTGTCTTCTGAGTTTTCTCCTAGGTGACATTTTCAAACTTGTCAATAAAATGCCATTCAAGCCACCAGCAAGCAAGAAAATATTCAAAATAATTTTGATAGTACTTTTCCACCTACTTTTTGGTACGTTTTCAGTTGCAAAATGCTGAAAGGTTATTTTAAATAGAAGATGAAAAATTCTTTCCAAGAAGAAAACTTGGAAAAGGTGAAAAAGTTAATTGCATATGGGCCTCTGTCTTTTAAGCTTAAACAAAGCAGAAATAATGACCCCTTCCTGCAGTAAAACCTTATCTCAAGCTGTCTCTCATTGTTTCTTGGCTGTTTAACTGCTTGCCGACCACGCCACGCCAATTTGCTTGGACGCAGTGGCAGCCCCAGGACCGCTCCACGCCGTTTGGCATGAACGGCCTTCTATGGGGCTAGCAGGAGATGGTGCACACTGATGCACATGCATCTCCACTTGGAAGGTGGAGCTCTGCTCCGTCTTCAGTCTCCCAGTGGCGATCGCCACTCGGAGACTGTTAGACAGCGAAAACCACCGTCTAATTACCCGTACACCGCTGCGATCTAAGGCAGCGCTGTACTGGGGACAGCCGTGTGACACGGCTGTCCCCTCCATAGGCTGGGGAGTGATCGGCTATCATAGGCTGAAGCCTATGACAGCTGATCATGCTGATTGGCTGGTGGGGGGAGGGAGGGGACAATATAAAATAAACAAAAAAATAGGCAAATTTATAAAAAAATTTTTTTAATAAATATTAAAAAAAATTTAAACAACTGGGGAGCGATCAGACCCCACCAACAGAGAGCTATGTTGGTGGGGAGAAAAGGAGGATGGGGAGAACCACTTGTGTGCTGAGTTGTGCGGTCCTGCAGCTAGGCCTTAAAGCTGCAGTGGCCATTTTAGTAAAACATGTCCTGGTCACTAGGGGTGTTTAAAACTACGGTCTTTAAGAGGTTAGAGTGTACCAGAGTTGTTCTAAAGAAAATGTTTTATACATATATGGGGCTTCCTCCAGCCCTATACACACGGATCACTCCCACGCCGCCGTCCTCAGTCTTCCCGCAGCTTTGGTACCCGGGTCCCTGCACTTTTGTCAGTCGGAGCAAGTCTGATGTAAGGGAAGTGCGCTGTTTGCGTATCTCTCCAGCAGACGCTGGAGAGATACGTAGAGGACACACTTCTCCTGTGTAGACTGGCCCGACTGGCTGAAGTGACATATCCATGCGGGAAGACTGAGGATGGCGACATGGGAGAGATCAGAGCATATGGGGCTGGAGGAAGCCCCATGTATGTATAAAACATTTTCTTTAAAACAGCTCTGGTTTCCTTTACATGCTTTAGAAGACAGGAATGTATAGCTCAGAGCTCTTTTGCATAGATAACAACTGAAGTTTTCAAACTTTTCCAGTACTGGAAAACAACATTAAATGTACTACATTGCATCTGTACTACACACAGGGCCGTAGCATTAGGGGGTGCAGAGGTTGAGACCGCATTGGGGCCCTTGGGCCAGAGGAGCCCTCCCTTAACCACAGTATTAGCTCTCTATTGGTCCTGTGCTCATAATAATCACTTCTATAGATACTTTGAATAGTAGTAATCATTAACAAACTGTTCCCCATCCCCTTCTTGTACCTCTGACACTGTAGTTGCTATTGACAGGTTTTGGTGCGCTATATCAATTGTTATGTATGGAGTGCTTGTGGGGCCCCAATATAAAACTTGCATCGGGGCCCATAGCTCCTTAGCTACACCACTGACTACACACACAATTCATTATATAATAAGATAAGTTACTTATATAATTAGATACATTTATTTTCGCTTCAGGTTTGCTCTAATGTCCATTTTTTGCTCATCTTAATAACTTTTTAAAAAAAATGAAAAGTTGTGCTCACTATAACATTACAGAACATTCATATTTGTATAACTAAATATCACTTATGATAGATAGATAGATAGATAGATAGATAGATAGATAGACATCCCACAGAAAGCAGGATTAGGTATTTTAATTTTAGGTTTTATTGTTTTGTGACTGTACAAAAAAAGGTATTATGGAAAAGCCAAGTAAGCCAGTGTAAATGAAATGAATTTCATGACTGGCACAGACAGCAAAGTATGAATAGAATACAAGCTGAGGCAGTCAGCCAAGTGGAGAACCGTAAGGGTACATGCACAGTTCAAAGCTGAAGCTGACTACATGAAAACCTGAATGGAAGCCGGGACAGGCAGTACAAAGGCAGGAGGTCACAGTAAAAAAAATAACGTTTGGACAAAGGGAACATGGAGATACATGCCGAAACGGGGGCAGGCAGCGAGCCAAATTAAACTGTGAAGAATTCAATTTCAAGTGCAGCTGTCACAAACCTCTGCAATAAAAATTGAGTAAAAATGCATAACCTGATGTTACCTGTAGTGAGAAATGATTGTCAATAGGGATGGTTGGAGATGCAGATTTCCAATTCCACAGAAATTTTGATTTCCAGCAATGCCAATTACTGAATCCAGGTATTTTCTGTTTTCTGTTTTCTAAAGTCCAATTTCCAAGGAGTATTGTTTTTGGGTCATTGTTTGCATTCTCTGATTGGCCAAATGCTTCCGAGCCCTGTACTTGGCTAAAATTACCGAGCTGTGGTAATGCAGTTTTTCTGCAGAAATCCAATTTATGGATGCATTGTCTGATTGGTCAAATATATCTGAGTTGACTCTGCATTCTCTGATTGGTCCAATGCTTCTGAGTACTGTGATTGGTCTAAAATGACCAAATCTGATTTCCGATTGTCACTTTCCGATTTCTGAGTTGAACTCCACCTTTAGAAAATGTTTAAAAATGTGTATTTCTTCATCTTATTCCATTGATGAAACATAAAATCAGTTTCACAAGTAGGGGTGCTCATCATGGAATGGAAATTTCTACATTTCCCAAATGGAATTTGGAATTTCCGATTGGAAATGCAAAAATTTAAATTCTGCAAAATCCAAATGAGCATCCCTATTAGTCAAACTGATTATAGGTTTCATTGAAGGAAATGGTTGAAGAAATAAATGTGGTGTTTAACCTTCTACCTCTCCACTGGTCCATAGTCCCCATTGTAATTTTTGATTCATAGTGACAAGGTTTGATACAAAGCACAATGGGACTGATACACACAATTTTGGTAATATTGCCGTGCACAGACAAGGCTCAGCATACTACCCTTACTTCTTCCAGCAAGTACCGCGAGTTACGCTATTAGGCCATAATAGCACAAGTAGCAACGGTCACTCTCTACTCGATTACCGTGGGTAATGTTAATAGCGTAACGCATGGTATTTGCAGCTGGATGTAGCTGGATTGCGGCTATAGAAGCACACGGGGAGTAACTCCGGCGCCGTCAGAAGATGGAGCTGAAGTTACTTTTAAAACACAATAATTCGGCTTCCAACAATTGCTGGAAGCCGAATTATTTCATTACCCACCATCCATGGCTGCCTGGAGGGGGAATAATATTTAACACGGCCGGGAACTTGTGCAGCAGCTGCAGGATTAGCTATATACCAGCTGTATCCTGCGCCCAAGTCTCCTGCGCCGATACCTCTCGTATGCCTTGGCAGGGGTGTAACTACAAACGATGGGGCCCCCCAGCAAAACTTTGACGGGTCATCATGATCGTCACACCCATAGCCACAAAAACGCCTGATTTAGAGTATTGGAGGGAGGGAAGATTAGTAGTTAGGCCCCCCTGCAGTCCAAGGGGCTGCTCCCCTGTAGTTACTGTAGTTACTTCCCTGGGGCTTGGAGTGATTATTCACAGCACACTATGGGAGGGGTAAGTGAGAGAACAATGCACTTGGGGGTCACACGTGCAAGAGATGTAGCCAAAGATTCAATATGCTAGGTGACATCAGGGGGCAACCATGGATACACGCGTTCTTTGCCTGTAGCTGTCTTTATCAGCTATTGCAGCAGAGCTTAATGCAATGAGTGTGCACAGCGTAAGGCCTTCAATAATTTGCCCAAAATGTCTTGCTATCTGCGTACTGTTACGCAATTATAAATTGTGTACCATTAATTACAGTGATTGAGTAAAAGTTGGCTAAAAGGGCCCAAAAGTGCTCAGGTGATGCTGGTGAATTATTTAAGTGACTATAATTACTAAGGCACACTTATAATGTTTGATCTACAACATTTCAAAAGGTACTTACACACAGTGAAGATCGTAGTCAGCTAATTACCATTACGCAAATTTTCCCTTACAGTTTACCGATTTCTCCTATACGTAATTATGATTTGTACATTCAATTGATTTGTATAGTCATTCGTAATTTCGCATAAAATGTTCACATAATTTCGTGCCGACTTTGGCAGTGAATAGCAAAGCTACAGTATACATGCTACTGACACCAAGATTGCTACATATATTAATGAGAATAGTGGGTACAAAAATAATTTTCCAAAAAGACTTTGTAGTTTTTGAGAAAATCGATTTTACAAATGCAAAGAAAAAATGGTTTTTAAACTCAGAAAATGACAATTTAAAACCATATTTCTTTGCATTTTAAAATCGATTTTCTCAAAAACTACAATGTCTTTTTGAAAAATTCTTTTTTTGTCTTGTACCCAATGTTCTCCTTAACATATGTAGCAATTTTGATGCCAATAACATGTATGAAGGCTTTGCTATTAAGCTATTTAGTCAGCACAAAATTATGCAAAATGTCGCAAAAAATTACACTGAAAATTACGTGACATTATGAAATATTACTATTACATATGAAATTAGTTATAATTTTCCATGAAATTTTGCATTACGATTACGATGCGAAATTGCAAATTTCGATTAAGGCTAGGAATTTGTCTGTACAATATCGTTCCCTGAAATGTTACCTGAGCAGGACCCATCACAATGCTATTTTCAAAAAACCCCCAACGTATGGAAGCCAATCTGTCTTGTGCTGATCTGTGTCCTCTTCCCCCTCCAACAACAGAACACATCGCTAGTCTCAAGGCTAGGGATGTGTCTGGACTTTATTGTTCCCCGAAATGTAACTTGAGGGATCATTTTCCGATCCTAGATGGCCGATAATTATTGTATGTGTGTAGCTAAAGGGTTTTATTATTATTATTATTATTCATTTATAAAATGCCAACATATTCTGTGGTGCTGTACAAATAAGAAACATGCAGTATAGATGATACAGACAATGGTATACACCAATAGAGGGGTTTTAAGAGCAATGTTTATTTTCTTAGAGTTTGGATTCACACAGAGATACCTCCCTCCCCCCCTCCCCAACACACACACACCTCACTGATGGCAGGCTCCTCCCTTTCCTAGTGTATTCTACATGATCATGTGCTCCTTTCCCATGACTACTTCGTACTTGTGTTACTGGGCCTACCTAACCAGCCCAATATCATGTATTTTGTACCCAGTTTGCCTCATACTGCCTTGTCCTATGTTGTATAACCTTGTTACATCCGTCATCCTTTGTATCATTGTATGTATTTATTGTCCAGCGCATCGTAATATGTTGGTGCTTTATAAATACTATAAATAATAATACAACTAAATAATGATAGATGCGATGCTCTATTTTTTCCCTCATGCTTTTATAACAAAAGCCTGTGTTAGCAATGATATCACAGATGTGACATCCAGCTTACACTTGTAGGTTAACAAGTCTGCTTCTAATGCCAGGTGAATCAAGATGGTGTACTTTATCTGCCATGGATGTACTTTCATTAAATCGTCTGCTGACAGAGAACAACTAACAAGGGTCAGAAGTTTACGTCAATATCTCTGCAAGGATTTGCACAGGTCACTTTTGGAAATTGGTCCCTTTTATTATGTTGGCAGTGTCATAAGCCGAAGCAGACATGGGAAAACACAGAGACCATCCTCATGCACAAATTGCCCTAATACAGGTAGATCTCACACTTCTATTTTCTAATAATTTCACACGTCGGATTTGGATTTTTTATGGCCCATGGCCACTATCACCGGCCGTCACCTGACAAACAGAAAACACCCTACCACAGACAGACTTCTATTGGTCCAAGTTGTCAATGTATTTAAAGATTTATAAATTATGCAATTTTAATGACTGGTCAACCTCCCGGCCTCGGATTTGGTAGCCACGGAATCAATGTATCGGGCTATGGAGCCCGATCATTGATTCCTCTCCCCCGCTGAAAAAGCGTCAGCTTCTCTCGGAAGCTTCGCTTTTTCTGAAGCTATGTCCCTCTAAGCGTACATTGTACGCTTAGAGTGACATTATGTAAACAAAATCGAGATTGCCATCTTGTGGCCAAAAAGTAAAACTACAAGTAAAAGTTAAAAAACATAACAATACACAAATATTTCCCCAAATAAAACACTTTTATATCCCACCCTCCCAAAAATGCCCACATAAAATGTTTAATAAAAAAAAAAAAAAAACATTACTATAAAAAAAACCCCACATAAATATTTGCCTAAGGGTCTAAACTTTTTAAATATCTATGTAAAGATGAAATATTTCTTTCTATTTTTGTTATAAGCTTGTTAATAGTGATGTATGCAAAACGGAAAAAATGCTCTTTTATTTCCAAATAAAATATTGTCGCGATACATTGTGATAGGGACATAATTTAAATGGTGAAATAACCGTGACAAATGGGCAATTACAATACGTGGGTTTTAATTATGGAGGCATGTATTATTTTAAAACTATAATGGCCGAAAACTGATAAATAATGATTTTTTTCTTTTTTTTTTCTTATTCTTCCTGTTAAAATGCATTTACAGTAAGGTAGCTCTTAGCAAAATGTACCCCCCCAAAGAAAGCCTAATTGGTGGCGGAAAAAACAAGATATAGATCAGTTCATTGTGATAAGTAGTGATAAAGTTATAGGCTAATGAATGGGAGGTGAACATTCCTCGGATGCATAAAGTGAAAACAACTGAGAGCTTAAGTGGTTAATGTATTTTGGCATTGCATTTTCCTAAACAAGATGGCATAATAGGGTTATAGCGGTGCTGTAAAGAATAACATGCAAAGTCTTCCACAATCCACATTCTGTCTTACGCAAATGCCCAAAGAATGATACAAAAGGAAGAAGTGTCTTACAGTAGCTTGTTTATTGATTGGAGTCGCTAGGCCAATAACGACACAATTAAACTTGTCAAGGTGGAAATTGTGGTGAAAAAGCTCAGGTTTAACCACTTCCCGACCGCCGTATGTACAATTGGCGGCCGGGAAGTGCACCCCGCAAGGACCGCCGTATTGACAATTGGCGGCGGTCCTTGTAGGGGCATGGGCGGAGCGATCGCGTCATCAGTGACGCGATCCTCCGCCTCCGCCTGGCGCCGCTCACCCGCCGCAACATCCCGCCGGCCATACGGAAGCGCCGGCGGGATGTTAACCCCGCGATCGCCGCATACAAAGTGTATAATACACTTTGTAATGTTTACAAAGTGTATTATACAGGCTGCCTCCTGCCCTGGTGGTCCCAGTGTCCGAGGGACCACCAGGGCAGGCTGCAGCCACCCTAGTCTGCACCAAGCACACTGATTTTTCCCCCCCCTGCCCCAGATCGCCCACAGCACCCATCAGACCCCCCCCTGCCCACCCCCCAGACCCCTGTTTGCACCCAATCACCCCCCTAATCACCCATCAATCACTCCCTGTCACTATCTGTCAACGCTATTTTTTTTTTTATCCCCCACCCTGCTCTCTGCCCCCTCCTGATCACCCCCCACCCCTCAGATTCTCCCCAGACCCCCCCCCCAGACCACCCCCCCTGTTTACTGTATGCATCTATCCCCCTGATCACCTGTCAATCACCTGTCAATCACCTGTCAATCACCCATCAATCACCCGTCAATCACCCCCTGTCACTGCCACCCATCAGCCAGCCCCTAACCTGCCCCTTGCGGGCAATCTGATCACCCCCCCACACCAATAGATCGCCCGCAGATCCGACATCAGATCACCTCCCAAATCCATTGTTTACATCTATTCTCTCCTCTAAACACACACTAATTACCCATCAATCACCCCCTATCACCACCTGTCACTTTTACCTATCAGATCAGACCCTAATCTGCCCCTTGCGGGCACCCAATCACCCGCCCACACGCTCAGATTGCCCTCTGACCCCCCCTTATCAATTCACCAGTGCATTAATTACATCTGTTCTTCCCTGTAATAACCCACTGATCACCTGTCAATCACCTGCCAATCACCTATCACCCATCAATCACCCCCTGTCACTGCCACCCATCAATCAGCCCCTAACCTGCCCCTTGCGGGCAATCTGATCACCCACCCACACCATTAGATCGCCCGCAAACCCGCCGTCAGATTACCTCCCAAATGTATTGTTTACATCTGTTATCTTCTCTAAACACCCACTAATTACCCATCAATCACCCATCAATCACCCCCTATCACCACCTGTCACTGTTACCTATCAGATCAGACCCTAATCTGCCCCTTGCGGGCACCCAATCACCCGCCCACACGCTCAGATTGCCCTCAGACCCCCCCCTTATCAATTCGCCAGTGCATTAATTACATCTGTCCTTCCCTGTAATAACCCACTGACCACCTGTCAATCACCTGCCAATCACCTATCACCCATCAATCACCCCGTCACTGCCACCCAACAATCAGCCCCTAACCTGCCCCTTGCGGGCAATCTGATCACCCACCCACACCAATAGATCGCCCGCAGATCCGACATCAGATCACCACCCAAGCGCAGCGTTTACATCTATTCTCTCCTCTAAACACCCACTAATTACCCATCAATCACCCCCTATCACCACCTGTCACTGTTACCCATCAGATCAGACCCTAATCTGCCCCTTGCGGGCACCCAATCGCCCGCCTACACGCTCAGATTGCCCTCAGACCCCCCCTTATCAATTCGCCAGTGCAATATTTACATCTGTTCTCCCCTGTAATAACCCACTGATTACCTGTCAATCACCTATCAATCACCCATCAATCACCCCCTGTCACTGCCACCCATCAATCACCCCCTGTCACTTCCACCCATCAATCACCCGCTGTCACTGCCACCCATCAATCAGCCCCTAACCTGCCCCTTGCGGGCAAACTGATCACCCACCCACACCAATAGATCGCCCGCAGATCCGACATCAGATCACCACCCAAGCGCAGTGTTTCCATCTATTCTCTACCCTAAACACCCACTAATTACCCCCTGTCACTGCTACCTATCAGATTAGACCCCTATCTGCCCCTAGGGCACTCAATCACCCGCCCACACCCTCAGAATGCCCTCAGACCCCAGCCCTGATCACCTCGCCAGTGCATTGCTTGCATCTATTCCCCCCTCTAATCACACCTTGAGACACCCATCAATCACCTCCTGTCACCCCCTAGCACACCTACCCATCAGATCAGGCCCCAATTTGCCCCGTGTGGGCTCCTGATCACTCGGCCAATCCCTCAGATCCCCCTCAGACCCCCTTCCGATCACCTCCCCAGTGCATTGATTGCATCTATTTTCCCCTCTAACCACCCCCTGAGACACCCATCAATCACCTCCTGTCACCCCCCTAGCACTCCTATCCATCAGATCAGGCCCAATACAACCTGTCATCTAAAAGGCCACCCTGCTTATGACCGGTTCCACAAAATTCGCCCCCTCATAGACCACCTGTCATCAAAATTTGCAGATGCTTATACCCCTGAACAGTCATTTTGAGACATTTGGTTTCCAGACTACTCACGGTTTTGGGCCTGTAAAATGCCAGGGCGGTATAGGAACCCCACAAGTGACCCTATTTTAGAAAAAAAGACACCCCAAGGTATTCTGTTAGGTGTATGACGAGTTCATAGAAGATTTTATTTTTGTCAAAAGTTAGCGGAAATTAATTTTTATTGTTTTTTTTTCACAAAGTGTCATTTTTCACTAACTTGTGACAAAAAATAAAATCTTCTATGAACTCGCCATACACCTAACGGAATACCTTGGGGTGTCTTCTTTCTAAAATGGGGTCACTTGTGGGGTTCCTATACTGCCCTGGCATTTTAGGGGCCCTAAACCGCGAGGAGTAGTCTAGAAAACAAATGCTTCAAAATGACCTGTGAATAGGACGTTGGGCCCCTTAGCGCACCTAGGCTGCAAAAAATTGTCACACATGTGGTACCGCTGTACTCAGGAAAAGTAGTATAATGTGTTTTGGGGTGTATTTTTACACATACCCATGCTGGATGGGAGAAATTTCTATGTAAATGGACAATTGTGTGTAAAAAAATCAAACAATTGTCATTTACAGAGATATTTCTCCCACTTAGCATGGGTATGTGTAAAAATACACCCCAAAACGCATTATACTACTTCTCCTGAGTACGGCGGTACCACATGTGTGACACTTTTTTACACCCTAAGTACGCTAAGGGGCCCAAAGTCCAATGAGTACCTTTAGGATTTCACAGGTCATTTTGCGACATTTGGTTTCAAGACTACTCCTCACGGTTTAGGGCCCCTAAAATGCCAGGGCAGTATAGGAACCCCACAAATGACCCCATTCTAGAAAGAAGACACCCAAAGGTATTCCGTACGGAGTATGGTGAGTTCATAGAAGATTTTATTTTTTGTCACAAGTTAGCGGAAAATGACACTTTGTGAAAAAAAACTATTAAAATCAATTTCCGCTAACTTGTGACAAAAAAATAAAAACTTCTATGAACTCACCATACTCCTAACGGAATACCTTGGGGTGTCTTCTTTCTAAAATGGGGTCATTAGTGGGGTTCCTATACTGCCCTGGCATTTTAGGGGCCCTAAACCGTGAGGAGTAGTCTTGAAACAAAAATGACCTGTGAAATCCTAAAGGTACTCATTGCACTTTGGGCCCCTTAGTGCAGTTAGGGTGCAAAAAAGTGCCACACATGTGGTATCGCCGTACTCGGGAGAAGTAGTATAATGTGTTTTGGGGTGTATTTTTACACATACCCATGCTGGGTGGGAGAAATACCTCTGTAAATGACAATCTTTTGATTTTTTTACACACAATTGTCCATTTACAGAGGTATTTCTCCCACCCAGCATGGGTATGTGTAAAAATACACCCCAAAACACATTGTACTACTTCTCCTGAGTACGGCGATACCACATGTGTGGCACTTTTTTGCACCCTAACTGCGCTAAAGGGCCCAAAGTCCAATGAGTACCTTTAGAATTTCACAGGTCATTTTGAGAAATTTCGTTTCAAGACTACTCCTCACGGTTTAGGGCCCCTAAAATGCCAGGGCAGTATAGGAACCCCACAAATGACCCCATTTTAGAAAGAAGACACCCCAAGGTATTCCGTTAGGAGTATGGTGAGTTCATAGAAGATTTTATTTTTTGTCAAAAGTTAGTGGAAAATGACACTTTGTGAAAAAACACAATTAAAATCAATTTCCGCTAACTTTTGACAAAAAAATAAAATCTTCTATGAACTCACTATACTCCTAACGGAATACCTTGGGGTGTCTTCTTTCTAAAATGGGGTCATTTGTGGGGTTCCTATACTGCCCTGGCATTTTAGGGGCCCTAAACCGTGAGGAGTAGTCTTGAAACGAAATTTCTCAAAATGACCTGTGAAATTCTAAAGGTACTCATTGGACTTTGGGCCCTTTAGCGCAGTTAGGGTGCAAAAAAGTGCCACACATGTGGTATCGCCGTACTCAGGAGAAGTAGTATAATGTGTTTTGTGGTGTATTTTTACACATACCCATGCTGAGTGGGAGAAAGATCTCTGTAAATGGACAATTGTGTGTAAAAAAAATTAACAAATTGTCATTTACAGAGATATTTCTCCCACCCAGCATGGGTATGTGTAAAAATACACCCCAAAACACATTATACTACTTCTCCTGAGTACGGCAATACCACATGTGTGGCACTTTTTTGCACCCTAACTGCGCTAAGGGGTCCAAAGTCCAATGAGCACCTTCAGGCTTTACAGGGGTGCTTACAATTTAGCACCCCCCAAATGTCAGGACAGTAAACACACCCCACAAATGACCCCATTTTGGAAAGTAGACACTTCAAGGTATTCAGAGAGGAGCATGGTGAGTCCGTGGCAGATTTCATTTTTTTTTGTCGCAAGTTAGAAGAAATGGAAACTTTTTTTTTTTTTTTTTTTTTTCACAAAGTGTCATTTTCCGCTTACTTGTGACAAAAAATAATATCTTCTATGAACTCACTATGCCTCTCAGTGAATACTTTGGGATGTCTTCTTTCCAAAATGGGGTCATTTGGGGGGTATTTATACTATCCTGGAATTCTAGCCCCTCATGAAACATGACAGAGGGTCAGAAAAGTCAGAGATGCTTGAAAATGGGAAAATTCACTTTTTGCACCATAGTTTGTAAACGCTATAACTTTTACCCAAACCAATAAATATACACTGAATGGGTTTTTTTTAATCAAAAACATGTTTGTCCACATTTTTCGCGCTGCATGTATACAGAAATTTTACTTTATTTGAAAACTGTCAGCACAGAAAGTTAAAAAAATCATTTTTTTGCCAAAATTCATGTCTTTTTTGCTGAATATAATAAAAAGTAAAAATCGCAGGAGCAATCAAATAGCACTAAAAGAAAGCTTTATTAGTGACAAGAAAAGGAGCCAAAATTCATTTAGGTGGTAGGTTGTATGAGCGAGCAATAAACCGTGAAAGCTGCAGTGGTCTGAATGGAAAAAAAGTGGCCGGTCCTTAAGGGGTAGAAAGCCCTAGGTCCTCAAGTGGTTAATAAGGGCATTGTAAAAATAAAAATGGCTAGAATGTTTGGTATAATTAAATAGTCTGTAGCAGCCTCATGCGACGCTATTACCTAAAATGTTTTCACATTTATGGAAGTACAGGGCATTAAATGGAGAGTTAACTCAACACTAATGTTCCCTTAAAGAGAAGAATAACCAAGAACGTTCACAGTTACAAATGAGGATGGACCAGTTCCTGTACAAAAAAAAACAAAACAAAATGCATTAAGCTGCATTGCTTGCTGCGCAGATGATTATGTGCATTGGAATCAGACTTTTTGATCAAAAAAGAGGATGGGGGCTGACCATGTTTTACAGTTTAACTCCAAGAGTTGTGTCTTACCAGCAACTTTTGTAACATAGACTTGTCCCTGGCTACAGTATATGTAGCTCAGCCTACAAGAAAAGAGGAATAAAGGCTAAGTTGTGCTCTAGGAATCTTTGATTGACTCTCCCAGCTTGCCTCTTATGCTGGGTATACACGATACGTTTTTCCAGCTTGATTCTCCACTGGATCATTTTTTCCGCTAGATTCTCCACTCAATTCTCTCATCTTCCGCTCGTTCTTATTATCTTTTTTCATTCACTTCTATGAGAAATCGAGCGGTAAAATGATCGAGAGGAATATCGGACATGACTGAATTTATCAATGAAACGCATCTATTGAACGGAAAAATGTAACGTGTGTACCTAGCATTAGACGATTATTCCAAATTAGTGTTATGGGTATTAGGCAATATATGCAAAAGGTCCTACTGGACAAATCCTTATAACATACATGCAAGTTTGGTACCTTTATTATTAAAATATATATATTTCATAGAGCGAATGGTGTTGGCCGTAGCTCTACACAACAAATCACTCAGCACCAGCATGAGTGGGTCAGTGTAGGTGAGACGTCAGTGGGGGGGGGTGGGTGTCTTTGTTTATCCTCCACCACTACTAAGCAAATGCATAGTGTGGGGTGTAACTATCCCCCCAGGCCTCACACATCACAACACACTTATTTTGGACACATTCAAGCTGGAAGTCAATATATAGAGGGTACATAAGCACAGTGTCGACAATCAAGTGAGTCATAAGCCGCACTTGTGCTAATGGTAGGTTTCCTCATGGCCAGCAAGATATGCGTCGGTAAAGGCTGCAGCAACTGACATATCTAAAGGACACATATATACAGTGCTAAATTTACCCTAATGCACAAAATGTTTCACCCAAAAGAGCTTCATCAGGAGTGCTATGAACAGGTGCAGTGCTCTCTTTAATGTATACATAACAGCAGCATCCTCCACACCAACTCACATCAAATTGCCCCCAGCATCATATAGCCCAAATCAGAGCTGAGTTGCCATGTCGTGCTCAGCTATAAATATGGTGGACAAATGTGGATTGCTGCCCTTGGGGGAATGTTGATACACCCCAACCTGTATAATAAATGCTGAGCCCTCCTTCCCCGTAAAATGTACCTTAGACTTTTAGTATGGTAAAGGCATGGCTTCAGAAGAAATTACAGGCCCATGAACACCCACAGGCCTAGGCAGCTGTCTTGTAGTCTTGTGGGTGTTTTGACTCTGGCTACAAGTTTCTGCTAATATGTTGTATTTACTATTAAAGCTGCACTGTATAACCTTTAGAACAACTCCCTCCCCCCCTCCCCCAAGCTATCCGTCCCTCGTGGGTCATTGTCTCTTGTCCCTCTCATTGTCCCTCTCAGTTAAAAATAGGCACCAGACCAGCCTCTTTCACTAAGTTGCTTCCATTGTACAACTGTCTCTAAACTGATCTCTGATAACTGATAACACTCATATTTCATCCAAAAAAGGGACAATGACCCACGAGTGTTATCAGTTATCAGAGATCAGTTTAGAGACAGTTGTACAATGGAAGCAACTTAGTGAAAGAGGCTGGTCAGGTGCCCATTTCTAACTTAACTGAGAGCTGTGAAGTCTCCTCCCTCTTTTTATACTGTATATGAAGGGGTTGTGGTAATCCCAAGGCTGGCTGGACAAAATAACTATTCTACAGGTAGGACCATTTGCATGTATGCATTTTAGCTACGTATTTTTGTTCTTTGGCCGCGGTTCAGCTTTAAGATTTAGCATAAAGCAATATTTGTGTGCATCACTTGGGCAGATGAGTAATATAAAGCTGCGTAAGGATGTTGCTAAAGGTACATCCAAGATTAATTACCATCTGCGAGTCCAAATCCTTCCAAGTTGGAACCATGCGGGTGCAATAGGATTATACGTACATCAGGGGTTTCAGCCAATTCACTGCGCCACTCTTTGTTTCCATTCACAAGTCTCTAAGTCTACAGTAATTCCTATTTGAAAACATAGAAGTATATTTTCAATTAGAACCTAAAGAAGGGAGAAGCTTAGTGGGAAGAATACCAAAGTCGGAAAAAGGAAATTATTTCTGATGTGACACTGCTTTGTGGGTAAGAAAGAAAGAGCTCTTCAGAGAATGCTGAGACTCATAAAGGAAAAGGGATATGCAACAGATTAGAAGAAGATAAAGGAAGCACGGATAAGTATGGGGCTTACATAGAATAAAGCAATCTTGTAATGTAAATAGCACTGGCTAGACAGCGAAAAGACAAAGAAAGCTAAATGTGAACCAGACACTACTTAGATAGCACATCAATATTGTAAAACTACTTCTTTCCCTTCTCAGCTTTGTTCACGCTAGCTTTAGTTCAATATCAAAACTTTTTGTTCAAGTATAAATAACAAAAATATCATCCATTCTAGCCACTAAAGTTTTGAAATGTTGAGAGCTTCTTTTGTCTGTTCTGGGATTTGATAGACAGTAACAGACCCTGATAGGCTTTCTATCCTAAAGGCCTGGATCCCACTAGAAGCGCTTCTCTAAGCGCATGTGATTCCAAAAGCTTGTACTAATGTAATGAAATGTTAAAGGCATACTATCGATTCACATATTTTTTTCAATTGACACAGGAATTGTTTGGGAAGTGCTGCTAAGTACTGGTGTATAGATTTTAGTAGCAACTTCTTTGTTTACTGTTAGCAAAATACATTCAAAGTTTACCGACGCCAAAACTGACGGCTGACTGAGTCATGAGGAGAGGGGAAATTCACCTCACACTTGATCAGTTAACTCTATGTGTAGCTCTGTGTGTGACAGAGAGAAAGCTGCAGCTTCTGTGTCCTGTGTTTCTGACTGAAGTGTCTGAAGAGAGCAGAGGAAATGTAACTAATTGTCACAGCTTTTCATACTGTTTTTGCTTTCAGAGTTGGATATGTTTGATATTTGCTTTCTGTAGTCTGATATGCAACTCTGGCTGTGCATTGAAGCAGACACCCCTTCTGCAATTGATTTGTCCCAATATAGCTAAATCCTACCCTCAATAAATTATAGCTTTTGCCTCTGATATTTTACATGAAAAGTAGGAAAATGTTTACACAGCTACTTAGACATTATTTGTATATTGTCATTTTAGAGCACTTGGGTATCAATAGTATTCCTTTAAGTGTGTGATCCCACTAGAGGGATGTGATTTAAAAAAAAATCCCCCATAGCATTGTATTTGATCTTACCTTTGGAGCTCCTAGTGTACAGATCAATGGTAGGGATGGAGAGCTTGGAGAGGGGTACCTGCACATGGTGCCCCCTGTTGGACAGTTAATCTACAATTGTGTGCGACCGAGCTCTCTCTCCTGTCTATGGCTGTATGTCTCAGCTCTTGCTAGATTTGGTACTGCGGATACAAGTGCCAGTATTTGCACTTTTTATTGACTGACAAGGCTGCCCGTGGAGCAATTTAAATGGCAAAGTGCTGTGTGGGAGCGAGCCATCACTTCTTTTGTGTTTGGCACAGCATTACATTAATGTCATGAATTGATGAAGATGGCGCCTTAATTGGCAGCCATGGCCACAGGATTCTGGCTTTTTCTTGTTTTTCTTCCCTTTTCCCTACCAATTCACCTTGTTTTCACCATTGAAGGTGTGCAGTGTGAGTTCGGTGTAGCCTGGGATGCTGATGTGGGTAATAAAGAGTCTGGGACCGAGAGTTTTTTCCCCCTTGCCTCTGCCTGGGTCCGTTGTCTGGAGGTCGAGGCTCCACTGAGGTAGGAAGACTCCGTGTTGATTAAAAAACCCCCCTCCATGGCAACAGAACACATTCCTAGGTTGTAGTCTAGCGATGTGTCTGTACAACACTCAGCCCTGAAATATCACGCAAGGGATCAGGGGCGTAACTCGAAATCACTTGGCCCCTCTGCGAAACGTTGAATGGGGCCCCCTCCCGCCAATGAGGCTGGGCGCATTACACAAGAACCTGATGCACACTAAATAGGGACTGTCTACAAATCTTTGTCTGCAAAACTTTGTACGATTCCTTAACAGTAGCTGAGCACATGCAGTCATTAAAACAATTGCACAGAGCAGAAATGTTTTTCTCTCCTTGCCTTTAGTTGTCAGTCTCTCAGGACAGGCCCCCCTGTGGCTTCTGGGTCCCCCTGCAGCTGCATCCCTTGCAGGGTCTATTGTTACGCCCCTGCAAGGGATTTATTCTCTATTCCCGCGGTTGACAGTGTGTGTATGTGTATGTGTACCTTTAGTTTAATTTTTTAATTAGTAAAGGCTCACTTGAGGATAAGATCATGTAATATGAGGATCGGACAATAAGATTCTGATAAGAACAATAGAGACAGCAGGGAATTGTAACATTTTTAGAGTGCTGTATTTCTGATGCCTTTCTCTGAACATCACAGCAGTAGGCTGGAAACAGGAATATATTCTGTATCGTCGCCATTTCCTTCTTCTATTTGGGCTATAATTTATGTTCATTTAGAACTAAATGACTTCTGCTATTTTTCTATGAACTGATTTGTAATGGAATTATAAATCACCTATAATTTTTCTTGAAAGCTGATGCAGTCATTAGGCCATTGTCGGCTTTATAGTGCTCTGGAAAAATAACATGAGGAGACTGTAAATGTAAGTGGAATCCCACTGCTGAAGTCTGTTAGGGCCATTGGCGTAGCAATAGGGGGTGCAGAGGCTGCAGCTGCACTGGGGCCCATGGACTACAGGGGCCCTCCTTCATTCATCTAATAACCTTTCCATTGGTGCTATGGTAATAATGAACACCTCTATATGTGCATTTACTAGTAGTAATCCATAACTAACTGTTTCTTTATTTTTATTTCACATCTCGGGCACTTAAACAGTCCTTCGTAGTTTTTGGGGCTTCATGTTAATAGAGTGATTAGGGCCCCATGTAAAACTTGCACTTAGGGCCCTTTTACACTTAATCAGTTGCTCTCAGTTATAACTGAAAGAAAACTGATTTTCAAAGTAATGCCCATGTTTTCCTATGGCACCTTCCGCACTTAACATGTTTTAACTGAAATCTTTTTCACTTTTTTTGTCAGTCTCTCAGGACAGGGAAAATAAACCTCTCCACGCAGGAGGGACCCTTGCAGCTTCTGGATCCCCCTCCGACTGCATCCCTTGCAGGGTCTATTGTTACGCCCCTAGGGGCATGTATAAACAGGTGTCCTGATGCATGATCATGTGTGAGCAAGCATGCGATTAATTGTGATCAGAACAGTGCATGCACTGATATGTACTCTGTAACTATGGATAATCGTCAAACAACAAGGAAGGTATTTGAGCCTCCTTGCATTTCAGCAAGTGCTGAGACATTGTTTTAGCTTCTGTACCTGGTCTAATGAGTTTGTGCTCTCTATTATTGATATCTGTTGTCTGACTTTGCTTACTCTTGTGATGATGTTACTAACATGGCCTGTTTCTTCAACTCTGATTTCTTATTCACTTGTGACCCTTGGTCTGTTCTTTTCAGTTGCCAGTCCTAACCTCATGCTCAACTTATACTGTGATTGCAAGTCTCTATCCAATCCGTAACCTCAGGCCTGAAACCATGCTGTCCAGCCTGCCTCCAGTACTTTTCTGCTTATTTCCTTACTATACTTGTCTACTGTCTGTCCTGAATGTGTATTTGCTACCTGACTACTTTGAAACAGCTTTCATCCAGCCTGTTAATGGAATATTTTACACCAGTCTTGCCTTTTTCTGCCAACTGTCAACGGGCTGTAGGCTGCAACCTGGGAATCCTACCAAGCGAAGAATTCAATACCCTCTAAGAGTGCTCATCCAGTGGGTTTTATGGAGTTCTTTGGTGAAGACTGTAAGATGGCCTTTGTGAAACACGCCCTAGAGGAGCCTGTGTCATTTACTGTGGTGGGTAATAGAGATACAGAAACTACAACGAGCCCCTGGTAAATATTTCATTATCTCTGTTGTTAAAGGACATCCAAGGCGAAAATAAACTAATGAAATAAACGATGGTATCTATGTTCCTTCTCCTAAAAATGACTTTTTAAGATTTTCCACAGTTTTATTTTATGTTTAAATCTACTTTATAAGTTTTACCTGTTTTATTGTTTTTGCACAATGACACCAGTATGAAGTATGCCAGAGCAAAAATGTATGAACTATTGACCATTTTTATCTTTTTCCTGCTCTTAGAAGCCATTTTCTGCTAGGAAAGTGTTTTATAGTTGGAATTTCTTATTAGTGAGGGTCACACTGTAGTCACTTCCTGTCTGAGTCAGGACTGAGTCAGCCAATTACATGAAAAAGGAAGCAAAAGACAGGAGGAGCGCTCCGTAGTGTGATACCGTTTAATAAAATGAAAACTGCGCAATAAAAGATACACTTACTAGATGTGTATGAACAGTAGGCATTTAAAATTGGCATATAGCCCAGAATAAAAAGGACATCCCCTCTTGGAAGCGAAACCTGAAGCTGCAGTGGCCAGCGGCAGCAAGAATCCAGATGGTAAATGGATGACAGGTGTCCCTTCGGGGTGACTGTGTGCAGGTTACGTCAAGACGTTAACTGTTAACTGACGAAGGCGTGGACACGCCGAAACGCGTCTTGACGTCCTTTTTATTCTGGGCTATATGCCAATTTTAAATGCCTACTGTTCATACACATCTAGTAAGTGTATCTTTTATTGCGCAGTTTTCATTTTATTAAACGGTATCACACTACGGAGCGCTCCTCCTGTCTTTTGCTTCCTTTTCCAGTAGTCCGCTCACAACCGAGTGTTTGAGGAGCTGCCAGTGTGTGATCAGTCTGCGGTCCACTTTGACCTCTCACCTGCGTTAGCGCAAGATTGCACATCTTTTGTTTTTCCTCATCAGCCAATTACATACCTGTTATTTATTTCTGTCAGGCAAAGAAAGAAAAAAAAGAACACAGCATAGTTATTTGTGTGCCTGGCACTGTACATACCCATGTCTATCTTATCATGTCACATGTCACCTCGGGTATCCTTTAAGCAAAATATTGTAAACATACCCATATAATAAGAAACCAGCTAGAGGTCTTTAGCTACTGTTACCATAGAAATGTAATAAATGACTAAATAAACATTGGGTAGCAAATAGTGTTGCTAGGCTGGAGGGGAGGACACAAGGCTAAGGGCGTACTTGCAAGACTTCAGCATAAAGAGAAAGGAGGAGGTGCTACTACAGATATAAGTGCGAGTCTGGTCTATCCACTATGATGTACCAGATGTAAACTGTATGTTTATCTAACCATACTCAGTGTATAGACTAAATATATGTGTTGCTATTCAAACTTTTTTTCTTGACCGGAGGTAGTCTTTAAGGCGGATCCGAGATGAAAAACTAACTATAACAAGTAACTTGTCTATATAGCCTTTCTAAAGTGTAGATAGTTTACACAACAAATCTAGCTGCAAACAGCTTCAGCAGTATATGATTATTTATTCCTGTGATATGAGAGCAGCCATGTTCTGTTTGTCATCAGGCAAAGCTGCTCTGCAAATTCTCCCCTCAGCCTGTGAAATAATCACTCCCCTCTGCCTAAATTTCTGGCTAGTAACACCTACTCCTGCCCAGACTGAGCTCCCATAAGTTCTTGCTACTAAGAGTGCCAATGCACTGGAGAAGCTGTGGGCGAGGTTTGTTTAGTTTATAGGGAATTTGAGTATTAAAAAAAAGTATTTGGTTTGAGGAATGCCCTATAAACTATATGAAAGGAACACAATTATGCAATGAGTAAAAGTTTATCTCGGATCCACTTTAAGAAAAAAAATGGGGCCAAAAATGAAATAGATAAAGACATGTATTTTCTGGAAATGGCCTTTAATTCTCACTATAGACTATACTAACTAGATCCGATTTAAAATTCTAAATTAATACATTTTTGTCGGGAAAAAAAATCTGAAAATGAAGAGAATGAACAATCATATATAAATCCTGGGCACCAGCAATGTGGAAGAAAATTAAGACTGCAGAAGGAAGTAAGACTACTGAGGGGGTGGAGGGAGGTTACAGAGGTGAGAATGGTCATAAAACAGCCATAAAAATATCTAGTTGTGATTTAAGAATCCCCCGTTACTATTAAGTCAATTTTCTCTCCTGTCAAAAAGTATTATGGCTGTCACTTGAAAATGCTTCTTCTTCTCTTGAATGTTTCCAACTTTCCTTTTTCCAAGACAGAGATATTATTAGCTTCCTTTACTAATCGCCCTGGCTTTGTGGCCTGTTATTACATGCCTGCTAATTCATCGTCACCCAGCTGCCCTATAGTAAACCACAAATGCCATCACTGTAACGCACCAGTGGGATAGCATCGGAGCACTCCATAAAAGACCTTGAAAAAGAACCTCAAAGGGAAAAGAAAACATATTTAATTAAAAATAACCTATTTTGCCCTGAACGCTGGCTTCCATTGACCTGGGATTCTGAAATCCTTTGGGGTTTTTTTATAATCTGCTTCTGCCGCTATCTCCCTCCTGTCCTTAATCATTTCTCTCATCCGCTCCTGTCCGACGTTCAGTTTTATGGGGTTTATTTTAGAGTTGCTCTTCTGTAATTTTTTATCAACCCCTTTTACTACCAGACATGTCCATCCTGACCTTGGCTGTTCACCAAAAGGTACAGATTTCTTACTTTGCTGAAAGCTAGAATACAATTGCTGTGAGATAAAAATGTGTAGGGCCTTAAAGAGAATCTGTAAATTCTTATAATAAAAAGCATACCATTCTATTCATTATGTTCTCATGGGCCCCTCTGTGCTGTTTCTGCCACTCCCTGCTGCAATCCTGGCTTGTAATTGCCAGTTTTAGGAAGTGTTTACAAACAACAGACATGGCATGTGATAGGCTGAGAGGAGCTCAGTCTGTGACTCATACAGAGCCTGCAGGGGGCGTGGAGAGGGTGTGTATAGCTTCTGTCTATAACAAGCAGAGCAGCACATCCTTGCCTGAGTGCCTGAGCCCGACAAAGCCGTCAGAGGAAAGAAGATTAGATTATATAACAGAGATAATACAGTCACTGTGCAATTAGGAAAGGCTGCAGTAAGACAGACCACATTAGAACAGGTATAGGAACTTACAGGATGGAAGAAATAAGGCTGAAAATTTTGTTACAGAGTCTTTTTAAGTTATGGTTATTTTAATGTAATCTACTGTAAATTCACAAATGCTTCATCATTTATGGAGAAAATTGACCTTAAAGGGAATCTAAAGTGAAAATAAACTTATGATATAATGAATTGTGTGTGTAGTACAGCTAAGAAATAGAACATTAGTAGCAAAGAACAGAGTCTAATATTGTTTCCAGTACAGGAAGAGTTAAAGAGACTCTAAAGCCACCTAAAAAACGAGTTGTTACCTTTTATTTATGTTAAGCATGTTTGCCCCTGTTAAAATGCTGCAATCCCGCGGCAGAACGAGGGTTTTTTACCCCCAAATCCCCTGTGCAAAATCCACTACTTTCTTAGTTGTGGATTTTTCTGCCCGGGGAGGCAGAGCTTTCGGCTGTAGCTCTGCCTCCATGCGTGTCAATCAGCGCAGATCGCCGCCTCTCCCCCGCCCCTCTCATTGAAGGAAGACTGAGAGGGGCGGGGAGAGGTGGCGACCCGCGCTGATGGACGCATTTAGAGGCAGAACTGCAGCCAAAAGCTCTGCCTATATGCGGAAGGAGCCCCGCAATGTGCCCCAGGGGATTTGGTGGGGTAAAAAACCCTTGTTCTAGCGCGGGATAGCGGCGTTTTAACAGGGGCAAACATGCTTAACATAAATAAAAGGTAAAAAACCATTTTAATTTGGCTTCAGAGTCTCTTTAAAGGAAACCAGCGACGTCGACATTAAAATATTTGATACTTACCCAGGGCTTCCTCTAGCCCCATGAGCACCTATGCATCCCACACAGTCCTTACATCCCATGTGGGAATGCCTTCCTTCAGCTGCAATCACTCCTGGTAAACTGGCTCGGTTGCGCATGCGGATCCCAAAAAAATAATTGATTTTTATTTATTTGGGATGTAGGGCACATCACTGTCAAAATAGACAAATGGGTGTGTTCACTTAGGCTGGATTCATAGAGGTCATTTGCACAGCCCACAAGTTATAATGAGTGTGAACTGCAATGAAGACTGGACATGTCATCTGCAATGGAGACCTGGACAGGTACATAGGATTGTGCAGTATGGGCAGTGAGTTGACATGCAGAACTATTCTGCAACACAACTGGGCACTGTGAACAGACCTTATTGTTGTTAAAACTGCCATGCACAGAGAGCACACCATAATTTTACTTGTACTTTCGATACGTAGGTAGCACCCATTGCGCAATTAGCGCAACCTGGCTTACCTGGATAGTGCATGGTACCCTGGCAATACACATGTTACCTAGGTAACATGGGCCATGCTCATTGTGCTGCCCGCTCCTTAAAGTGGATCCGAGATGAACTTTTACACATTGCATAATTGTGTTCCTTTCCTATTGTTTATATGGTATTCCTCAAGCCAAATACTTTTTTGTTTTTGTTTTAATACTTTAATTCCCTATAAACTAACCAAGCAATGCCCACAGGTTTTCAGAGAGCCAAGGCACTATTAGACAGTAGCAAGGGCTTATGGGAGCTCAGTCTGGGCAGGAGGAGGGGGAGGTATTACTAGCCAGAGATTTCAGAGGCAGAGGGGATGAGGGAGGAGGGGGGGGATTAGGTTTTTTGCTCAAGATGCAGATAAGCCTGGCTCTGTGTAGTGTTTACAAACGACATGGCTGCTGTCATTGTATCACAGGAAGAAATAATCTTATTCTATTAAAGCTGTTTGCAGCTAGATTTGCTGTGTAAACTATCTAAACTTTAGATAAGATATATAGACAAGTTACTTGTTATAGTTAGTTTTTCGTCTCGGATCTGCTTTAAATGTTAGAAGTGGTAATGAATTGTGAGGGTTTAGTGAATACACCCTGCAGAACCTTTTATGCATAACAAAGCAACATACAGTAATATGCTTTCATCTGACAAAGCTGTGTGGTAATTGGTACAGAACACAGATTTACTAAAATGTGTTGCTCTATGAAGATTCCTTGATTTTCACAATCAACAAAGATTTGCTTAGTTTAGTACTCTATGAATTGACTGAGGCTGGCAGAGGACTACCTTTCTTCTCAAAATCTGACCTGCAATTTGATTGGTATTGTCAAACACAATATAAGTACCATAGATTATTATAATTATTATTATACATTTATATAGCCCTGATTTTTTGGAGCACTTTACAGAGCATAATAAATAATTCATGTCACTGACAAAGGAGCTCACGATCTAATGCCAAGACCATTGTCAAATTCCATGGTCTCTACCATGGTCTAGGACTCATCTGGGGAAACCCAAACTAATCATTGAGTCGTGGTAGAAAACCAAAGTGCACAGAGGATACACATATAGACTTGTCAGAGCAGGATCAACCAACAGGCCACCTAGGCAGGTGCTTGGGGCGTAGTGGGTGTTAAGGGGCACACCTACCATCTTTTTTCTGTGTTCTCTCCACTTCAGCTGACCAAAACGATCAAAAGCAAGCCCCAAATCTACTAACTTGCCTAGGGCCCCCATCACATCTTAATCCATCTCTGATACTTGTTGTGGACATACAGACTCCAGGAGGACTAGTCTTGGCCAGGAATTGATTGTGGGACTGCAGTACTACAAGATGACAGTGTTATCCCCAAGGCCGGATTTGTACTTTTCGTGCCCCTATTGCAAGTATGTTGTGGCTTCACTCTTATGTGCACCATGCCCCTTCCATGCCATGGGCAGCCCCCTCTTCCATGTGTATAATGCATGTAAAGCACCCCCTATCTTTCATGAACAGCTCCCTTGGGCATCAGTTCCTTTTTTTCATGTGTTCCTCCCCATTTCAGCCTCCTCTTTCATTTGTAGCAACCTCTCTTTCATGATCAGGTGCCCCATTGGGCAGCAGCCACCCAAGGCCTGGGCCTTTGTGGCCTTTCCAGAAAACCGACCCTGGTTAGCCCACCTAGCCACCATGCTGCCCTTACATGGTCTCTTTATATAGCTCTTCCTTAGGGTCAGAGGAATGCATATGGATCAAAATTACAGCAATTTTTACATTTGGGAAATACACTTTAAGTGATGCACACTTCTAATTCCACACTCCCTTAATGATATGCTATATCTGCCATCACAAGGTCACTCTAATTAGTAAGTGATCGGCCCCCTAACAAAGTGATGATGTTTTGTTGACACTCTGCGATTTATGGAAGTGAAATGGTAAACTGCAGAGGATTTTGTTTTCTTCCTGTTGCATTTCCTTTTGTGCTTCCAGCATTACGGGCACATTCAGCCGTCTGCAGCTCAATATGGATCCCTTCAGCATATGAATGCTGTATTAATCACAGCGTTCTAAACCAAAGCATCCAGCTGCAACAACTCTCATGCTCTGCCATGTCTCACATTTCTTATCTCAGCACTTTATTCACAGTCATGTTGCTGGACTCTTATCTGGAGCCAGCAAGCAACCATGCCACACTTCAAATCCCAACCTGCTTCATTCTAATCTATGTCATGTCTGAAAGCTGCGTGGACATCTATGGCTGAACACTGGCTAATGAACTGAAGATTTTACACAGCCTGGGTTTTCCCACCGTGGAATAAAATGTCATAAATTATCCTTTCCCTTAAAGCGGACATGAACTCAGAACTTGCTCTCTGCTCTAAAAAATAAGCAACAGCATAATCACCTTTAACCACTTGAGGACCACAGTGTTATACCCCCCTAAGGAACAGGCCATTTTTTAGTAAAATAGGCCACTGCAGCTTTAACGCCTCACTGCAGGGCCACACAACTCAGCACAAACATGATTCCCCCACCCTTTTCTCCCCACCAACAGAGCTTTCTGTTGGTGGGGTCTGATCACTCCCCCAGTGTTTATATATTTTTTTACAAATATTATTGTTATTTTTATAATAAAATTCCCTATTTCTTTTTTTAATCCCTGCCCTCCCTTCCCCCGCCAACCAATCACTGTGATCGGCTGTCATAGGCATCAGCCTATGACAACCGATCCCTTCTGAGCCTCGGAGGGGACAGCGCTTCCTTAGATCGCAGCGCTGTACACTGTTATTATACTGCCGATCGCCACTGGGAGGCTGATGACGGAGCAGAGCTCCGTCATTCAAGGGGCAATGCACGCACATTGGCACATGCGATCCTCTGCAAACTCCGCCCTAAAGACTTAGGCAGTATTGGGGCTGGCGCCGCGTTCACGCCCATCGGTGTGATGCGGTCGCCTAGAGGTTAAAGAAAAACTCTTCTTTTTTTACAGCTGATACAAATCCTACAGTAAATCTGCAGTTCTTCTACTTCCTGCTTTCATGGAAGCAAACACATTGTTAACATCCTGTGTTTACCAATTAGCTCTCTTGCGTGGCAGTCAGCGGACACAGCTGAGGGACCAAATTACAACTTGTGCTTGGTCAGAGATGAGGGGGTATTATACAGGCTAAACTCTCTAAATACATGCACAGTGCATTTCTCTATGTTTTCCTACTGTCCTGTTCAAGAGTTCAGGTCCACTTTAAAGGGGAATCCCACTTGCTATATGTTTACTGTAATGTAGAAGGGGGCTGCTTAAAGATACACTGTAGTGACATATAGTAGAATGCAGTAACTTATTTTAGGATACTAACTTCTATGGTAATTTTCCTGGTTTTACCATCAAGACACTTATACAATAATACAATAACATTTCTATAGCGCTTTTCTCCCATAGGACTCAAAGCGCTTAGGCTCTCTCAGATTCAGTAGTTAGTAGGATGAAGTATTCACACAACAAAAGTTATATTTCTGCAAATGCCAGACTGAACAGGTGGGTTTTCAGTCTGGATTTAAACACATCCAGGGATGGGGCTGTCCTGATCTGTTGAGGTAAGGAGTTCCAAAACATAGGGGCAGCATGACAGAAGGCTCTGGGACCAAAAGTTTCCAAGTGGACTCTGGGTATGACTAGATTATTAGAACCTGTGGATCTGAGAATGCGGGGATTGCTACGCAGCTGTAACATATCTTTCAAGTATCCAGGGCCTAGATTATTCAGGGATTTAAATGTCAGTAGGCCGATCTTGAATAGGACCCTCCATTCTATAGGTAGCCAGTGAAGGGAATGCAGGACTGGCATTATGTGGCAGTGACGGGGTTGGTTGGTTAGCAGTCTGGCAGCAGTATTCTGTATCAGCTGTAGGCGGTACAAGACCTTTTTTGGAAGGCCAGTGTAGAGAGCATTGCAGTAGTCCAGTCGGGATGTGATGAAGGCGTGGACTAAGGTTGGCAGATCTTCTGGGGGTATGAGGTGCTTGATTTTTGCAATGCACTTCTTGTAGTTACAGTATATATTGCTGTATATTGGTATGTGGCCCCGCCCTCTGAATGATGTTTAGCCTAGGCAGTTGATATATGCTGAATTCTGTCCCCCAGAGCATTCTGTGAGTCCAGATATATTTTGTACAGGTTTTGGAACAGTCTGCCGAGATCCTCTGACAGGATTAAAATGCTGCCACCTGGGATAAATTTCCGAATGTAAATCAGGGGGTGGACACACACTACAAGAGGCAAACACTGACCAAATCATTTAAAAAGTGAATCTTGCATTAAAAAAAGCAATTTATATTCATTAAGTTATTTTCGCTTCAGTTTTTCTTTAAGTCCTTTTTCAATTTAAGGTTATTAAAAATGATATTTCCATATCAAACTGTCACCAGCTAAGACTTTCTAATACTGATTACCTTGAAACCTTGTCAACAGTACTGTGCTTGGGGTACTGTTGTCATGAAACTGTCCAGAAACTGTGACATTACTGAAAATGTTTTAACAATACGTCTGATAAATTGTGTGCATTGCACAATTATTGTGACTCATGTTACCTAGTAGAAGCAGTAATGTTGTACTGTGTTAGCCATCAGTAAAAGCAAAAAGTTTTGAATCAGGATGATACCATTTATTGGTTAACTTAGACGTAAATAAAAAGTAAGCTTTTGGCTAATAAGCCTTCTTCAGACTTTATATACAGGAACAAGTCCCAAAAAGGCTTATAAGCCAAAAGCTTACTTTTTTTGTACCTGTAAGTTAGCCAGTAAACGGTATCATCCTGATTCCTGATCTCCATGTTACCTACAGTAGGTAATGCATGTTGCCAGGGTACCATGTGCTGCACTACTCGATGTATGCATTAGCTAGGTAACACGGGTTGCACTATTTGCACAACATGTGCTACCTATGTGCTACTTTGATGCTTAATGAGATGCTAATCATTTTAGCCTACAAAGCAGGGTGTCCGGTGTATGAAATTCAGGTGAAAAACAAAGAACACTAGGAACACCAATATAGTGTAGTCATTTCATTTTAGGCAATGGGATACAAGTATTGGTACAATACTTCTTAGAAAGGTGGGTTGCTAATAGGTATCAGGAATGTGGAGAATCCCTTCCCTACATGGATATAATGCCTTCTCTAGAATCTAATAGGCCATGCTCCAACAAAACAAAATAAAAAAATAAAAAAACACTGGATAAATTCACGGGGGGTGGGGGGGGGGATTCTATATGAGGTCAGAGGAGACACCCCCGAAATGATGCAAAGTTTAAGGGATATATAATTAACAGTTTTATCTCATATCAGAGGTTAAGAAAATTAGATTTATTTTGACACCAATAAAAGACGACCTACTTTGGGTGAATCCCTACTTTCTCAGGTCAATAAAAAAAGTCTTTCAGAAGTTGCAAGTAACTCCAAGTTGTGAAGGAGTACCACAGGAAGTGTAATGGTGTGCCACAACCCCAGCCCCTGTGTCCCTGGGGCTCACCAATGGTCTAAGACCAGATGGGTTGATAGCACCAGTTATATAAATAGCGCTTTTATTTTATAAAAACAGGGGTTACAGTGAAAGACTGCTGTTTGGGGTAGAAATGCCCTTTTTCACACTGCATAAACCACCAGAAATTGCATGCATGGGCTCAGAGTGCCTAATAGGGGCTCTGATTTGAAGCTCCGAGTCCATGTGTGCAATTTCTGAAAGACAACTTTCCTATTGGCCTGAAGAAGCGGACGAGTACCACGAAACAAGTCATTTTTATTGGTGTCAAAATAAACTTAATTTTCCAATCTTCCAATTTGAGGTAAGACCATTTATTATATATCCCTTATCATTTACATCATTTTTGAGGTGCCTCCTCCCACCTCATGTGCTAAATATTCCAGCCGCATGCAACATTTGACACAAAATGTTATGCAGATTGAAAGTAAAATGCACAATTAGTATACAATTTACATATTTTTTTAATGCAAGCTGTGATCATTAGCATCCCATAGTTACATAGTTATTTTGGTTGATAAAAGTTCAACCAGTATAAAGTACAACACCAGCCTGCTCCCTGAAATTTCCCTGGCGACAAAACCCTTACAAGGCATGGTCCAATTAGCCCCAAAAGGGAAAAATTCCTTCCCGACTCCAGATGGCAATCAGATAAAATCCCTGGATCAACATCATTAGGCATTACCTAGTAATTGTAGCCATGGATGTCTTTCAATGCAAGGAAAGCATCTAAGCCCCCTTTAAATGCAGGTATAGAGTTTGCCATAACGACTTCCTGAGGCAATGCATTCCACATTTTAATCACTCTTACTGTAAAGAACCCTTTCCTAAATAAATGGCTAAAACGTTTTTCCTCCATGCGCAGATCATGTCCTCTAGTCCTTTGAGAAGGTCTAGGGACAAAAAGCTCATCCGCCAAGCTTATATATTGCCCTCTGATGTATTTATACATGTTAATTAGATCCCCTCTAAGGCGTCTTTTCTCTAGACTAAATAAACCCAGTTTATCTAACCTTTCTTGGTAAGCGAGACCTTCCATCCCACGTATCAATTTTGTTGCTCATCTGTCCACCTGCTCTAAAACTGCAATATCTTTTTTGTAATGTGGTGCCCAGTGACCATCTTTACTTACCTCATTATAATACATAAATAAAAATTCCAAAAGGAGAACCCTCAAGTACCGTCTGCTACTACAATAACATACGCTGCCTTCTAACATCATTTTGTGAGCTTCTTTTACTCTGTAACGACACTCTACATGCCCTTTGAATGTAACATAGCGGCTGCCAGCGCTGGAGAAATAATGTGAGCGATAGCTACTCTTCACAGATACGTGTGAGCAGCGTACTATTTACCGGTGCCTATCCCTGTAATTATTTGTAAATGTTAGAAAGGTTTTGTTACTAAGCCACCTAGCTGGCTTTTTAAAAGCTGTGTGATAACACCTCATTATAATCATCTTGGTTTCCCAGTCAGATGGATGTTATGGAGTACGTAGCTTGGCTTTTGTCACGCTTGCTGCTCGTCGTGAATAGGGCTATTTGGTTATGAGTATAAGGGCTAGTTAAGCGTTCTGTACTTTTTTTCTTCTTACATTTCCTTCCGAAGCCTCTGGGCCACTCTAGGAAAGTTGATTACTTATCTACGGAGGTGCGTTAATACAATAGTCAAGCTGACCTGTTTGTATTTTTTTTTGCAAGGTACAATGGTTTGAATTACAAGTAGGAGAATGGACTTTGTGTCGCGCGGTTTCCATTTATATCAGTGGTACTTACCCTTGTAGTGACCTTGTAACGTCTTGTTCAGCGGGTGGAACAAAGGAAGAAGAATGGGTGCAAGAGCACATTACCAGTGACAGTTTTCTGTCATCTTGGTGGGAAATGATGAGGGTGCCACAATCTTTCTTCCATCCCATTATCATTAGAGCCCGGCCAGTGCATGGGAAATGTGTTTTCCTTCCAGCAAAGTAAAATGCTTTTCTTTTAATTTTATTTCTATTCTATTAACTATATTACTATTATTTTTTTCTTTTGAAGCTCCCCTTGTGGGATATATCCATCCGCCGGCAAAATGCCATTAGTACATTATAACTGACCATGTAAACCACACAGATACTCGTATTAACATGGGAAAAGAGGATTAAATTATGTTATAGTTTCTGAATATAATCTTGGGGTATTGGGGAGAATAAGTCATCTGATATTGGGCAAGCTTTAAAGAGAACTGGATGGTTTAAAAAAAAAATCTTTATAGGACACAGAGGCATGTTCTGTGCACAATGACATGCCTCTGTGTCCTTCTGCTGTCCCAGCCAGTCCCTCCTGGGCTCTGCTGTCCCCACTGAAAATAGCGCCAGGCTAGCAACAATCTGATTATCGTTAGCCTTCCATTCACATGCAGCTTGTCAATCAGTGTCTCCACCATTAAATTGCTCCCCCCGGCACTCCCCGCCTTCCCTAGCCTCCTCCAATCGGAAGCTAAGCCGGGACCCAGGAGTACTTCCAGGAGACACTGGAGACACTGATTGACAAGCTGCAGGTAAACTAAAGGCTAGCAACAAACAGATTGTTGCTAGCCTGGCCCTATTTTTAGGGGGGGGGGGGCAGAAGAGTCCAGGGGGGGAGGGGGGACTGGCAGCGACAGCAAAAGGCAGCGACAGCAAAAGGACACAGAGGCATGTCATTGTGCACAGAATATTACGATTTTAAAAATCTTGCCAGGCAACAATGTAAACACATGACTGCTCACTGACAAGCTGACTCAGCATCTGCCTGACTCATTCCTGCAGGGGTCATGTCTGTGTGAAACTACAATAAATAACTACCGAGGAGCTCAGGCAGAGCTCAGACGTTATTATAACAGCTGTAACGGTGATTCCTGACAGCAGTGGATTACACCACTGAAAACTAGGTAGGCAGGAGTTATGTTTGTGAAATAAAAGTAAAAAAAAAAACACCCCTAACAAATGGATTAGCCTCCCAGTCCGTCATCCATCAGTATTTACATACACTGAGGATTACATGTTGCTGTGATGAAACCATTCATTTAAAAAAAAAAAAAAAAAAAAAACTTTTTACACTATTTTAGAAGGATGTTTAATAGTTTATGCATAAACCACTTTTTTTCCCTCGTTCGCGAAAGAGGTCCTTTAAAGAACCCAAGGTGTATCTTTAATACATAAAAAAAAACACTCAGTTTGTCTTCCAGATGAAAATGCTCCACTTCCCGTCATTATACGCTGCTCTGTTCACCCACAGGGTCCCTGGAAAGTTTTCACCCAGAATGCCCACAACCATGGAAAATCTTTCCGGTCATGGTGCATACACTAGAGTAGTGCATTAGAGAGCCAGAGCTCCGAGCATGCTTAGTAGGTGCTCTCTTGCACGTTTTCCTTCCTATGTCTGTAGCTAGCTGTGCATGGAGGTTGGGGGAAAGGCAGAGATAGAGGAGGGAGAGGTGTGAAGGGGCGGTGAAGGGGTGTTCCTGATGCTGGCGTGGGCAATCAGCGGGAGTACCTCTACATCAAAGGTGTCCTCTTTCTGTCCTAAGCTGTCGGGAAGCCCATAGTTGCAATTTTGGGTTGGGAGTGCAGCAGCCAATGGGGACATATATCAGGACCAGTGGCGTAGCTGTGAAGCTGTGGGCCCCAGTGTGAGTTTTACATGGGGCCCCACTCAAGCATTCTATATTTAACACTTGATATGGTGCAACAAAACCTGCCAAGGTCATCCACAGTGTCAGAGGTGTAGGAGGGGATGGGGAACTGTTTGCTAATGATTACCACTATTCAAAGCATCTATAGTGATTAGTGATTATTACCACCACAGGACCAATAAACAGCTAATACTTTGGTTGAGGAAGGGCCCCATGGTGCCCCTCTGGCCCAATGGCCCCGATGCGGTTGCTACCTCTGCAACACCTATTGCTATGCCACTGATCAGGGCGAAAAGCACAACCGAGAATGTAATTAACTGAGTATCATGCCTCTGTGCCCCAATTCATATGCAAGTTCAGCCACTTACACTTTACAACAGAAGGACTTGGCAATAACTCAGCTTTAAGCGAGAAAGACAAATTCTCTTGTTTCCCATCTCATGATTTTCAGGCTACACATCCTCCTTTGATGCCTATGCACAATACTGAATGCACTGCTCATTTCCTCAACCACAATTTCACAGACACACACTCCACTCTCAAATTCACAGACTTCTGTTATTAAACGTAATAACAAAATATGTTCCACACTGCCAAGTGCCACATAATTAGCACCACTTAGATTCAGTTTGGAAGTGTTTGTCTGTCAGCTGATTTCCCTTGACTGAGTAAACCCAATTCTGTAAAGCGGAATGACAGCCAAAAGTTGTTTCTTTACTATTTCAAAGGGCTAAAGAAAGTTAGAAGAATCTCTGTCTGATTTAATTGCTCTGTTAACTTGGCAAGATTTCTTGTGATTTCCTATTGAGCCATTGATGAGAGAAAGAAAAAAAGGAATCTATTCAACAGGAGTCTCCGGAAAAAAAAAATAGACATGACAAAGCCAACATAGCGTAGCACAGGTAAAAATACTGAGTTATAATATTTTAACAAAAATAGGTCAACACAAAGGTAACAATTGTATGATCAGGTGGGAAGAGTGGTCCGCCCCACTCAGGCAGAAGGTGGACAAGCCCATTGTGGATAAAAAAAGAGGGATTTTATAGATGCAGGATCTCAAAAAGAGTGTGATGACCGTGTCTAGACCTACTGGAGGCAATCACAAATTATGAAGATATTCAAACTAGTGTTCATCGTATTAAGCAGGGATGAGCAGAAACTACGCCAGTGCGAATTTATGCATCGTAGTTTGCATCTGCGCATCGTAGTTCGTAGGTGAAGTTTCAAAACTACGCTTATGAATTTACGCGTAGAGAAGTACCGCTACGCGTAGCATACGCCCACTATGCGTAGTTAACAAGTGTATTGCGTAGTGAACTACGAATCCGTTACTCGCGTCTAATTTTCCGCGTACGATTGTATGCTTACAAATTTACGCATTGGAAAGGGGAATGTACGCATAGAAGAGTTCCTGGTACAAGCGTTTAAAGAGGAATTCATGTGTAAAATGTGCTGCCTACGGGCATAAGCATCCGCAAACACTACGCTTCGCACTACCTGGTAATTGCGTATTTTCATGTGTAGTCTACAAAATGCATACGAAATGAATATTTGATTTAGAAGCCGTAGTTTGGCAAAGCGTAATTGCGTAAAACTATGCGTTGTTCCAGCGTAGCGAAGTTGGCTGACTACGACCATCCCTGGTATTAAGTCATTTCAATTTGTTGAAATCTTCCACAATTAGTCTGATCGTTATTGGAACGTTGTGGGTAATATTGATCTTACGTAATTTTGTGTAGTTTTCATACACATGCATTGTCTATGATGCATAAGAAAACACATTTTCGCATAAAAGAAAACCTGTTTTTGCACAAATTGATTGAAGTCTATGGGGCATAAGGTAACAAATATTTGTATAAGAGAAAACACATTTTCGCATAAATGCATTGAAGTCTGTGGAGGATAAAAAAATATGTATATATACCGGTATATATATTTTTTGCATATGAGAAAACACATTTCCCCATAAATGCATTTAGGTCTATGAGCATGAGAAAGTTATATATTCTCAAAATGCTGCGTCACTGCAAAATTACAGATCATAATTACAATTACATGCAAAATTAATTTTGCAATAGTCTAAAATTGTACATTTTGATTTTGCATCATAATTCTGAATTTTGTTGAAAAATTTAAAGTAGCACTGTTCAAAATTCCAGCTCATCACTAATTCAAACTATAAAATGGAAGTTACTTACGGCCAATGGTAAAAAAGGCTGGTAAGCCACATTAACAATAGAAATAATATTTTTATAGCACTTTTCTCCCTAGGGACTCAAAGCGCTGTGACCTGCATTATGTAGCCTCAAAAGTTCAGGAAAAGAGGTGAGTTTTTAGCCTTTTTTTAAAGCTGTCCAGAGAAAGCACATCTCATATTGATTGTGGAAGTGAGTTCCATAGAGTAGGGGCTGCATACGAAAACGTGGGTATCCTGCAAAATGTATTACATTCTAATACTTGTCGTTACGGAATGCAGTAACTTCCTTTGATTTGAAATGTTATGTATGGTTTAGTTTATTTTTATAGGCACTCAGTACCTCATCAAGTTTGTAATCTTTACACCTATTTCTTTGCCAAGATTTGATGAACTGCTAAACTTGTTGACAACTAACATAGCGAATCATTAATTTATTTAGTGACATGTGCTAGGGGGGAAAAAATCGTGTATAGTTGATTTTAAAAAAAAAAATGTTGATACAAATTGACATCACAGAGTCATGTTCTATATTTCTACAGTTTTACTTAAAGCTGAACAGACATATTGAAACCATATGCACTTAAACAGACATCTTTTTCAATTAGGTATGTGCTGACATTTTAGACAAGATGGGACACAGAACATTTATACTGAGCTATTCTCATGGCAGACTCAAAGCGCCAGAGCTGCAGCCACCAGGGTGCAGTAGCAGTAGGGAGTCTTGCCCAAGATCTCTTCACTAAATAGATGCAGGCTTACTGAACAGGAAGAGCCAAGATTCACACCCTGGTCTCCTGTGTCAGAGGCAGAGCCCTTAAAGGGACTCCGAGCACCTGTCATGGGTATGCCTTTAAGACTCCAAATATTACTGCAAAGTACTTAAAGATGCATACCTTTCCGTAGCTTGTGCTCTCCTCTTTCATTTGATGCCTGAATCACTGTTCTACACCAAACAGTTTTCATTCGATTTCAATTTAAAAATCACGGCTGCCATCTTGGCTATGTAATAACTTCTGGGTCACCCCTGTCTTCTCTGTTAGAGAAGTGCATCACTGAATGAAGCAGGAAGAGGAAGTGACACGCATGACCACTGAAAAAGGCTCCTTCAGAGGGGTCATAGCATGACTTTGTTGGAAGACATCTGGCTTAAAGGCATGCCCATGAGAAGTGCTTGGAGTCCCTTTAACCAGTACACTATCCAGCCAGTACACTCTCCAGTCATTTTACACAAAATGCATGTTGTTCCTACAAGTTTGCTGAATATATACCTAAGCAGAGGCAGCAGTTGTCTTTTTGATAATGTATGTGACCAATCCTGGAGAGACAAGAATATTTATTCTAATTTTGAGATTCTCTAATTAATGCCTGATTGTAGGAGAACACTTCTAATCAGAGGTAAACAATGCCGGGGCGGGGCTTTGCCGTCTAGCGGCGATAGACCTATCTTGTGTCAGGAAAAAGGTTACATTGTGCTGTGGGCTATAAAGCTGCTAGACGGCGAAGCCCCACCCCCCCACTCCTGACCCCTTCCCGTCATCACTCCACACTAATGAGACGATGCCGGAGGCGTGGCCAGAAGGTCCTATACAGGAAGCCGTCCGGCGCCATCTCTATACGGACACACACGTGAGCAAGAGCCCGAGCGGCGTGAAACGGCTGTAGTGCCGTCCTAATCATCCCCCTGGTCACCACTCCCTCCTTCACCATAGCAGCTTCCATCATGCAGGTTTGACAATACCTTGTTTCACGCATGTCAATACTGTTTGTTCTGTGCTGAAGATTGCAATAAACCAAAGAACTATTCGTGAGACAGGTGCACAGTATCTTCCTTTTACACGTGTTGAATTGGTCATTGTGCTCTGCACTAATTTTTACTTGCTGCACATCTCCTAGTTCATATTGTGAGCCCAGAAGAAGTTGCTTATGTCATGCATGGTGAAGTTGCATAAAAATGTGTGTGATGTAGATGCTTCCTGAGTGTGATCTTCCAACCCCTAACAGAAAGCATATGAGTGCCAGACTACAATCCACTTTTTCTGCAGTAATTTTTATAATTTGAAATCATAATGTGAACTTTAAGACTATTGCAAAATTCATTTTGCATGTAATTGTAATTATGATCCATAATTTTGCAATGACACATAATTTTGCAACACTATACTGTAACTTTCTCATACCCTTAAAGATGCATTTGTGCAAAAAATGTGTTTTCTCATTTTCATAGACTTATATACATTACTTAAAGGAAGAAGTTTTAAATCAGGATGATACCATTTATTGGCTAACTAAAAATAAATAAGAATAAGAAAGCTTTCGGCCTTGCAGCCTTTGTGGAGCTTACGTCTTACTGTAGGGGGATAGGGGGAAAAAGAGTTGAACTTACCTGGGGCTTCTAATGGTCCTCCAAGATGTCCTGTGCCCGCGCAGCCACTCACTGCCGCTCCGGTCCCCTGCCTCCAGTTCACTTCTGGAATTTACGGCTTTAAAGTCGGAAAACCACTACGCCTGCGCAGCCGTGTCCTCGCTCCCGCTGACATCACCAGGAGCATACTGCACAGCCGCAGACTGTACTGGGCCTGCGCAATACACTCCTGGTGATGTCAGTGGGAGCAAGTGCGGGGTCGCACAGGTGCAGTGGTTTTCCGACTTTAAAGTCGGAAATTCCAGAAGTGAACCGGAGCATCAGTGACTGTCTGTGTGGGCACAGGAAGTCTGTGGGGGACCATTGGAAGCCCCAGGTAAGTTCAGCTATTTACCCCCTACCTCTCTACAGTACTCCTTTAAATACATTTATCTGAAAAAAAAATCGCATATGAATTATTTTTTCTTATGACCCACAGACTTCAATGCATTTATGAGAAAATGGGCCCAATACAGTTCACTTTTTCTCCTAATGCTTGGTACCATGCAATTTCCGGCCAGATCGACTGCTCAAATGTATAATTTCCGACAGGTCCAATCTGATTTCCGATTGTTTTTCTGATCAATTTTGTACAGAAGTGATGGGAAAATCAATCAGAAAAACGATCAAAAATCAGACAGGGCCAGTCGGATTATATACTTGACCCCTCAATCCGAAGGGAGATTGCATGGTGTGTACCAGTCATACATTTTGTCTTAGGAGATAATTTTCCATCTTCTGTTTAAAATTACTTTTCAGCACTCTGCAACTGAAAAAGTAACAATAAGTAGGTGAAAGTGAGCTGTCAAAATTATTCTAAAATATTTTCTTGCCTGCTGGTGGCTTCAAAGACATTTTATTGATAAGATGGGAAAATGGGAGAAAAGTGAATTGGATGGGGCCCAATGTGTTTTCTCATATGTGAATATTTGTTTTCTTATGTCCCACAGTGGTCAATGCATTCGTTCAAAAATGTATTCTCTCATGCCCACGTTAGTGGATTCCTTTGAACATCATTTTGCATAACTTGTGAAAATGATATAAAAATCAAGATCACACATTTGTAATTGTAAAAACGATTCAAAATGTCACAAAAGCAGAATTGCCTATTTCGATCATCACTTATCACAGGTTCAAGAATAAAAGAGGCTCCTGGTCAGTGCATGGAAGTTGGAACTTAGCTGACTTAGTGGCAGTGCATGGTAGTGGATTGAGGCAGGAGTGCAGAAATGGGGGTAATTAAATCTACACCATGCAAGGCTAAAAGGTGACCTCAAATGAACTAAGTCTCAGGTTTTATACTTACCTGGGGCTTCCTCCAGACCCCCTGAGGTCGCTCAGACCCTCGCCCTCTCCCCAGGCCTCTTCTGTCCTACACTGGATGGTTCGGTACTTTGGCTGAGTCACGTTTCATTGTGCATGTGCAGCCCAGCCATGTCGCATATCCCGGCCAGGCTCCGGATATGTGTGATGAAGCGTGACTCGGCCAGAGTCCTGAGTCATCCAGCAGGGAACGATAAGGGACTGAGCGTCCCCAAGGGAGAAAGCCCCAGGTAAGTATAAAACCTGGGAATTAGTTTGTCTCACACTTTAAGCATCCATAACACTGCATAGAAATAACTATGGGTGGTCCCAAGGTGGTTAATGCATGTACCATTAGGGCTGCAAACCTTTTTTGTGTTGTCTTAGAAACAACTCTGTTTATTCCATACTCTAAAACAAGATAAAAAAAAGGAATGCTCTAGAGGTTGCAGCAGCCTCATCTGATGAAGGCGTAACGTGCCAAAACACGTCATGATGCTAAATAAGGACCCTTTCACCCCACCCGATGGTTTGAGATACATCTCAACATCCCTGATACTGGCCACAGCTACGGGACTTGAAGAGAGGAGAAGGGAGAAGCGATTCCTCACTGCCCTAAGGTTGGGCAATTTGCTTTGAATAGCATTTATATCTTGTAAGTGCAATCATTTATCATTTTTTATCAATAATAAAACATTAATGCACCATAGGGCGCTCCTTTTTTTATCTTGTTTTTCAGTTGTACTTGTCCCACGTTGTGGAGCTTGCTAATTGGTGTAATCCATTGGAGCATTGCCTCCTGGATCCTACGCTCAGTTGGAGCACTGTTATTTTTGGAGGTTGTACATCATTCCATACTCTACCTACAAGCACCGTTCACAGTGCTAAATATTGAGAATATTGAATACAAGCTGATAGGGTTCAAAATGTATTTTTCTTACTCTTGTTTTTTTTTTTTTTTTCTTTCAGTCAATTACATACACTTAAGAAATTCCCAATGCATGATTCTCGGGAAGCACAAATAAACCACACGCTCCCAGAAGCCATAAATATACGGTAGTTATATCTTCATTATCCTTACAATCAGAAACATTTCACAGAATAAGAGAGAAGTTCTTCCCAACAGTATTTTAAATAGAGCCGATGCATTCTCTTATGAATAGACAGTCTACATTATTGCTGGAACCACAAACAATTCTTTCACTCTAAACAATTATGGTTATTGTCAAGGGCACAAGGTATACATTCTAAGATGTGCAGTACGTGACTTCTCAGGTTGCTTGATGATGCGGCTAGCTCTGCGATGACTGGATGTCCTGAAAATTGTTATGCGTGTCATTCTGAAGAACACATCTGCAGAGAGGAGCAAGGACGCCTAGTGATTCTTTTTTTACTTATTCACAGTAAATGTGTGTTCTTAAAGTACACCCAAGCTGGGGGAGATTAGATCTACCAGGGGCTTCTTCCAGACCCTGACAACACAGTAGTTAATAAATGGGAGCCAAAAATGGGCGTCAATGAAATAGCTGGTGCCAAGACCAGTCGTTAAGCTATTTAGCGGGCAGCTGCAATAAAAATTTTATTTACCGCTTTATTGTTAGCGGGGGGCTCTGATTACATTGTTATTTATTGTTTTATTGTTAAATAGCGGACGGCTTTCATTAAAAAGGGAGGGTTACTGGTTGCCCAGGGAGGGAGGGTTGTAAATCACAGTCTTAGGGTTTGGCACCACCAGGGGGGCCCCAGGTTTAGGCACTACCAGGGGGGTCTAAGGGTTATGCACTACCTGGGGGTTTTAGGATTAGGTACCATCATGGTGGGGAGGGGGTTTTTAGGGTTAGACACTACCGGGGGGGGGGGGCTTAGGGTTAGGTACCACCAGGGGAGGGTTCTTTGTGAGAGTAGGGAGAGGTTAGGTTAGAGGTAAACGTTGCCAATAGTTATCTATATGAACCAGGTTGTAGAATATCGGTAAATCTACCGACATTTTACTACCGCAATTAAACTGTTATTTATCGTTTGCGCCTAAATTAGTGCACAACTATTTTCAATGTGTACCTGACAAGTCTATCAGGTCCCTTAATGTAGTTTTGCTGCCCTCAATAGTGCAGCTGTACCTTTCATAAGATCCCTGGCCACAGCTTTGGTTGCAGGCTACTGCACATGCGTGGCCATGAGCATTCTGCGCTTGCACTGTTTTGATCTTTGTGAACTGCACGAGCACAGAATGCTCCCAGCCATGGAAGCATGATCGAGTGAAGTGTGGGGACACACCCACGCATTCACAGTTGCCCGCAAGCTGTGGTCAGGGATCTCTTGGAGGGGTTAGCAATGCACTGGAGGAAAGCAGAAGTACAGCGAGGGTTCTGATAGACTGCTAGCGGCAGGAGAAAGCTTTAGGTACATTTAAATTTGTGTTTTTATCTAATATTATCCCCAGCTTAGATGTCCTTTAAAGGGACTGCAAAGGAAAATACTCTCAAAATATCAGTAAGATTTAATCACTTAAAAATAGTGCATGGTTTATAACCACTTAACGACCACCTAACGCCGATAGGCGTCGGCAGGTCGAAGTGGTGTTTCCATGGAAACGGCCGTTCCATGTCAGTTCACGGAGGGTGTTCACAGGCTAAATGTAAACACACGGGGAAGAAATCCCCGCTGTTTACATCAATACGGCGCTGCTGCCTCTGATTGGCCGGGGATCGCCGGCATCTGATAGGCCAAAGCCTATCCTAGGCGGCGCAGGATGGATTTCCATCCTGCGCAGCCCACAGCAAGGAGGGGAGGCAGAAAAGGGCAGAGAGATAGGAATTTCGCTGCGGAGGGGGGGCTTTGAGGAGCCGGCCCCGCAAGGCCACACTGAGCGATCAGACCCCCCAGCAGGACATCCCCCTAGTGGGGAAAAGAGGGGGGAAGTCTGATCGCCCTGCCTTTTACCCGATCGGTGCTGTGGGCTGGAGAGCCCACGCATGCAGCGATCATCCAAAAATCCCCTGGTCCTTAAGTGGTTAATGTCAGCATTGGATTGTTAATGGGCTCAGCAAAACATAGTGATGCTTCTGCTTAGCTGAAAGCAGTATTTTTAACTCGAAACCAGAAACTGCATGATATCCAGTAGTGAAAAAGATAGATGATAAAAAGAAAAATAGCAAGATACTCTAATCTTTGAGAATTGCCAGAATGAAACCAGTATAAGTACAGTTGTTGCCCTTTTCTCCCAGATCCATGTACTTGAAAGTTCACAAATCCCGTTGTTACTCTTTATTAACAATAGATGGGCGGCATGATTACACAGTGGATAGCACTCTAGCCTGGCAGCACTACGTTACCAGTTCTGTGTGCATTTTGGTAACAATAGCATGTATGAAGGCTTTGCTATTAACCGCTAAAATCGGCACATTATGCACCCAATTATGCAAAATTGGTGCACAAGCGAAGAAAAAAAATCGGCACTATACGAGATCCTGGCAGGTCAGGAGATGCAGGTGCATAAAGCAAATTGTGCCTCCAGTAGATGATATATCAAATGAAAAAGAGAAAGAGAACTTCTGGGCACCAAAATGCATAAAGAAGTCACCTTTAATTTATACTCCCAACACCTTCAAAACATACATGCAGAAAAAATCAGCCTAACAGCTGTTTCGCAGGATAACCTGCTTCTTCAGAGGCAGCACATACGAAGTTTAGTGGACACAACACGATATATATAGAGAGACAATCAATACAAAGGTCTTATCCCCTGCTGGGAGTAGCCCCCACTGCAGAGCGCGCGCCAGAGTCTAGCGCCGCCCCGAGCCGGTCAGTCCGCTTGTTGGAGGAGGCACGCCCCTCAAACAGGCAAAATTACAAATGGCTTACGCTAATTCAATTGAATGTCCAAATCGTAATTGCGCATGGCCATAATTGTGAAAATGTACGTGAAATTTCGTGTAATCGTAATTAGCAGAGTATGATCATAACTACTCATGACATCCTTCAAACAACCCTTAAAGAAAATAAATTTCCCATTTAGTAGGTTATCAGACTAAATAAGTCCCTTGTACAAAATTTGCAACCAAAATATAATCAATATTGTGTTTATTGAAAAATATAATACATAGGGAAATTAAAACCACTTAAAAATGGGATGCGGCCCTTAGGACCTCCTCAACAACAATGTATGACTGATATATTAGAAGGTATGCATCATACTGTCCAAGTAAACTATGTACTGTCCTGGACAAAATTGGCTTCAGGTAAAATGTAACCATAGTTGGTCAGTGTATATGATGCACACCAATATGAAAATAAAGACAACGTTGTCCTAAGGTTAACATACAGTAAATTGTTGTTGAGGGCCACACCCTGCTTTTAAGTGGTTTTATTTTCCCTATGTATTATATTTTTCAATAAAGATAATATTGATTATATTTTGGTTGCAAATGTTGTATAAGGGACTGAAAGAGAACCCGAGGTGGCTTCTAAGAATCCTATTAGCACACAGAGCCTGGGTCTGCATATAATGCCCAGCCTCTGTTTCTATACTGTCTCCCCCCAGGCCCCCCCTGCACTCTACTGACCCCCATAAATCAAACCGCCATGCTAGCGACATGCAAGCTGTTTTCATTCACACTGTCACTCTCTGCCGCTCCCCCGCCTCCTCTATATTGTCGATCCCCGCCTGCGTCCCTTCCCACCAATCAGCGGGGAGGGAAGAGATGCAGGCGGGGAGCGGCAATATAGAGGAGGAGAGGGAGCGGCGGAGAGTGACAGTGTGAGTGTAAACAGCCTGCTATTGACACGCTTTGTGTCGCTAGCATGGCAGTTTGATTTATGGGGGCCAGCAGAGGGCAGGGGGGGCCTGGGGGAGACAGTATAGAAACAGAGGCTGGGCATTATCTGCAGACCCAGCCTTTGTGTGCTAATAGCATTCTTAGAACCCACCTCGGGTTCTCTTTAATAAGTCTGGTAACCTACTAAAAGGGGAGTTTCTTTTCTTTAAAGTTAAGCATTTACATGGGTTGAGGACCCATTTCCCCCCATATCTATTATACCCACAGTGCAAGAGAGTAGCATTATGCGTGTTTCCATCTTGTTTAAAGATCCTTCAAACAACCAGAGCTTCTTAGAAAAAAAACAAAAAAACAGACAAGATTTATATTGCAACATGGGGCAACCTCACATCAAGCACTTTTATTACAGGTAATTTCCAAAACTACTGAACATTCATAGATTACACCGTCCATCACACTGATGCAAGTTGGGTCCGTTACTGATTCTGAAACAAAAGTGGTTAATCCACGACTTTGACTTAAAACACACAGTCAAAGAAAATCTGATAATGTACAGAGAACAATGCCGTTGCAAAGCTGAATTTCTTAGCATAAATCCTCAGCACAACTCTCAGAAAAGAAATATGATTATTTATGACCTAACAGCAAGCACAATTTAGAATAGATTAATGTAGAAAATGTTCAATATCGAGAGGAATGAAAGGGAAGGATTTTGTTAGATGAAAAAAGCCTTGCAGTATGCTCCCTGTCGCAACCATGAAATTATGTTGCTAAAGCAATGGGAGGCCAATAGAATTTATTGTTACAAGGCGGTACTTATTCTTGCTCCTAACCTAGAAACCTCTTAAACGAAAAAAAAGAGATCACATAATGTTTGCAAAAAGAAGTCTAGAAGCACACATGGCTTTCACCTGGCACAGGAGGCAGGAGGATTGTCCCGATAATTACAATGCTATTCACTGAGCAAGCATCAATCACTATTCCCCATTGTTACCAGTGGGACAAATTACACAAGGATGTTGCCATGCACGGCATCATAAAATTGAGGATATTGGTTTTGAGCTTCAAATAATTTATTCTGAAAAATAACCTTTTTAAAAAAAAATGCTGACAGAGGCAGTCATAGTTCTTCCAGTCAGATTTTTTTTAAAAATCAACTCTTATATATTTAAAATATGAATAAGCAGCTTATTGGACACCCTCTGCTTAACCTGTTTGTTTCTGGGGCCTTTCACACTGGTGGGCTGCGTTAGGGTTTTTTACCACACCTCACCACTATGGGTGCTTTCATACCGCATACAGTGCATTGCACCAGATGTACCCTAACATAAGTGCATACCTTTGTTACCATGTGGCTCCTGCGGTGACGTGTGGTGGACAGGAAGTCATGTAAGTCTATGGCGATGTGCATGTTTGTAAATGAACAACAGCAGCGTTACGCGTTGTGCATGCGCGTAAGCATATTTTAGCAATACACTTCTGCGCATGCTATCAATTCGGTCACAGGAAGTGAGCGCTAGAGAGCGTCACTTCCTGTATGCCCTGCTGCTAGGTGGGGATTACCATGTTGTAACGTGGTAATCCCTGAAGGCCTGTTTTTGGTGGAGTGGTGCAGCGCGGCCCGGGTCTGAAACCGGCCTCACACTTACAAATTTCCAAATTACTGGTTTGTACCACTTTTTAAAGGTGCAACCCACCCCCCCCACCCCCCCCAAAAAAAACAAAAAAAAACACAAATAAGCACAATGGCCCATATGCAATTAACCTTTTCTCCTGAATTTTCTCCAAGGTGATATTTTCAAACTTGTCAATAAAATGTCTATTAAGCCACCAGCAAGCAAGAAAGTACGTCATCATCAACTTTTTGGTACTTTTTCAATTGCAAAGTGCTGAAAAGTTATTCTACACAGAAGATGAAAATGTATCTCCTAGGAGAAACATCAGATGAAAAAGTGAATTGCATATGGCCCAATGTAACCCAAGAATGGGTTCAATCAAGAATAACGTAATTGATAATTGCATATAGTCAATATAAAAATCTGATTCTGGGTTGACATTAGCCAAATACATATTGCCTTAAATTCATGGACCAGGTTATGATGATTAGGCAGCTAAGAGGTTTTGTTTACCTTTGATTAGAAACTTAGCCATTATTAAGACTTTTAAAGGAAACCTGAGATAAAAGAAAGACAAGCCGTTTTACTTACCTGGGGCTTCCTCCAACCCCTTGTAGGCTATGGGTTCCCTCACGGTCCTTACAGTACTCAGTTGTACCGCAGTCAGCTCTGGTAAATTAAACAGTCAAGCTCCACTGCACATGTGCAGGAGACCCTTGATTGTGCTCCCATGGACAGGAGCATTGTGCACTTGCGCAGGTCACTTAAATTGTAACTGTGCAGGCACAGCATGTTCCTGGCAGTGTGAGCGGCCGGGACCGTGCATGCACACTGGAGCGCAACTGAGCATGACTGGAAGGTCATATCTAAACAAAGGGGTGTTGTTTCCCTTCAATTAACCTGCCCTGGCCAGTCTAATGTTCACAGTCTGAAAGGCAAGCTCAGTAGTGCATGGTGCTCACTATTACAGGAGCCAGCCCTAAATTCTATGTTAGATGCTTCTGCTGGCTGGCTGCAGAGGAAGTGGAGGCGACGCGATCGCCTGGGCAAGGTAATATATGCTAGAGCCCCTGCCTACTCTCACACTGAACCTTCCCGCTACCTATGTCTAACCCTAAATCACTTCTACTCCGATGCCTAACCCTAACCACCCCACTACCTAACTATACTCCCACTGTCTAATCTTAACCACCCCTCCTGCCAAAACATAACTACACTCTGCCTAACCTGAACCCTCCCATACCCCCACCTAAACTTATCTCCCTAAATTACCCCTAGTGCCCATTATTTATCGGGCGCCATAATTCAACTTCATTGCCGCTAATCGTGGATGCTACTATTGTGGCCCATGACTGCGCCATATTTATTGATGCTCATCTTGTGCCATTTTTAACCGCTGGAAAACACCTTCTGTATTAAGGCGGCAGAGCTGTGATTTACAGGTTTACCTACAGCTTACTCTGCAGTGGCCTAAGCCAGTCACATAAGTGAAATCCTACACTACAGCATCTATTTTAGCCTGAGGTGCTTTCAGTTCCATTGGGTACAGAGATATAATTTTATTTTATTTTTGTCACAAGCATATTGAAGGCTTTGTCATCTTTAAGTGTTTCTCCAGGCTTGCAGAAATCCAATTAGCCTGTGATAAAATAACACTGGAGGGGGTTTTGATTTATATTATCCTATAGTAACCCGTGTACCCATGTGCATTCAAGCTTCCAAAGATTTACTTTAAAGATCCTTAATAGAGTCAAGGGTTGTCATGAGGACCAATTAAGTCACCTTTAGCCTTGTTGACCTCCAGTAAAATCTCTATCCTGTTCATCGGTTTTGTGCCAAAGCCTGTTTTATATATATGACATTGAATTGACAATTTGTGCAAACTATGAGACAGGTAAATGGCTAAATCAGGTGCCACTGTGCTTACCTGCATTAATAATTTGGAGATTAGGAGAGAAAATGTATGACAGCCGGGATATTAATGATGATGATGATAGTGATTGATAACCTTTTATTGTTGGTAGCATGAGCATTGCTGTAAACATGTCAATCAATATTATCATTGCAGTAATTATGATGATGATGATGATGATGATGATGATGGATGATGGTGATTATCCTTCTCATCCTCATCATCTTACTCATCATAATCCTCCTTGTCACATTTTCATCATCATCAACTTTAACCTGCTCTCCCTCATGCTCATACTCTACCTCATTGTCTTCCTTCTTAACACCATTCTTATTATTACCATCATTCTCTACCTCCTCCTTCTCCTCTGCATGTCCTCCTCTTTATCCTTATCATCATCATCATCATCCTTCTCCCTCCTTTATCACATCCACATATTCTACCTTCTCCTCATCATTAGCATCATACACCACCTTTTCCTCTTCTTCATTCTCTTTTCTCTCCCTCATGCTCATCCTCCTCAAACTGCCATCTATGTCACCATAAACCACCCCCTCCCCAGGGCCTACACCCGCAGGTATGTGCATAGTTACTCCCACCCACCACCTGGGCAGTGGGGGGGGGGGGGAACATTTGTCCAAGGGCTCTCAGGGAGAGCGGTACACTTTGCCACCTCTCTCATTTAGAAACAGCCCCCCCTCCATATCATGGGCCATGATGCAAGCTGGTAATACTCAGGCCTTGGACATCCACATGGCCCGGGATCCACACTCCGGCTATACTAGCCTGCATGGGTGATAAGAGGCTACAGAGACTTTTGAGTGGGGAATGCACATCATTTTTTAAATTTACTTTTAAAAGTACAAACCATAGGTTTATTTGCCAGGAGTCCTTATACAGCAGTATTGCAGATGTACAGTGATTCCTGGCCAAAGCATTGCTATTTCCATTAGGTTTCCAGGTGGTCAGTACGCACTGTGTACTGACCACCTGGAAACACCAGGCAGGAAATTCATTGCTCTTTTGGGTAATATATGTACATTTTCACTATGGATAGGTAGATACATTAGCTGTTATTTATCTGCATTTAAAAAAACACTTTTCCCATTGTAACTTTCACCACTTCCGCCCACAGGCTATTTTACTTTCACCGCCATTTTCACCTGTCAGTACTAGTCCCATTCATTTGGCCATAAGTTTATCATTAAAAAATACCAAACAAGTGCAAAGAAATTTGCCACCCAGCCGGGGCTTCAATGATGGGTTGCCCCACCATTCAAAACAGATTGATCTGATCTCACCTGTCTTCTTTTTTACGATATGGCTCCAACAAGACGAGCTCACAGTGCTAAGACAAGCACATGACCAAGCGCTGCTCTAGGGCAAAATGGCTATTCTCATCCTGACACCCCTGCACCCACCTCTTCCTACCTACCACTCCATGTTCATGCCAATATGTACAATATGTACTCACATGGATGAATCCTTGCACAAGCAATAACCAATAGTGAGACAGTGCCCAATCTCTGTCTTGGTGCACTATAACTTTATCATTGCCTATTCATTATAATTTGAGACAACTCTGATACATGCTAAGAAAGAAGCTCATCATCAGCGATTCCTTCTCAGAATTCATCTAAATTATCAGATTGCTATTGGCATAATCAGCCTACAAAAAAAATTAAATTAAACTATAGCTTTAAGCTTCAAATCATGAATTACTTTTGCAATGCTATGAGGCCTGTTTGAATAGAATAATAACACTTTTCAGTTTCCCAGTTTAATAAAAGTGGTGATCATCATTTAAAACAGTTGTCACTTTTATACAGGATTGCCCTGTTTATGTCATATCCTGTTTCCATAGTCTAAAATCACTTAAAGTGAACTCCATAATTTAAAGTCAGCTTAAGTGAACCCGAGGTGAGAGTGACATGGAGGCTGCCATATTTGTTCCATTTTAAGCAATATTAGTTCCCTGGCAGCCCTGCTGATCTATTTGGTTGCAGTAGTGTCCGAATCAGACCAGAAACAGGCTTGCAGCTAATCTTGTCAAATCTGACAATAATGTCAGAAACACCTGATCTGCTGTATGCTTGTTCAGGGGCTATAGCTGCAAGTATATGAGGCAGAGGATCAGCAGGGTATCCTGACAACCAGTATTGCTTAAAAGAAAATAAATATGGGAGTCTTCATATAGCGCTCACCTAGGGTTCGCTTTGAGTGATGATAACCAAATTTGTAATATGGCAAGAAGTCTTATCGACACTCTCTATATAACGATATAGCATTTGCCGCTTTTTTATTTTTGAGAACACGATAGGCTACTACTATGAAGAGCAGTGGTGTTTATTTCAAGCACACTTTCCACAAGTTTGTCACAGAGGCGGTGGTGGCTTGTACCCATAAATATTTCTGGTGAGAGCTAACAGTTGTGGATTGCAATCCCTTACTCCATTCATGCAATTTGGGATGTGGATTAACAGTTAGACACTAACTTCTAGTACTAAACACACTACAGCTATTACTCAAGAAGATGTTACAATTAGATATATGAACACACACGTTTTCAAAATAAGCAAATAGGAGTAAGCGAGGGGAAAAGACAACCAATCGTTATATCTCAAATCTTAAAGTGGACCTGAACTTTCTACAAGAAAACCAAAGGCAGTGTTTACTGCAGCCTTATTTTCTCATTTTAATTAACCACCCTTGTGTCATAGCAATAATAGTGTTAGTGAAAATAGTAAAACGATGCCCTTCCATTTACCAAACATCACCTCTCATTGACATTAATGAGAGATTGGTGGGTTTGACTGGGAGCTTGGCCACAGTTTCCTACCCAGAAGTCAGTTCTGCACTGGTGGCCAAACATTTAGGACAGAAATATGGACAGTGGCCAAATTAAACTTTGCAGAACTTTTATGATATGTCGCTATTATTGCTAGTCTAGAAAGTGGTGAAGGTCATAAGGTTAATAAAATCCAATGTTCAACTCTACATGTCCTCACTACTAATTCCAAGTGGTAGAGGCTCAGATAAATGCCATTCTGTCCTTCCCCAACTTGGACCAATGTAGAATTTATAGGGAGGTCACACAGAGAGCTGGGCAGGGCCAACATCATCACAGACACACGCCGCTCTCCTTGCAAATCGTGATAGACTATAGATTAATTTGAGGTCATTTCAAAAAACAGACCTCAAAAGGTCATAATTACAGCTGACAGGATTGCAACATTGCTTTTACTTTGATTTTCTCATAGAAAGTTCTGGTCTGCTTTAACAAAAACTATATTAAAAATATGGATTTTAAACTTAATCAATTCAATCTTGACAAAAGTCTGATGTTCCTCAAAATGAGCAGTAGACGGCATACAAGCACGAATAGATAGTATAGCATACATGGATAGCTATAAAAGGACACATCTGATTCTGCCTAAATGACGAGGAGCAACTGGTGGAAACTAGCGTGTGGGTTAGAACTCGTACTGCTGGGTGCAATAATAGAGCTTACCTTTGCCTTTATTCCTCACAGCAGATACTGGTATCAAATGATTGCATGAGAGGAAGAGAATAAATAAAAAAAGACACATTAGAGATCAGAAGAACACATTGAAAGGTTATATTAGTGGTTTTGTTTTTGAAATATTGTTTTCCTTTGGTCACATTACCACTTGAAATATTGTTGAGAACAGTAGGAAGTGAAAACACAATGAATAGTAGAAGGCGTTTAAATGGATCTGGGGAAAATAAATCCACACCTTTCAACCATACAGGAACGTAGATCCAGGAGCGCCAGATAAGGCATAATCTATTTGGTGTACCTAGATCCTCACCCCAGTACTAAAGGGTCACAATAATGCAGCTTCTTCAAAGCACTGGCACCACACAGCGTATTATAGCTCAGTGAAATTTATTGCAGCATCAAGCAATAACCAGCAACAACAGCCTGCTGTTTCGGCCTAACGGCCTTTGTCAAGTTGCACAAAGGGTCATTACACAACATTCAGTGAATACAACCACATATATATGTAAAACCATATTTTGTATATATATTTTACATATACAGTATATGTGGTTGTATTCACTGAATGTGGTGTAATAACTCTTTGTGCAACTTGACAAAGGCCGTTAGGCTGAAACAGTGAGCTATCGTTGCTGGTTATTGCTTGATGCTCCAATACATTTCACTGAGCTATAATACACTGTGTGGTGCTGGTAACATCAACTCAACATGCAGACAGCCTGTTCTGGACTTTTGGCCCTCATCAGCAGGGCCGGATTTGTACTTTTTACCGCCCAAGGCCAACTATACTGTCTGTTTGGTTTTTATATCTGTGTGCCCCAATGAGAATTCTACTTACTTTTCATCATTGGATGTCACAGACAATAACTATTTTAGTAATATGCGTATAGACTATGTTATGTTTTCCTTAAGAACTTTTATGTTATGCTTGCTATCTCGTTAATGATGGAACCATTGTGTCACCATGAGAGGCTGATGTGTACCTGCATGATAGAGCTTACAGGTCTTGTACAGGACAGAGGGTTCAAAGGGTAAATCTGTCCTTGTAGATAGGGATGGCTGCATAGAACAGCTTTACTGCCCCTCACTGAGCCGCCCCTAAATTTCTGGTGCCCATAGGCCATGGCCTATGTGGCCTTGCCAGAAATCCGGCTATGCTCATCATTGCATAGCAGGGATTGATATGGCTCTATGGGATAGGGCTTGGACACTCTCTTGGACCTAAGAGAGTGTTTAAAGCTTATGGAGATGGTAACATTTGATGGGCAAACCATTTTTAAAAGCTATACATTACAAATGTTGTTCTTATTCATTGCTCAATCCTTTTACACTTCATGGGAATATTACTTTCTCTCTAAAACCCCTTCATCGTGTGAATATTCAGCTAAACTTCCACATTAGGAATAACTTCATGAAGTGTCCTTTCTATGTGTCCCGGTCCAAACCCTACAATTGTAATTTATTGTGCACATAATTAGGTTGTAAATATGCTTTGAATCTATTGACTTTTGCATATAATTTTAGAATTTTTGCATAGACCTCACTCATTGATGTCCCTTGAGCATGCAGAGGACATTTTTCACCATTTGGGCTTGATTCACTAAACCATAATAACCCAAATATCACACCTTATTAAAGATCACGCCTTATGAAAAGATATCATGCCTTATGAAAAAATATCACACCTTATCAAAGTTAACACGCCTTATCAAAGTTAACATGCTTTATCAGAGTAGCATAGCGAGCGCTACAAACGTATGCCTGCTAATTGGCAATGGCACTCATCCTGCCCTGAGCCCCTGCAGGTTTGTAGCGCTCGCTATGCTTCTCTGATAAGGCGTGTTAACTTTGATAAGGTGTGATATCTTTGATAAGGTTTGATAAGGTGTGATATGATATTTGAGTTATCACGGTTTAGTGAATCAAGCCCTTTGTGTGAGAAGAATGTGCATTACACAAACATCATTTTGTGTAACTTTTAGAAAATTTAGATGTCAGAATTCCATGAATTCCAAATTCTGACAGAAAATTTCCAAAGCAACAATCAGGATTCCTTGAAATTCATGCACCCATTTCTAGTTATTTCCTGTTAGAAGAGTTAATGCGTTACAGTAACTCACACTTACTTCCTGTGAATTCCAAAAACCCACCTCCTCATATAGACACACTACTGTTCTGTAATTGCTATTATCCTAGTTTTCAGACTTAAGTTGTGCACACGATGCTAGATGATACTTGGACAGGTGACTGATAATGCCTGCCTCTGCTGAAATCCAGCATGTATGCAGCAGATCCCGATCCCCTCAGCTGTTTGGCCAGCAAAAAGCCTAGTGGACAGATTTGGCTAAGTCACAGCTGAGAGCATTGCTCTCCCTACTCACCCCAACCCCACGTGACATCACAACTGTGGTGCTCCACCCCCCCAGGCAACAGAACATGTTACTAGCCTGCATGCTAGCAATGCTTCTGTACTGCATCATCCCTGAAAAGTTGCTCAAGTGGTCAACTCCTGCCAGGTGACATGTCTCATATTTGTGTACAAGGCTTTAGTCTGGATGTAAAAAGAAGAAAATTATTTGTTGTGAAATGTGCCCGTTAGCATTTATCCATAACTGACATACCTGGCAAATTCAACCGTTAAAGGAAGATATTATTTGCTTTGCAATGTTTAACAGACTGTCCTGCAGCCTGGAAGCAATTAATGGCTATGAAGAAAAGTGCTTATTGCTATGAAAACATAGAGTGGTGGTGGTCTATAGAGTAATAAACTTACATAATGTTGTTGAAGTTTTCTAGCTACAGTTAGGGATGTATGACTTTGAGGTGTGTTATCAATGCGTATTGTGCTCCTCTATAGGAAACAAATTTCAAAGGACCTTGAGTGAAGGGACACTGTGGTGGGGCACTTGCAAAAATTCATTCAAGTCACATTCAGTAGATCAAAAACGAAGATCATGAGCTGAAGATCAAAAACTACATTTACACTTTTGTTCCCTTTTAATGTGCTACGCAGGTCTCCATTTATGGAACTGAATGGAGAGATCTATTTTTTTGCTGAAAAACAAATGAACCTGATGCAGAGTTCAAAAATGGGAACATGGGGATAGGCGGACAATGCCGCAAACATAAGATTAAGAAGCCAGAACTGCATTGTGCCATTTTCTCTTCCTCTTTGTATTCATAGGGAATTGTCTGCTTGTATGGCCAGTTTGAACTTGTGACAGATGAATCTAAATGCATCACCAGGCGGTGTTTTTTAGGATCTACAAAAAAAAAAAATTCTCAGTGTTTTAGTTCCCAGGTCCACTCATCAGGATTGGCTGTTATAAGAATTTTCTTTATCTCTGTTGGATTTTTTTATTTATTTGATATACTGTATTAGGGTCCATAACAGGATAGCTACAGTACATATCTCTGTACAGCATGAATGAAGATGTAACATGCTTGAGTACTTAAACTTAAAAAGAAAAAGGAAGTTTTAAATCAAGATGATACCATTTATTGGCTAACTTAAGAGAAATAGAGTAAGCTTTTGGCTAATAAGCCTTCTTCACACTCAATTTCTGTATAATGACAAGATGTTGGAATGCACAGTTTATATGCATTGGACATCAAAAGGAGGGACAGAGACTTTTGTTTGCACATATAAATACATGTCATTCAAATGCCTTAATTACAATATCAGATGGATCTTAAAAGGCTGTTTGCTAATTTATGACAAATAGATGAGACCATTTGTTTACTTAAATATCACATACACACACATCCTTGATGGTGGGCAAAGTTCCCTCCTGCCTTAAAAGGTCAACTATCACTCTAGTTTACAAATAGCCTGGAGTTACAGACCTCTACAACTAAAGAACCATTGCTCTAACACCCACCATTATGAAGATCTTTGAGAGGCACACCTTCCTGGATCCACTCCAATTTGCATACAGGACAAACAGGTCCATAGATGACGCCATGAATATCTGTCTGGCATCATCACAAAACACCTCGACAGACCTGCCACCTATTCCATGATCCTCTTCCTGCTTTCAACACTATATGCCATGTATACAGTAATGAGAAGATCACTTTAAGTGTGTTCCCACAAGCAGAAATGTGTAGATACTGGGAGATCAGTATGATTATTATTACTTTTTTTTGTTGTTTTTTCCCCTGTGAATAGCCTGTGCTGGTTCATATGCTCACGCAAAGTTTGTCCTGTTTCTCCAACATAAATTACTTTGTGGCATTTTGCACAGATAACCAGATATACCAGATTAGAAGTGTTGTGTACCTGGCATTGCTATGCTGTCAGTGGAGTAGATATGTCTGCAGGTCTTAAACCTTTTTGTCAGCAAGGAAATGTCCCATTCTGTTCTGGCCTATTCAAATAACTCCTGACAGTCATCTGTTTAAGAATGGATGGCTGCCGATACACCAGGAAAAGCGGTTCAATCAGGGAAAATCGCTCTCATTCTTCCTTGTGTAAAATGGGATGAAGTTCTTTTGCAATCTTTCTTAAGATTTCCAGGTGTGGGTTGTAGGTAACAACCAGTGGGACATGGCCTTCTTCCTGGTTTTGCATACAGTTCATGCTAGTTTGACTAGAAGCCAGCAAAGGAAGTATCTGCCTTAGTACTGCTAAGAGAGTGTTTAAAGTGTACCTGCATTGACCAGTAACATGATAAGATAAGCATAGGTACATATAGTACTAGACCTACCAAGAAATTGTCTGAAGCCCCTTTTTATCTTCCTGCATTGTAAGTATTAAAAAAAAAATAGTGTTATTTTTTGCAAAAGAGAGAGTGAAACAGCTAGTCAAATTCTGTCCGCTGTCCTGAAATGTAAATAGAAGACAAAACTCTTCTGTTTGGCTGAGAACCCTTGCTGATTACATTTTAGTACTGAAAAGTTAAAAAGGCTGTTACTTCTGTTTGTTTTGGACTTTTCAGCTGAATTAAGAACATTTTACATCAGATTGTCATGGCTGCTGTCTTACCAATGCAGCCCTCAAACTGAAAATAAAAATTATGAGACTCTGATCTATGTTATTAATGCTTTATTTACCATTAGTACTACAGATACAATTAATTGTATGCAAGGTTTTTTTGTTTGTTTGTTTGTTTTTTTCAGTTCAGGTTTGCTTTAGCCTCTTGAGGACCACAGGCTTACACCCCGATGGCGACCAGGCCATTTTTTTACAATTTAGGCCACTGCAGCTTGAAGGCCTGACTGCAGGGCCATACAACTCAACACACAAGTGATTCCGCCCCCCGCGACGCCGCTGGGAGACTGATGATGGAGCGGAGCTCCATCATTCAAGTGGAGATGCGTGCCCGTCGGAGCACACAATCTCCTGCAAAACCCCGCCCCAGGATTTGATGCCAATTGGCGTTAGGCGATCCCGGGGCTGCCACCACATTCACGCCCACCGGCGTTAAGTGGTCGGCAAGCAATTAAAGTGGACTTAAACTCTTACATAGTACTGAAACAAAGCATAGAGCAATGCACCCTGTATGTATTTAGAGCGTTTAGCCTGTAATTCCCCCTCATATGTGACTAATCACCAATTATTATTTGATCCCTCAGCTGTGTCAGCTTCCTGCAACTGCAGAGAGCTTATTGTTAAAAACAGAATGTTAACAATATGTCTGCTTCCATGAAAGCAGGAAGTAGACACATTGCAGGTGTATTGCAGGATTTGTATCAGCTGTAACAAATAATACATTTTCTTTGAAGGTTACTATGCTGTTGCTTATCTTTTAGAGCACAAAGGAAGTTTTAAGTTTAGGTCCACTTTATGGGTACCTTTTATAACAGAGTATTTCCCTCCAAGGGTAGAAATAGACATTCAACTAGACAAAGCATGCATACCAATAATATATTATATCAAATTAATGAAAGTGGAGCTATTCTTTAAGGGCACTGTATACAGTGTGAATCGATAAAGCACATTCAGTATTTCATAGCCTTGTGTTTAAAATAAAACTATGGTAATGGATTCCTTCTATGAACAGATAACCATGAAATTATGCAGAAAGAGTAAAATCCATAAAGCAGGTAAAGGTCACATAACTGGTTGTAAAACTTAACTCATTAATAATAATATGCCAATATGTAATTAATTATACAGTTGTCATTTCACACTCCAATAGCTACCCGGTTGTAATAATATTTAGGGAAGGCAATGTGTTGTGGATAGAGAGGTTGACGTACACAACTAATTCTATTAAACAAAAAAAAAATATGAATAGATAAAATAAAAAATTACATGAAACTTACTGAGAAATAAGCATGGCTAAAAAAAAAAAAATATCAATTACACAGAGCCCAAGAGGCTACTGAAATAAAAATTAAGAAAAAAATACGGCGTAGGCATTTGATAACTTAATCATTTTATCAGGAGTATTAGGGCAACTGCACATAATTTAATGACATTAATAACCATAGAGACTCAGATGTGAACTGGGACCTTATGGCCCAAATAAGTCTAGAAGTCATAAATAAGCAAGGGACCTTATAAAAGTAATGAAATACGCTGTTGGAATTTTTTTGCCGAATGTTTGACCTACTTGACATGGAGCTGAATTACTTTTTTTCATTACCCAAAACATGTCGCTGCACAAAGAGAGGACATATAATATTGATTTAGGAAACAGAGAAGCAAATTATTAAATGGGATGCTTACAGTCACAGAACATTTTGACTTAAATAGGAAAGCTTGGCTTTATTATGGTAGGCAGATGGAAGCCCTCTTAATTAAGTTATATATAAGTGTCATTGGATTGTCCTCAAACTCCACTTCTAACTTGAAGGAGCTTTTTTTCTGGATTCAAGACTCTTTTGCAACCATTTACATTTAGACTTGCTAGCTGAGAATGAATGTTTTCACTAGAGAGTATGAATTTATCTAAATTTTAAGACCCTGGACCTAGGCCCAGTGCACACCAAAACCGCTAGCAGATCCGCAATACGCTAGCGGTTTTGGGAGCTGATTTCAGAGCGATTCTAGGTATGTTTAGAGAGGTTTTCTAAAGATACCTAGCGGGTTTTGGGAGCGTTTTTGTGAAGCAGATTACACATATTGTTACAGTAAAAGCTGTTACAGAACAGCTTCTGTAACAAAAACGCCTGGCAAACCACTCTGAAGTAGCGTTTTTCAGAGCAGTTTGCGTTTTTCCTATCCTTTACATTGAGGACGAAACGCTTCTGCAAACCGCAAACGTGCAGCAGGAGGCACGTTTGCGGCTTGGCAAAAACCTTAAACCGCCGGTGTGCACCATCCCATTGCAATACATTATCCAATCGTTTTTACAGGCGGATGCGGCCGGCGGATCGCTCCAAAAACCGCTCGGTGTGCACTAGGCCTAAGTCTAGGTACACACTACAAAATGCAAAAAAGCTGAGGAAAATATAATGCATTGCCATTACTTTTTTCAGTTTTTAGAATGCAATTTAAAAAAAAATTATATTGTGTGTTTTTTGTTTTTTTTTGAAAATTCCAAATGTAATGGATAAAATGGGCCATGCATTAAAATTGCTTCTTGGACCTTTGGCTGTGGCTGGATAGTGCACTGGCTAAGGGCTCTGACACAGGAGACCAGTGTTCGAATCTCGGCTCAGCCTGTTCAGTAAGCAAGCACCTATTCAGCAAGGAGACCTCGGGCAAGTCTCCCTAACACTGTTACTGCCTATAGCGTAGCATGTATTTTTTGGCTGCAGCTCTGGCGCTTTGAGTCCGCCAGGAGAAAAGCGCTATATAAATGTAATTTGTATGTATTTTTTATTGATTTTTTGGCTTCCCCACAGACTAGTGTCAAGTTTAGTCAGCTTTCCTCTTCACCACAGTTATGTTGTGGTGCTTTATATCTCTGTAAGCCCCCAATTATTCTTGCATATTAAGTTACATGCAGGAACACTCAGGAGCCATGCAGCATCATAGTACATAGCTGCAGTGAAGAGGAGATTGGACCCCAGGCAATGTTGGACTGAGCAACCTACAGTACTCTGTTATGTCACTCTTTTTAAGTAGAAGCTTTTGCTGTGGGGGTATGAAACTTGCTACAGTTACTATGGGGGTGTTTTACTAGCCAGTGCCACATGTGTTGTCACTTGTGAAAGGACAACTGAATTCAGAAGACTATGGAGGCTGCCATGTTTATTTCCTTTTAAACAATACTAATTGCCTGTCAGTCCTGCTGATCTATTTGGCTGCACTAGTGTCTGAATAACACCAGAAACAAGCATGCAGCTAATTTGTCAGATCTGACAATAATGTCAGAAACACCTGATCTACTGCATGCTTGTTCAGGGTCTATGGCTGAAAGTATTAGAGGCAGAGGGTCAGCAGGGCTGCCAGGCAACTGGTATTGCTAAAAAGGAAAAAAAAACATGGCAGCCTCCGTATACCTCTCTCTTCAGTTGTCCTTTAAAGGGGCACTGTGGCGAAAAATTGTAAAATGTAAAAAATGTGCAAACATAAACAAATAAGAAGTATGTTTTTTTTTCCAGAGTAAAATGAACCATAAATTACTTTCCGCCTATGTTGCTGTCACTTACAGTAGGTAGTAGAAATCTGACAGAAGCAACAGGTTTTGGGCTAGTCCATCTCTTCATGGGGTATGTGATGCGGCCAATTGTCCGCATCACCGGGGCTCTCTCCCTACCCTCACGCTTGCAGCTGCGCAGTGTGCAGCCACACACGTAAGTATATGGAAGGAGCCCCTGTGATGCGGACACTTGGCCGCGTCTGCCGGCCGACTCGCGGTAATGATGAGACCCGGTACCGGCGGATACAGGCAGCGGAAGACGGCGGCGTGGGAGCGATCCGTGCGTATGGGGCTGGAGGAAGCCCCAGGTATGTATAAAAGCTTTCCCCTAATGTCTCTGGTGCCCTTTAAGGAGAGGAAAGTTACAGGCCACAGATGTTATGTCTTTATGCTGGCAACACTTATTGTTGGGTGCGAATGATACTGGCCATGTTTTTTTTTTTCTTTGGGGGGGGTAATTTTAGTTATGCAAGCACACTTGCTGTGGGAGGGGGACATTTATGTTAATCACCACTATATTTGCAGTTGGACTGAGCAACTGCAGTTCAGTAAGTATTTTTTTTTAATCAAGAAATAACAGAGTCCCCCATGAAGCTATGGACTAATCCAAAACCTGTCAAAACTATCAGATTAATAATACTTACTGTAAGAGCGCTCAGCTCATGAACTATATGGCACAGCTCTTGTGGCCTGAGGAAATGGGCAGAGACTTACAAAATGCGTTGCCAGTGCTTAATACAACTTTTTGTACTGGTCTAGTGTCATCTTTGAGGTAAGCCACATCATTTTTACTATTTTTAGTTGTGCAGTTTCATACAATTGTGGGTGCCTCTTACCCCCGTAAGTGAAAACAACATAGGAAAAATAATGTATAGTACATTCTACACTGGGAGACATATGCATTTTATATGTATGTATGTATTTTACATTTTGTTCACAAAACACATCTAATTAGGAGATGTTTGAACAATTCAATATTACCATTAAATTGGACACACACCCCAACCCTCCTGAGCTGGAAAAATTTGCATATTAGGAGAATGTGTTGCTCAATTCAATATTATCATGCACTTGGACTTCCCCCACCCTCCTGAGATGGACTAATTTGCATGTTAGGAGAATGTGTTGCTCAATTCAATATTATCATTCACTTGGACTTCCCCCACCCTCCTGAGCTGGAATAATTTGCATGTTAGGAGAATGTGTTGCTCAATTCAATATTATCATTCACTTGGATTTCCCCCACCCTCCTGAGCTGGAATACTTTGTATATTAGGAGAATGTTTTGCTCAATTCAATTATTCTCATTAACTTGGATGTCCCCCACCCTCCTGAGCTGGACTAATTTGCATGTTAGGAGAATGTTTTGCTCATCATTAGACAATACTACAGAACTGGTTCAAGGTACACAACAGCTGATGCTGCACTGTTTCCTTCTCGCAGATATGTAATGCCTTTCTGCACTGTATATTTGTATAACTGATAGAGGTGTTACTATATTCCTTAGAGATAATTCAGTGTAAATAATAGCATTTTACCTGTGGTTTGCGTTTATGACCTTGGCTGCTGTTTTCCAAGGTCGGTGTTCTTGCTACATTTTAGAAACAACAGAACATTTGCCAGAGAGACTTTAAAAAGAAATTAAGTAAGGCAAAGGCAATTACTTGCAGATCATATTAAAAAGTGTTATGATAAGATGACCTGCAACTTGAATTTCCCTCTATCTGGCTGGAGCTGTCTGGTTTGATGCATATATTATAATAATTGCAGCTAATTCTACCTTGTGCTGTCAGCCACCATCACAGACCTAATTTGCACTGACAGCTGGTTTGCCCATGTATGATGTTTTACACAAAAAGCATTAGAAAGCCTTGAGGCACCCTCTGCCTAAAACATTCTGAGCAGAAACTGTGATATGCATTGGCCAGATGATTTATCGCCTACCATGCATTGCACTACCAGCTTTTTAAGTCCATCATCAGTCTATCAATATTTAATAGAGATCCCCAAACACTGCTCACTACCTGGAAAACTGCGAGTGTCAGGGATTTTTAAAAGCATATTAGACATGGCTTAATGAGTATTTTGTATGGATATTTTTTTTCCATTATCTTTTTTTTTTTCTAGTTGATAATAGAATTCAGGCTATTTTGATTCAAGGTATCTCTTTACAGTTCACTAAACAAATAAAGCTCTTTAAAGTGTTGGCTCAATAAATAATCCGCTAGAGAAAATGACTGTATGCTTGATGGCAAAGGGACTGATAACTCAGACCATTTTTGTACTGTTGACAAACTCCTTGAATCATATTTCCAACTTTTAAAAACAAAAAAAAAATGAATTTAGGTTTCTGTTTTGTTTTTGTTTTGTTTTGTTTTTATATGGTGTTCTATGTTTTTTTTCCACCATTAAGAGCATAATGTACTGCACAAATACATATTTACAAATGGAGAGCAATACATTTTTTCCTCCAGGGTGCAGCATTTTTATGCTGTATTATATTTTTATTTCACTTTGTTTCATTTTATTTTGTTGTGTTTTTTTGTATGTTTTTTGTTTGTTTTTTTGCAGTCTCATTGTAGCCTGATGTTAACCTTCTATTTGAGAAGTTTCTTATTAAAGTGTTGTGGCTTACAGATGACCTGTTACGACATATAGTAGTATGTAATACATTATTCAAGTTACATTTTTAATAAATCAAGATATATTATTCAAGAATTCAAAGATTTCAACCTCATTATCCTCCTTCTTATATCCATATATTGCTGTATATTGGTATGTAACCCCGCCCACCTGGTCATGTTTAGCCTAGGCTATGATGTCACATAGTGTCTGCGTGGGTTTCCTCCGGGCGCTTCAGTTTCCTCCCACATCCCAAAAACATACAGATAAGTTAATTGGCTTCCCAATAAATTGGCCCTAGACTACAATACATACACTACATGATACATACATAGACATATGACTATGATAGGAATTAGATTGTGAGCCCCTCTGAGGGTTGGTTAAGTGACAATATACTCTGTACAGTGCTGTGGAAGATGTCAATGCTATATATATGCTATATAATTATTATAATTATTCAAATACGTACGTAGAATTTGGGTTTGAATCAAGCAGTTATGTATTGAGCAGTAGCAGGGGCATAACTAGAAATCACTGGTCCCTCAGCAAAAATGTGGATGCCCCCACCCCCCATAGGTGCCAAATAATCATAATGGGGCAGCATCTCACTATAAAATAATTGTAATGGGGCAGCGTTTCACCAGAAATTAATCGTAATGGGGCAGCGTTTCACCAGAAATTAATCGTAATGGGTCCAGCATTTCCCCAGAAATTAATCGTAATGGGGCAGCATTTCACCAGAAATTAATAGTAAAGTAGGCAGCATTTCACCAGAAATTAATCATAAAGTGGACAGCATTCACCAGAAAATCGTAATGTGGGCAGAAGTCACCAGAAAAAAATGCACTTGGAAAAAACAACAACAATTCACTCACTTGACAGAAGCCTCCTCTCCCGACTGGCCTCTGGCGCGCAGCTCCCCCAACGATCCTCCAGCAGCAAATCTTCAGCTCTGACAGGCAGAGAGCAGGGCTATGGGAAAAGGGCCCCCGAAGCCTTGTACTGGAGACACAAATAGTCTCCAGTACAGGGCTTCGGGCGCCAACTTTCCGTAGCCCTGCTCTGCCTCCCAGGAGACTGCGGGCTGCGTGGAATGAACTGGCATGGCATCTATTAGACGCTGCAGCCAGTTCAACATCTGGCTGGGGGGTCCCACAATCGGGCAGGCGGCAGTGCTCCCCCCGCACATGGCGGGCGGGCACCAGAGGGGCACTGGGCCCCCCTGCGGCTGATGGGGTTGCATCCCCTATAGTTACACCAATGAGCAGTAGACACATCTTTGCATTTTACTACTTCTCTCTCTCTCTCTCTCTCTCTCTCTATATATATATATATATATATATATATATATACTATATATACTGTATATATATCATCATTGCGTAACTTAATGTGTGTATGCAGTATGGCAGACTGAGTAGTGCACACTGCAAACAGCATCCATTACTGGTAACCTATGCATTCATTTTCACATTCTGTTGACAGTTTCCTGTGATATTATTATTATTATTATTATTATTATTATTATTATTATTATTATTATTATTATTATTATTATTTCAGTTCAAGGCTTAGTTTTAGTAACAGAAAGACTTTACAAAGAATGAATTCAGTAATGAAATGTAAATGTTGACAGATTTCTTTGCACAGCTCCACCACAGCCCTCTAAGTGTATATGGTTGCTGTGAAGATTGGCATTTCAGAAAGGGCATTGGTCTGTTAAGTGGTCTATTGATTTGTGACAAAACAAGCACACCACAGGAAGATAGTTACATTATTCCACACATATAAAGATGTCATGTCGTAGAATGTTTATTTTATGTTGTGTAGAGAGTCATTTTAACGTCATGTTTTAAACTATTATTATTATTATTATTATAAAAAGTGGACGCTGCAATATATGAATGAGTAGTATTTTTAACATGTTTTTAGCGTGCGTAAATGTGTTAACAACTGTAAATGAATAAGTTTGGGTTGCCCCAGTTAGCCACAAGGGAATAAAGGTTGATTTGCATGGCTCTGCTTGCAGTCTTGAAGTAATGCGTCAACGTCATGAAAATATTAACTGTTTTAATATGTTTAGGATGAAAATGTGTTTTTATTCTTTATTTGTAATATTACTTATATACCATGATTAAACAGCAGGTGGTGTTCTAGAGCAAAAAAAAGAGTGTAAAATCATTAAATAACACTCAACTGTGCAACATTGCTCTGATTTAATATTATTATTATTTTATTTTTACAAAGGCTACTGCTACCAACATAAATGATCATATCATCAGACATTTTTGGCCCCCCCTGACCTATTGGATGTCATTACTCTTAAATAGTCTGCTGTGGCTATAGTGACCAATGTAATGTTTCTGGGTAACAATAGCAACCACTAGAGTACACCTCCTGGTTAACCACTTGAGGACCCACCCTTTACCCCCCCTTAAGGACCAGCACTGGTTTATGTGATCTGTGCTGGGTGGGCTCTGCAGCCCCCAGCACAGATCAGCTGGCATGCAGAGCGATCAGATCGCCCCCCTTTTTTCCCCCCTATAGGGGATGATGTGCAGGGGGGTCTGATCGCTCCTGCTGGTGGCATGTTGCGGGGGGGCACCTCAAAGCCCCCCTCCGCGGCGACATTCACCCCCCTCCCTCTCCTACCTGTCACCCCGGTGATCGGGGCTGCACAGGATACTATCCGTCCTGTGCAGCCTGTGACAGGATGTCGGCTGTCACATGGTGGCGATCCCCGGCCGCTGATTGGCCGGGGATCGCCGATCTGCCTTACGGCGCTGCTGCGCAGCAGCACCGTACAATGTAAACAAAGGAGACAAATGTCTCCTGCGTTTACATTTAGTCTGCGAGCCGTGATCAGCGGGTCGCAGGCTATTCACGGAGACCCGCTCCGTGATCTAACAGGAATCGGCCGCTCGCGCGAGCGGCCTTTCCTAATTAATTAGGGAGGCACGTGGCGACGCAGAGCTGCGTCGCTGGTCCTCCAGCTACCACTTTGCCGCCGCACGGTATGAGTGTGCGGTCGGCAAGTGGTTAAATAAATCTCAAATATCCCTAGAACTAGAGGGAGCCAAGTTGAGGTTAGATACAACCAGAATTAAGATACCAACCTACAACCATCTCAAAGTCTACAGAATACTTTTTTTGGGCAAATAAGGCAATCAAACCTGTCCAAAAAAAAACAAGGAAACCACTAATTGCATTCCACAATAAACACAAATCACACAGTCGACTGTGATGTATTTCATATTGCACACTCATACTCATGCACACACCGTCTAACCTACTTGTTCTAATACTTATTCAAGACTTTCTGATAAAAGTCCTTGCTAAAGTGTCTACAGATTAGTAAATAAGAGAAGATAAGCTCATTCCTACCTTCTAGTCTACACCTAGCCCTAGCCAACCTCAAATAAACCAGGCCCTTAGTAACTTAACATTAACCTAAATCTATATATGTGCTGAAAAGTAACATTAAACCATACATTTAACAAAATATCACAATAAACCTACTCTCATTAGCCTACCAAGACTCAAAAAAGTATACTTACCTAAGCTAGGGATGCCACGTTTCAGGCTTTGATCACTCCAGCCCTCAGAATAACCAGCACTGGAACTCATGTACTGAGATTAGACACTTATCTATAGTTTATTTCTTAACTTTGCGGCACAACTTAGTGCTGGTAAATCAGCACAGAGCCTCCTGCACCACACTGGCAGTTTTAGTTGACAAAAGGCTTTTTTGTTGAAGTATTTGTGAGACCCAAATTACTCTTCTACAGAGTAAAACCCATTTCCAGAAGATAGTGGTGAAATCTCCAACATGGTTTTTCAATTTTTGTAAGGAAAATAATAAGTTTAGGCCGTATCCAATATTGTTGCATATTTTGCTGCAATGAAGAAGAGAGAACCGAGAGCCCGATATGGTGTAGTATGTCAAGGTAATTGGATAATTAGAAAGAGTATGAATTGTATACTCACAAACCAGGGTTACCTCCAGGCAACCACTGTGTAGGCAGGTGAGGAGATTAGCCTGTCCTCACTCAGGAATAAGAAGTCGCTCTCTGTAGGCTTGAAAAACAAGAAGGGGTATCCCCCTCCACCAAAGGTGGATACAATCAGTATTATGGTAGAGAACAGAGGCGCCAAAAGGATAAAAACAATATTTAAAAGTTTTAAAATTATTGCTTAGGAGGCAGTGGTGGACTCACCTCCCACAAGCAGACACAACAACTGTGTATTCACAAAAGGGACATTTATTGGTATACTCCAAATAAGGTTGCAACGCGTTTCGCAGGTCAAACCCGCTTCATCAGGCAATTACAGGAAGGAGCACACAACTGGGGGTAAGAGGCAACATTTGTACAAATCCTGAACAGACTGCATATCAATAAACATAAATATTTGTATGATGGAATTCACTGGTGTGATTTAAATTAACGGGAAGAGGTGGCTAATTATTGTATTTTGGGGGTGGAGGGGGGGCGGGGAGAGGGGGGGGGAAGAGGACGGAGGGCCGGGGGGGGGGGGGAAATGGGGAAAGAATTGGAGATGGGAAATGGGAGGGGGGGGGGGGGGGAAAGAGGGGGGAAGGGGGAGGGGGAGGGAGGGGGAAGGGGAAGAAGGGTGGGGGGGGTTTGTTTTAGGGGGAAGAAAGATAGTGGTAATTTTAAGTATTACATCATAGCATTGATATTCATAAACATAATCATAAACATAATCAAACGTTAATCTCAAGCATGTGGCGAGATACTTTCATAACATACAGTAAACAGTATCATAATTCATATATATATATATATATATTTTTTTTTTACCCATACAAATGTGTATTGGGAGCGGTTAGCCTATATGAAATAGTGCAAAGGAGTTCAGGGCTGGCAATAGTACATTGGGTATTTAAGAAAGACATGCAGAGTAATTTATAGAAGACACATAATGAACAAGCATCAAACAAGATTCACTTACCAGCAGTATGTCCAGATAGCACCTGGCGCCTCAGTGGCCAAGTAGTACTGAACTGCTGTTTATATAGTGTTGAACTCCTCCCCTTAGCTAATTGGAATGTGGGGCGGGCACTTAGTTACGTCATTACGCATGTGTACATGCGTATTTTGATGCGTAATGGCAGTGGCTGGATAGTGTACTGGCTAAGGGTGCTGCCTTTGACATGGGAGACCAGGGTTCAAATCCCGGCCAAGTCAAGTACCCATCCAATAAGGAATTCAAGGCAAGACTCCCCAACAATGCAGGGTGGCCTCTCGAGCGCGTCCCTGTGGCTGCAGCTCTTGAGTGCTTTGAGTCTGACGGGAAAAAAACGCTATGCAAATGTTTGGATTATGGATTATTATTAATGGCGGTCAAGGATTACGTATGCGTACATGCGTATTTTGACGCGTAATGGCGTATATGGATTGCATATTGTCAATGCGCGATGAAAAAGGGGCGCATGCGTACTAGCATGATGCCATGCGTACGGTGGCATGGAATGGGAATGTGGCGTATATTTGAACGTGTTGGAATGCGGAACCATTGCTCAAAATAAGAGAACCACTATTTAATATTAATACATTTCAGGTTACTTGATCTGACAGTATATACCAGCCTTTCTCAACCTTTTTACCTTGGAGGAACCCTATAAATAACTTTTCGATCTCAAGGAACCCCTACAAACAATTTTTTGGTCTCGAGGAACCCCTACATTTATTTTTCAGGAGGCATAGGCTTTAAATAGTTTAGGCTACTAATTTCACTATCTCCTATTTCACTGCCACTCATTATACTGTCTCCTGACCCCCCAATTTAGTGCTTCTTGTTATACTACCACCTATTATAGTGTGCTTTATTATACTTCCCCCACGATGGGGTAAAATGCCAAGGAACCCCTGGTGAGTCCTCAAGGAACCCTGGGGTTCCAGGGAACCCTGGTTGAGAAAGCCTGGTATATACCATTGTGGCTGTACAATTATATGCAATTATTGTCATACGATTTGCTCTGCATTGCAACAGTACTCTCTATCAATGTAAACGCATATACATGTAAAAATGAGTAAAATTGATAATACAAATAAAAAAATATAAAAGGTTCCGACTAGCCAACTAAGACATAGAGTATGGATAAAAACATGATCACGTTGGAATACTAAGCATAACGTTCTTAACATAAATACGCTCAAAAACAATTATAAAAATGAGCTAAAAACCCAAGAGGAATATAATAGTAAATAAAATAAATAAAAAAAGATAATAAAAACTCGAACTTATAACACAGACCGATAAAAGAGGCGACTAAGTTCAAATAATATTGGAATGTTATGATCAGTGAATTTTTTCTAGTTGTTCGTTGAGTCCCTCCGGAATGAGAGTCCTCAGTATTTGTATCCAGAACATTTCTCTCGCTTTCAGTATTTCAAAAGCATTGTGCTGTTGTGGGTTAATGGATTCTATAAGTGTTATACGGAATAAAGTGGGGTCATTGTGATGGTGAGTGCCGAAGTGTCTCGAGACGCTGTGAAGGGGAAAGTTTTTCAGTATGTTTCTTTTGTGTTGTCCAATTCGGCTGCGTGCCGGTTGTGTGGTACGGCCCACGTACTGGAGGTGACACGGGCAGGAGATCACATATATGATATATCTTGAAGTACAGGTAATCGGGTGTTTAATTGGATAGTTTGTTTTGGTGGCATTGGAGCAGAATGAGGTGGTGATATTGATAAATGGGCAAGCTTTGCATCTAGTATTATTGCATGGAAAACAGCCCGGGGAGTGTGCAACGTTTGGAATTGAGTTGGATATTTGTGTACGAAGTTTGCTGGGTGCTAGTAAGTTGCGCAAGTTGGGGGCTCTTCTAAAGGTGATTTGAGGTTTTTGTGGGATAGATTGTCGCAGATAAGGGTCTTGTAGTAGAATATCCCACCTATTCGTTAGAATTGACCGGATCTGTGGGTGTTGGGCATTGTATCGTGTGATGAATCGGGGGCAGTCCACGCTAAGTGGCTTAGTGAGGAGCTGAGTTGGGTTGTGCGATGGAGTTGTTTTGGCTTTAAATTTCGCATCCTTGATAAGCTTTTTGGGGTATTTTCGTGCCAGAAATTTGTTAGTGAGTAAACCTGATTGTGTGTTGTAGTCTGAGATGTCTGTACAATTTCTGTATATCCTTCTGAATTGACTATATGGTGTGTTAATGGTCCAGGGGCGATGGTGAAAACTTTCAAAATGTATATAATTGTTAGCATCTACCGGTTTGAAGTATGTTTTGGTTTTTATAGTGTTAGATTCTATGAACAGTGTTAGGTCCAGGTATTCAATATTCATGGGGTCATATTGTGAAGTGAATTGTAATCCAGCAGCATTTGAATTGAGATAATTGATAAAGAGGGGGATCCGGTCAATGTTGCCTTGCCATATCAGGATGAGGTCATCTATGTACCGTCTATAAAAAACTATATTGTCAGTGAAGGGGTTATTAGCTTGTAATTTTTGTAGTTCCAGAAGTCCCATGGATAAATTTGCATATGATGGGGCGAACGACGAACCCATAGCTGTTCCATTGGTTTGATGGTAGATTTTGTCAGAAAAGGAAAAAATGTTGTTCTGTAGGATAAATTCTGTACATTGCACTAAGAAGGATTGTTGATCATAGGGCATAGCGGGATTAGTTGACAGAAAATGTTTGATAGCTGAAATACCATAAGAGTGTGGAATGTTGGTGTACAAAGAAGTTACATCGCAGGTGAGCCATACAAAACTATCTTGCCAGGTGATGCCTTTAAGAAGTTCTATCAGGTGTGCGGAGTCTCTGAGGTAGGAGTCTAGTGATCGTACATGAGATTGTAGATGTTGATCTACAAAACGTGAGAGGTTGCTAGTCATTGAATTTATACCGGATATGATGGGGCGTCCTGGTGGTTTGGTTAAGGATTTGTGTATCTTGGGGAGATAGTAGAAAAAAGGTGTTTTGGGATGCGGGTTGATGATGTAGTTTCTTTCATTTTTTGAAATAATATTGTTGGATAGGGCATTATTGATGAAGGTTTTCAGTGTTTTGTTAAGCTCCATTGTGGGATCAACATCCAGGGTAATATAATATTTGGTGTCACCCAAAAGGCGTTCTGCCTCTTCCAGATAATCCTTTGTGTTAAGAATGACAATCCCTCCCCCTTTGTCTGCTGGTTTGATGGTAAGGTCATGATTATGCTGTAATGTCTTAATGGCGATCTTTTGTTGGCGGGTCAGGTTGGATACCGGGTTGGGGTTGTCAGTGTGTATGTTCTGTAGGTCATTAAGTACTAGTGAATAGAACGTGTCAATATAGTTGCCTTTTGAGGCTACAGGGTAAAATCTTGATCTTCCTTTAAGTTTTGTAGTGATGTATTGTTCTGTCTGAATATCGGAGGGGGATAGTGAGCAGATTGGTATAGTATCATCATTGGTGATGATTAAGGCTGTCGGGTCATTGGGAGGGGGCGGATTTAGTTTTTTTATAGCAAAATGTCGTTTGAGTGTTAGTTTTCGTATGTAGGCATTTAGATCGGAAAAAATCTCAAACATATTTGACTGGTTGGTTGGACAAAAAGATAATCCTTTTTCCAACAGTGTGGTTTCGCAGCGGGATAATGAGTGATCGGAAAGGTTAAATATACATTTGGTTTGTTTTGAAGGGGGGGTGGGATTGGTTGTGGTTAGTGTTTTCCTCGTTTTTCTTTTCCCGAAGTTTCCCCCTTTTTCGGAGTCGGGTAGGGGTCTTTTTTTCTTTGGTTTGAATATGGTCCGAGACGCTATCGGACTGGGTAGTTGGGTAGCTAACACGTTCTGGGATAGTGTGGTAGGTAGGTCTAAAAAAGAGGATGTAAGAGTAGTATCAGCATTGGTGTTGGTGGTGTGTGGGGTGGTGGGGCCATTCATGTTGGGTTGGAAAAAAGTTTCAATGGAAGTTTGAATGAATGTAGTTGGCTGTTCTGAACTATTATCATTTTCAATGTGAGGGGTTGTAGGAGCTTGATTGGTCATTGGGATTGGTCGGGGGCTGTCGCTTGCGGAGGGGTTGGGAGTGGTGGGTTCGGAGTCATATATACTTAACTGTGAAGGTCGGATTGGTGAATTGTGCTCTGATTCTAGTATAGTAGGGGAGGGATTGTCACTCATTCTGGGTTCAACTGTTTTGGATGAATTTGTAGGTAACAAAGACAATGGGGCATCTTTACCGGAGAAGTTGAAGTTTGGATTCATTAGAGGTATTCGAGTAGCTGGTTTGTCACCTCCAGTACGGGGGGTCGAGGTAACTGACTTGTTTTGTTTGGGGTGTGTGTTGGCAATGGTTAGTTTTTTATTTTGGCGTTGTGGTTTCGCTATTATTGTTGGTCCTGTGTTGTAATTGAAACTGTTCGGAGGGGGAGTGGAAGCCGTGAATTTGTTAGTTGTGATTATCGCTGTTGTATTATTGGTAATTGGGGTGGGGGTGATATTAGGTGTGTTGGTTGGTGGTGGGACCGGTGGTGGTGGAAAAAACGGCGGGGGTGGGTATGGTGGATATCTGGTGGGGGGTGGCGGTATGGTGAGACTCATAAGTGGTACTGGGCGGGGTTGTGGATGTGCAGGTGGTCTACCTGGCAAAGGAGCAGTTGGGGGGTGCAATTTTCGCTCCCTCTCCCTGTGCTCTGCATAAGCCAGGCGGTCCCTATTGAGTTTTTTAAGTTTGATATCAATGGTTTCTATTTCAAATTTTCTGAGTCGTGAAGTGAGGTTTGATAGGAGTGGACCGTATTGGGGGCTTTTGGAATGGAGGGCGAGGAAGTTTCGGCATTCAGTAATTACTGGCTGCAAGGCCTGAATGATTGATTTTCTTTTATTTATGAGCCTCTCCATCATGCCCTGTGTACAAAATTCGAGGTAAGCATACCACTCAGTTGTAAACACAGTGTCCGTGGGGAAGGCAGTAAGAGTTTTTATACGTATGCCATCCGGCGAGATTTTTTCCTCTATATAGGTATCTTGCATGGCTATGTCAGCTATGTTAAAAAATTCATCTCTTAATGCCGTTTCCAATTTTTGAAAGGTGGGCTTGAGATCGGTGTTATCAGCAGGAAGTGTATCCTCTGTAGGAATGGGGTTTGGGTCCTGAATGTTGTTGGATTTGAGTTTGAACTGGGCCAGCAGGCTGTCTCTTGGGTTTTTAGCTCATTTTTATAATTGTTTTTGAGCGTATTTATGTTAAGAACGTTATGCTTAGTATTCCAACGTGATCATGTTTTTATCCATACTCTATGTCTTAGTTGGCTAGTCGGAACCTTTTATATTTTTTTATTTGTATTATCAATTTTACTCATTTTTACATGTATATGCGTTTACATTGATAGAGAGTACTGTTGCAATGCAGAGCAAATCGTATGACAATAATTGCATATAATTGTACAGCCACAATGGTATATACTGTCAGATCAAGTAACCTGAAATGTATTAATATTAAATAGTGGTTCTCTTATTTTGAGCAATGGTTCCGCATTCCAACACGTTCAAATATACGCCACATTCCCATTCCATGCCACCGTACGCATGGCATCATGCTAGTACGCATGCGCCCCTTTTTCATCGCGCATTGACAATATGCAATCCATATACGCCATTACGCGTCAAAATACGCATGTACGCATACGTAATCCTTGACCGCCATTAATAATAATCCATAATCCAAACATTTGCATAGCGTTTTTTTCCCGTCAGACTCAAAGCACTCAAGAGCTGCAGCCACAGGGACGCGCTCGAGAGGCCACCCTGCATTGTTGGGGAGTCTTGCCTTGAATTCCTTATTGGATGGGTACTTGACTTGGCCGGGATTTGAACCCTGGTCTCCCATGTCAAAGGCAGCACCCTTAGCCAGTACACTATCCAGCCACTGCCATTACGCATCAAAATACGCATGTACACATGCGTAATGACGTAACTAAGTGCCCGCCCCACATTCCAATTAGCTAAGGGGAGGAGTTCAACACTATATAAACAGCAGTTCAGTACTACTTGGCCACTGAGGCGCCAGGTGCTATCTGGACATACTGCTGGTAAGTGAATCTTGTTTGATGCTTGTTCATTATGTGTCTTCTATAAATTACTCTGCATGTCTTTCTTAAATACCCAATGTACTATTGCCAGCCCTGAACTCCTTTGCACTATTTCATATAGGCTAACCGCTCCCAATACACATTTGTATGGGTAAAAAAAAAAATATATATATATATATGAATTATGATACTGTTTACTGTATGTTATGAAAGTATCTCGCCACATGCTTGAGATTAATGTTTGATTATGTTTATGATTATGTTTATGAATATCAATGCTATGATGTAATACTTAAAATTACCACTATCTTTCTTCCCCCTAAAACAAACCCCCCCCACCCTTCTTCCCCTTCCCCCTCCCTCCCCTCCCCTCCCCCTCCCCCTTCCCCCCTCTTTCCCCCCCCCCTCCCATTTCCCATCTCCAATTCTTTCCCCATTTCCCCCCCCCCCGGCCCTCCGTCCTCTTCCCCCCCCTCTCCCCGCCCCCCCTCCACCCCCAAAATACAATAATTAGCCACCTCTTCCCGTTAATTTAAATCACACCAGTGAATTCCATCATACAAATATTTATGTTTATTGATATGCAGTCTGTTCAGGATTTGTACAAATGTGTTGCCTCTTACCCCCAGTTGTGTGCTCCTTCCTGTAATTGCCTGATGAAGCGGGTTTGACCTGCGAAACGCGTTGCAACCTTATTTGGAGTATACCAATAAATGTCCCTTTTGTGAATACACAGTTGTTGTGTCTGCTTGTGGGAGGTGAGTCCACCACTGCCTCCTAAGCAATAATTTTAAAACTTTTAAATATTGTTTTTATCCTTTTGGTGCCTCTGTTCTCTACCATAATACTGATTGTATCCACCTTTGGTGGAGGGGGATACCCCTTCTTGTTTTTCAAGCCTACAGAGAGCGACTTCTTATTCCTGAGTGAGGACAGGCTAATCTCCTCACCTGCCTACACAGTGGTTGCCTGGAGGTAACCCTGGTTTGTGAGTATACAATTCATACTCTTTCTAATTATCCAATTACCTTGACATACTACACCATATCGGGCTCTCGGTTCTCTCTTCTTCATATTTGCACTAGCTCGTCTAGGCCTTTCGTATCGTCGAACCGGCAACACGAACTGATAGAAGCCCTACTCTGCTATGGATGCCCTCCTAGATCGGTCTTCACATAGAGACAGCCTGCTGGCCCAGTTCAAACTCAAATCCAACAACATTCAGGACCCAAACCCCATTCCTACAGAGGATACACTTCCTGCTGATAACACCGATCTCAAGCCCACCTTTCAAAAATTGGAAACGGCATTAAGAGATGAATTTTTTAACATAGCTGACATAGCCATGCAAGATACCTATATAGAGGAAAAAATCTCGCCGGATGGCATACGTATAAAAACTCTTACTGCCTTCCCCACGGACACTGTGTTTACAACTGAGTGGTATGCTTACCTCGAATTTTGTACACAGGGCATGATGGAGAGGCTCATAAATAAAAGAAAATCAATCATTCAGGCCTTGCAGCCAGTAATTACTGAATGCCGAAACTTCCTCGCCCTCCATTCCAAAAGCCCCCAATACGGTCCACTCCTATCAAACCTCACTTCACGACTCAGAAAATTTGAAATAGAAACCATTGATATCAAACTTAAAAAACTCAATAGGGACCGCCTGGCTTATGCAGAGCACAGGGAGAGGGAGCGAAAATTGCACCCCCCAACTGCTCCTTTGCCAGGTAGACCACCTGCACATCCACAACCCCGCCCAGTACCACTTATGAGTCTCACCATACCGCCACCCCCCACCAGATATCCACCATACCCACCCCCGCCGTTTTTTCCACCACCACCGGTCCCACCACCAACCAACACACCTAATATCACCCCCACCCCAATTACCAATAATACAACAGCGATAATCACAACTAACAAATTCACGGCTTCCACTCCCCCTCCGAACAGTTTCAATTACAACACAGGACCAACAATAATAGCGAAACCACAACGCCAAAATAAAAAACTAACCATTGCCATCACACACCCCAAACAAAACAAGTCAGTTACCTCGACCCCCCGTACTGGAGGTGACAAACCAGCTACTCGAATACCTCTAATGAATCCAAACTTCAACTTCTCCGGTAAAGATGCCCCATTGTCTTTGTTACCTACAAATTCATCCAAAACAGTTGAACCCAGAATGAGTGACAATCCCTCCCCTACTATACTAGAATCAGAGCACAATTCACCAATCCGACCTTCACAGTTAAGTATATATGACTCCGAACCCACCACTCCCAACCCCTCCGCAAGCGACAGCCCCCGACCAATCCCAATGACCAATCAAGCTCCTACAACCCCTCACATTGAAAATGATAATAGTTCAGAACAGCCAACTACATTCATTCAAACTTCCATTGAAACTTTTTTCCAACCCAACATGAATGGCCCCACCACCCCACACACCACCAACACCAATGCTGATACTACTCTTACATCCTCTTTTTTAGACCTACCTACCACACTATCCCAGAACGTGTTAGCTACCCAACTACCCAGTCCGATAGCGTCTCGGACCATATTCAAACCAAAGAAAAAAAGACCCCTACCCGACTCCGAAAAAGGGGGAAACGCGGGAAAAGAAAAACGAGGAAAACACTAACCACAACCAATCCCACCCCCCCTTCAAAACAAACCAAATGTATATTTAACCTTTCCGATCACTCATTATCCCGCTGCGAAACCACACTGTTGGAAAAAGGATTATCTTTTTGTCCAACCAACCAGTCAAATATGTTTGAGATTTTTTCCGATCTAAATGCCTACATACGAAAACTAACACTCAAACGACATTTTGCTATAAAAAAAACTAAATTCCGCCCCCTCCCAATGACCCGACAGCCTTAATCATCACCAATGATGATACTATACCAATCTGCTCACTATCCCCCTCCGATATTCAGACAGAACAATACATCACTACAAAACTTAAAGGAAGATCAAGATTTTACCCTGTAGCCTCAAAAGGCAACTATATTGACACGTTCTATTCACTAGTACTTAATGACCTACAGAACATACACACTGACAACCCCAACCCGGTATCCAACCTGACCCGCCAACAAAAGATCGCCATTAAGACATTACAGCATAATCATGACCTTACCATCAAACCAGCAGACAAAGGGGGAGGGATTGTCATTCTTAACACAAAGGATTATCTGGAAGAGGCAGAACGCCTTTTGGGTGACACCAAATATTATATTACCCTGGATGTTGATCCCACAATGGAGCTTAACAAAACACTGAAAACCTTCATCAATAATGCCCTATCCAACAATATTATTTCAAAAAATGAAAGAAACTACATCATCAACCCGCATCCCAAAACACCTTTTTTCTACTATCTCCCCAAGATACACAAATCCTTAACCAAACCACCAGGACGCCCCATCATATCCGGTATAAATTCAATGACTAGCAACCTCTCACGTTTTGTAGATCAACATCTACAATCTCATGTACGATCACTAGACTCCTACCTCAGAGACTCCGCTCACCTGATAGAACTTCTTAAAGGCATCACCTGGCAAGATAGTTTTGTATGGCTCACCTGCGATGTAACTTCTTTGTACACCAACATTCCACACTCTTATGGTATTTCAGCTATCAAACATTTTCTGTCAACTAATCCCGCTATGCCCTATGATCAACAATCCTTCTTAGTGCAATGTACAGAATTTATCCTACAGAACAACATTTTTTCCTTTTCTGACAAAATCTACCATCAAACCAATGGAACAGCTATGGGTTCGTCGTTCGCCCCATCATATGCAAATTTATCCATGGGACTTCTGGAACTACAAAAATTACAAGCTAATAACCCCTTCACTGACAATATAGTTTTTTATAGACGGTACATAGATGACCTCATCCTGATATGGCAAGGCAACATTGACCGGATCCCCCTCTTTATCAATTATCTCAATTCAAATGCTGCTGGATTACAATTCACTTCACAATATGACCCCATGAATATTGAATACCTGGACCTAACACTGTTCATAGAATCTAACACTATAAAAACCAAAACATACTTCAAACCGGTAGATGCTAACAATTATATACATTTTGAAAGTTTTCACCATCGCCCCTGGACCATTAACACACCATATAGTCAATTCAGAAGGATATACAGAAATTGTACAGACATCTCAGACTACAACACACAATCAGGTTTACTCACTAACAAATTTCTGGCACGAAAATACCCCAAAAAGCTTATCAAGGATGCGAAATTTAAAGCCAAAACAACTCCATCGCACAACCCAACTCAGCTCCTCACTAAGCCACTTAGCGTGGACTGCCCCCGATTCATCACACGATACAATGCCCAACACCCACAGATCCGGTCAATTCTAACGAATAGGTGGGATATTCTACTACAAGACCCTTATCTGCGACAATCTATCCCACAAAAACCTCAAATCACCTTTAGAAGAGCCCCCAACTTGCGCAACTTACTAGCACCCAGCAAACTTCGTACACAAATATCCAACTCAATTCCAAACGTTGCACACTCCCCGGGCTGTTTTCCATGCAATAATACTAGATGCAAAGCTTGCCCATTTATCAATATCACCACCTCATTCTGCTCCAATGCCACCAAAACAAACTATCCAATTAAACACCCGATTACCTGTACTTCAAGATATATCATATATGTGATCTCCTGCCCGTGTCACCTCCAGTACGTGGGCCGTACCACACAACCGGCACGCAGCCGAATTGGACAACACAAAAGAAACATACTGAAAAACTTTCCCCTTCACAGCGTCTCGAGACACTTCGGCACTCACCATCACAATGACCCCACTTTATTCCGTATAACACTTATAGAATCCATTAACCCACAACAGCACAATGCTTTTGAAATACTGAAAGCGAGAGAAATGTTCTGGATACAAATACTGAGGACTCTCATTCCGGAGGGACTCAACGAACAACTAGAAAAAATTCACTGATCATAACATTCCAATATTATTTGAACTTAGTCGCCTCTTTTATCGGTCTGTGTTATAAGTTCGAGTTTTTATTATCTTTTTTTATTTATTTTATTTACTATTATATTCCTCTTGGGTTTTTAGCTCATTTTTATAATTGTTTTTGAGCGTATTTATGTTAAGAACGTTATGCTTAGTATTCCAACGTGATCATGTTTTTATCCATACTCTATGTCTTAGTTGGCTAGTCGGAACCTTTTATATTTTTTTATTTGTATTATCAATTTTACTCATTTTTACATGTATATGCGTTTACATTGATAGAGAGTACTGTTGCAATGCAGAGCAAATCGTATGACAATAATTGCATATAATTGTACAGCCACAATGGTATATACTGTCAGATCAAGTAACCTGAAATGTATTAATATTAAATAGTGGTTCTCTTATTTTGAGCAATGGTTCCGCATTCCAACACGTTCAAATATACGCCACATTCCCATTCCATGCCACCGTACGCATGGCATCATGCTAGTACGCATGCGCCCCTTTTTCATCGCGCATTGACAATATGCAATCCATGTACGCCATTACGCGTCAAAATACGCATGTACGCATACGTAATCCTTGACCGCCATTAATAATAATCCATAATCCAAACATTTGCATAGCGTTTTTTTCCCGTCAGACTCAAAGCACTCAAGAGCTGCAGCCACAGGGACGCGCTCGAGAGGCCACCCTGCATTGTTGGGGAGTCTTGCCTTGAATTCCTTATTGGATGGGTACTTGACTTGGCCGGGATTTGAACCCTGGTCTCCCATGTCAAAGGCAGCACCCTTAGCCAGTACACTATCCAGCCACTGCCATTACGCATCAAAATACGCATGTACACATGCGTAATGACGTAACTAAGTGCCCGCCCCACATTCCAATTAGCTAAGGGGAGGAGTTCAACACTATATAAACAACAGTTCAGTACTACTTGGCCACTGAGGCGCCAGGTGCTATCTGGACATACTGCTGGTAAGTGAATCTTGTTTGATGCTTGTTCATTATGTGTCTTCTATAAATTACTCTGCATGTCTTTCTTAAATACCCAATGTACTATTGCCAGCCCTGAACTCCTTTGCACTATTTCATATAGGCTAACCGCTCCCAATACACATATGTGTGGGTAAAAAAAAATAAAAAAAAAAATATATATATATATATGAATTATGATACTGTTTACTGTATGTTATGAAAGTATCTCGCCACATGCTTGAGATTAACGTTTGATTATGTTTATGATTATGTTTATGAATATCAATGCTATGATGTAATACTTAAAATTACCACTATCTTTCTTTCCCCTAAAACAAACCCCCCCCACCCTTCTTCCCCTTCCCCCTCCCTCCCCTCCCCTCCCCCTCCCCCTTCCCCCCTCTTCCCCCCCCCCTCCCATTTCCCATCTCCAATTCTTTCCCCATTTCCCCCCCCCCCCCCGGCCCTCCGTCCTCTTCCCCCCCCCCCCCCTCTCCCCGCCCCCCCTCCACCCCCAAAATACAATAATTAGCCACCTCTTCCCGTTAATTTAAATCACACCAGTGAATTCCATCATACAAATATTTATGTTTATTGATATGCAGTCTGTTCAGGATTTGTACACATGTGTTGCCTCTTACCCCCAGTTGTGTGCTCCTTCCTGTAATTGCCTGATGAAGCGGGTTTGACCTGCGAAACGCGTTGCAACCTTATTTGGAGTATACCAATAAATGTCCCTTTTGTGAATACACAGTTGTTGTGTCTGCTTGTGGGAGGTGAGTCCACCACTGCCTCCTAAGCAATAATTTTAAAACTTTTAAATATTGTTTTTATCCTTTTGGCGCCTCTGTTCTCTACCATAATACCAATTTTGCTGCAATGGTTCATTAACCTCCATAGCAGTATCCCCTAGTAAGGCCTCCCGAGCCTGATTCGTGGTAGCCGCTGGCAGCAGAGCCTGTGGGCAGTGGGCATTTGTAACTCACCTCCCCCAGAATCCAGACACTGGAAGCTATTCTTCTTCCAGTCCTTGGAGGCTCTCAATCACACTAAAGGGGTAGACCTCCACCTGGTGGACAAAGGGAGAATTGCAGCACTGGATCCAGGGGAGGTGAGTAATGTGCTGGGACACTGCACATTTGTCTAGTGGCATGATTTTTTCCTACTTTTAGGGTCTAAATGTGTGTGACAAAACTGCACCACTTTTAGACCCTAAAATCCAGAAGTAGTCATACCTCTAGGGAGGTTAAAAAAATGTTTAAAAAGCTAGAAATGCCAAGTTATTATTACAGCTACTGCTATCATTACAGCTACTACTAGCAGTGCAATGGTAGTACAATATACTTTTTAGTTATTTCTAAGAAACACTAATTCATGCAGCCACAATATCCTTGTCACTGTGTCATCTTATACTTAACATGAAACCAATGCAGCTACTTCGTAAGCATTAAAGATTGAAAGCATTATTAATCCAGAAACACTGGGACGAAAAACGCTCGCAGGTACAATCACATGGCAAACCCAGACACAAATGTGTCTGCTTTCCCCGTAACTTCTTTATAAGAACCTCACTCTTCAAAGACACTTATGAATAATGAAAATTAAATAATTAATTCCTAGGATTGCATATGCCAATCTGAAAAGCGTCTTCTATTTCACTGTTTCATTTTGGAGAAGCTCTGATCAAAAGCACTCATCAGTCATGTTAGTGGCATTTGTATCTACTCTAAACAAACTGTATTTGCATCTGAATGTTGTTCATTGAAATGAGATACACAATGGCAGCCAAAGCCCAAACTAAAAGCCATTTCATGCCATTTTTATTCCATTAAATTAAAGACTGCAGAAATTGTCAAAAAGGTCTGTTCGCGGTGAAGTAATTAGGCACATCATAAATAAGAGGCTTTTTTTCCTCACTGGAGTGGACTCATCAGTTGTCTAGAATTTTAACACAGCCTACTAAATGAATAGGCCCTCTCAAAGAACAATTAGGAGACCAAGCCCAAAATTGGATGTAGGTCCCTGCAAGAACATTTAGCTCTATGTACAGGGGTTCAAGATTGTGCTGAATAATTGTTAATCCTTGCTTAGGTATAATCCGATCAACAAGATTCTAAGATTGAGGTGATGGCTGTAGAGATGAGCGTAATGACCTAATTACGATTTCTAGTGTAATTACGATTATGGCCGTAAGTACATAATCGTAATGAAGAAGGATTTCGCGAAATTTCGCGTAAGCGTAATTTTTCGCGTAATTTTCGCATTACAGTAGGTATTACGAAATTAATGAGTATGGCCATGCTCCCAAGCGGAAAAGTTGACGCATGGATCAATGTTAGGTAGCCGCCGACTTTAAGGGTTAATAGCAAAGCCCCCTTAAATGCTAAGAGCCTCAAATTTGGAGAATATATTAAGGAGATCAGGAGGAATAAGAGGAATTTTTTTTTTTTCAAAAAGACCTTATAGTTTTTGAGAAAATCGATGTTAAAGTTTCAAAGTAAAAATGTATACATTTAAAAACCCGCCGACTTTAACGGTTAATAGCAAAGCCTGCTTAAAGTTTAGGAACACCAAATTCCTAGGGTATATTAAGGGGATCAGTGGGAATAAGAGGAAAAAAAAATTCAAAAAGACCTTATAGTTTTTGAGAAAATCGATTTTTAAGTTTCAAGGGCAAAAATGTCTTTTAAATGCGGAAAATGTCCGTTTTTTTGCACAGGTAACAATAGTGTATTATTTTCATAGATTCCCCCAAGTGGGAAGAGTTTTACTTACTTCGTTCTGAGTGTGGGAAATATAAAAAAAAAACGACGTGGGGTCCCCCCTCCCAGACCTCTTTAACCCCTTGTCCCCCATGCAGGCTGGGATAGCCAGAATGCGGAGCACCGGCCGCGTGGGGCTCCGCACCCTGACTATACCAGCCCGCATGGTCCATGGATTGGGGGGTCTCGGAAGGGGAGGGGCAGCCAAGCTTTCCCATCCCCCTCCGAGCCCTTGTCCAATCCAAGGACAAGGGGCTCTTCTCCACCTCCGATGGGCGGTGGAGGTGGAGGCCGCGATTTCCTGGGGGGGGGGGGGTTCATGGTGAAATCTGGGAGTCCCCTTTAAAAAGGGGTCCCCCAGATGCCCACCCCCCCTCCCAGGAGAAATGAGTATAGAGGTACTTGTACCCCTTACCCATTTCCTTTAAGAGTTAAAAGTAAATAAACACACAAACACTTAGAAAAAGTATTTTAATTGAACAAAAACATAACCACGAAAAAAGTCCTTTAATATTCTTAATTAACCAATAATACTTACCTGTCCCTTTAAATAAATGATCCCTCGCAATATCCTCGGAAATGTTCTATCAGTTACAATGTAACAAAGTTATTACAATGTAACAACTTTGTTACATTGTAACTACGCCGCACCCGACGTCACTCGCCGCTCAGCCGCCGCATACGCGTCCGTGCAGGACGCTAAGTCCCCGCTGGCCCCTGCTGTCCACCCCGCCCACATCTGTCACCCACATGTGGGTGACATGTGGGTGACATGTGGGAGAGGCGGGGAGGGCAGCGGAGCCGGTGGGGACTTAGCGTCCTGCACGGACCCGACAGAGCTCTGAGCTATATAGCTCAGAGCTCTCTAAGCATCTTTGTATTTGGGCTCCAAGGAGCCCCATTGGTCCCTAGCAGACCAATGGGGTTCCTTCAAATCAGAAGGAACCCCATTGGTCTGCTAAGGACCAATGGGGCTCCTTGGAGCCCAAATACAAAGATGCTTAGAGAGCTCTGAGCTATATAGCTCAGAGCTCTGTCGGGTCCGTGCAGCACGGACGCGTATGCGGCGGGTGAGCGGCGAGTGACGTCGGGTGCGGCGTAGTTACAATGTAACAAAGTTATTACATTGTAATAACTTTGTTACATTGTAACTGATAGAACATTTCAGAGGATATTGCGAGGGATCATTTATTTAAAGGGACAGGTAAGTATTAATGGTTAATTAAGAATATTAAAGGACTTTTTTCGTGGTTATGTTTTTTGTTCAATTAAAATACTTTTTCTAAGTGTTTGTGTGTTTATTTACTTTTAACTCTTAAAGGAAATGGGTAAGGGGTACAAGTACCTCTATACTCATTTCTCCTGGGAGGGGGGGTGGGCATCTGGGGGACCCCTTTTTAAAGGGGACTCCCAGATTCCACCATGAACCCCCTCCCCAGGAAATTGCGGCCTCCACCGCCCATCGGAGGTGGAGAAGAGCCCCTTGTCCTTGGATTGGACAAGGGCTCGGAGGGGGAGGGGAAAGCTTGGCTGCCCCTCCCCTTCCGAGACCCCTCAATCCATGGACCATGCGGGCTGGTATAGTCAGGGTGCGGAGCCCCACGCGGCCGGTGCTCCGCATTCTGGCTATCCCAGCCTGCATGGGGGACAAGGGGTTAAAGGGGTCTGGGAGGGGGGACCCCGCGTCGTTTTTTTATTTATATTTCCCACACTCAGAACGAAGTAAGTAAAACTCTTCCCACTTGGGGGAATCTATGAAAATAATACACTATTGTTACCTGTGCAAAAAAACGGACATTTTCCGCATTTAAAAGACATTTTTGCCCTTGAAACTTAAAAATCGATTTTCTCAAAAACTATAAGGTCTTTTTGAATTTTTTTTTCCTCTTATTCCCACTGATCCCCTTAATATACCCTAGGAATTTGGTGTTCCTAAACTTTAAGCAGGCTTTGCTATTAACCGTTAAAGTCGGCGGGTTTTTAAATGTATACATTTTTACTTTGAAACTTTAACATCGATTTTCTCAAAAACTATAAGGTCTTTTTGAAAAAAAAAAATTCCTCTTATTCCTCCTGATCTCCTTAATATATTCTCCACATTTGAGGCTCTTAGCATTTAAGGGGGCTTTGCTATTAACCCTTAAAGTTGGCAGCTTTTTTATATTATACGGAGCGTTACGGTTTAACGCGAAATTACGGTAGCGTACAATGCGAAATTACGGCATGAACAAAACGCGAAATTATGCGTTGAAAATTACGCTTACGGTATTTTCAATTACGATTTTAATGGCAATTACGCATCGTAATCGCAAATTTCGCATGCGTAATTATAGTAATGCGAAATTACGAAAATTTCGGCTCAACTCTAGATGGCTGTATTTATTTCCCCAAAAATGGAAGCTACCAACCTAGAACGGCTCTACAGTTTTGCAGGGGAATTAGGTTGTGAACTACTGTGATTTGAGGGACAGAGAATGCATTAACTGATAAATGCGTAAAATAAATAAAGTTAAGTCTAGGTTTGGGATTTAACCACTTGCCGACCAAGTGGTTTCCTATTGATCTGTGCTGGGTGGGCTCTTCAGGCCCCAGCACAGATCGTATTGCAGGCAGGGTGATAAGACTTTCCCCCTTTTTTCCCCACTAGGGGGATGTCCTGCTGGTGGGGTCGGATCGCCGCCGCTCTGCTGTGCCTTGCGGGGGGGGGGCTCCTCAAAGCCCCCCTCTGCAGCGCTATTCCCACTCCCTCTCCTTCCCTCCCTGGCTCTGTAGGCGGTAAAGGACGGCGATACGTCCGGTACCGCCTCTGATAGGCTTCAGCCTATCAGACGGCGGCGATCCCCGGCCTATCAGAGGCTGGGTATCGCCAATCTCCTTTACGGCGCTGCTGCAGCTGCAGCGCCGTGCAGTGTAAACACCGGGGATTTCTTCCCTGCGTGTTTACATTTTGCCTGCGAGCCGCGATCGGAGGCTCGCAGGCAGTTCACGGAGACACCCACCATGAACTGACATGGAACGGCCGCTCAAACGAGCAGCCGTTTCCATGGAAACCCACAGACAACCAGTTTACAACCAGTTTACGCTGGTCATCAAGAGGTTAAATTAATGTAAATAAATACAAGGTAACACAAAGAGACACCTTGAAGCATTAGTTTGCAGTATGCTAGAAATGTCTCTGTGCTTAATCCTCCAGAAGATATACAGTATATACAGAAAGTAACATGATTAGAAGGCCCCAAATATCCAAATTATCCTTATGACTTCAAAGTCAGACTATGAATATGCCCTATAAATACCATAAAGTGTTTAGTTCTAGATTAAAGTTGCTTTATGTCCGTGTTTAATTTACATTTAATTTTGTTAGTACCATGTGGACTTTAGAATCACCACCCTAAGTAAAGATTGGGCAGCAGGATAGCTAAACAGCTAACACATTTTCCTTGCAGCACTAAGAACCTAGGTTTAAAGTCCCTGCTAATACAATTATCTTTTATTTCTGCAAGATACTCCTTCTGGAAAGTTCTTTTAACTTTCCTTTTGTTGAAATTAAGGCCCACATCCAATTCACCTTTTTTCTTGACTTTTCATGTAGGTGATATTTTTAAGCCTTGTCAACCAAGTGAAATCAAGAAAATACTCAAAATAATTTTAATAATGCTTTTTTTCCCACCATTTTGGCACTTTTTCAATTGTAAAATGCTGAAAAGTTATTTTAAAGAGAAAATGAAAATAATCTCCTAGGAGAAAAAGTTAATGGCAAATGGGCCTATGAGCATTATATATTAGCATCACATGCAAAGGGGGCAATAGCAGCATGACTTTTCACTGGATTCTGTATAGCGCTGAGAAGCTGCTTTAGTTCTATATAAAGTTGTGATAATGGCAATACAGGGTAGGTGAACTATAGGCAGCTTTTCTCAGCTTACAGAAAGTCACCAAGAGTACCTGTTTTTGTAATGAGTACATAGAGCCAGAGGCTCCCTATCCAAACCATGGGGTGGTATGGTAGCATATTGGATAGCACTTTTGACTTACAGCACTGGGGTACCATGTTAGAATGATAACAAGCAATGGGCAGCACTGACAGGCTGCAAATTAAATTAACCCTACAGAGATGTGCAGAGCCCTCCTGAGGTTAAATACTCTCCTTGAATACAAGTGAGATGCAAATTATGTACTAATCACTATTGTAAAAAAAAAAAATATTCTGATTCTAATCAAAGGTATCATTGGCTAACTCAGGAGTCTAAGTAACTAAGTTAAGGAGTCAAGTCACATTAGTTAAGGATTTAAGTCATATTACTGTAATTTTATTTTTAACATCTATCCATTGAAGAAGACTATTGGATTGAAAAAAATAAAGACAGGAAATATTGGATGGATATCAATAGAGACCTTAATTATGTGGAGACAAATTAGGAACAATTTATTAAAATAATGAAGTGGGGTTATTATCTTAAGCAAATAATACAGAGTTCACTGTGAAATCTGTTTTAAAAACATCAACAGCTGGTCCGGATAATAGTCATCATGATCGCAAATGAATAATAATAATATTTTTTTTATAAGCATTTTAATCTCATTATTAATTTTGACACCTCTGAGTTCAAACTGTATTTCCATGTCTTTGTTGAGAAACTATAAATCACAGACACAAATGGAGAGGATCTGGCCTTGAGTGAATGTTTTACAGCCTTTCCTTTTCTATTAAGAATTTTATTTTAGAGTCTGACATAAAGAGAATGTAATGAAATATTTAGGTTTTATTATTATTTTAGAGCCCTGGCTGATCATTAGAATGTTCCTTGTATAGGATTTTTATTTTTTAATCTGCTCTAATAATGACTAGGTAGGTTGAAATCGGCATTCAAATGAGATGTTCCTCTAATGAATTTTGGAGTCAATTGCATATACTGTAAGTTTCATTAGGCTGCATACTATGTTTTATTAATTGCGGGTCTTCACAAATCTAATTAAAATCAATAAAATCTTGCTGGATCTGGTTCTGTCCACTGCTTTTTAATTTTTAAAGAACAGTAATTACATCAGATAAGGAAGTTCTGAGTGAGGAACACGACTTTCTAGATAACTAACTGTCTATTAAGAAGTGTGACACTGCAGCAGAGGTCAATTCATGGTCACATCCTTAGGATTAGGTGGAACCCAAGACTTAGAAAGTGGGGCTATCACGGTTTCTTCTAATGCTGACCCATGTGTTATGTGATATTTAAATGGTCCATTAAATGATCAATATCTACTTTAGTGGAGATAATAAATTGTTTTGCAAGTCATTGAAAATCGCTAGAAAAAAAATAAAGCCGATACTTACCTAAGTAGAGGAAAGGTTCTGGGTCTTATAGAGCCTTCCCGCTTCTCCTCCAGTTCCCTACATTAAGCACTGACTCCCCCATATGAATCTCCTACAGAGAGGGTGCTCACCCGTGCACAGTATGGAGCAGCCAGTCTTCTGGAGCACTCGGGCTCCCAAAGACTTCAAAAGCCTCCTTTGGTGGCAGAGAGAGCAGTATTTGACCAAACTGATTGAATACTGCTACTGGGGAACCAGCGCTGGAATGGTGACTGAGAGAGGAGTGGGAAGGCTCTATAAGACCCAGAGCCTTCCCTCTCCTTAGGTAAGTATCTGCTTCACTTTTTTTAGCAGTTCCTATTGACTTAAATGCCTCACCTCACTCAATATTGATCAGCTGTTAGTAGAAATCTATTTGAAATCTATTGCAGTGCCACCACCACTAGCTTTGTTCCAATGGATACAGTACAATCTATGATGTCTTCCATATTTGCTGTGCCCCTTTGTGCCTGAATGGTAAAAAGAAAAAAAGAGGCCCTGGCTTTTACTAATTAAATATTTTGTTTAAATGTCTACAGCATAACATCCATCAGGGTTATAGCAGTACTCTGCCCAATATGGCATGCCTAAAACAGTACTGCACTTATTTTGTGTATGGGCAGCTCTGCACTGCAGTTTAGGCAATTTTCTTATTACACCCTTGTTTTGAGCCTGGGTGTTTATCTCTGGGGAAGCAGATTGGATACACAGCCTGTACAGCACCTGCAGTCCTCTTATTGAGTATTTTCCTTATGCCAGAGCATTTTCAGTTTGAGTCATGGCAATTGTAATAACTTTTTAAAGGGTTAAATCGTGTTCCAAAAGTAATCACACTCTTACGCGGTTTGAGTTTTTTTTTTATACTAGTTGATCTCTTATAATTTATTCTGCTAGAGCACTAAAATCACAAGTAGCAGCCAGCTTTCTTAATACTGCAATATAGAGTACTGTGGATTCCCCAGCATTCTGTCCACATTGTCTGAATTTATGTCTTTCTGCAACCACGATTGCTTTAGGAGCAATGACATTTTTTAATGACGTGAGGTTGGCATCAAAACTTTTGTCTGCTACCATTAAAATATAGAATATATGCTGCCCTTCCACTCCCAGGCAATGACATAACAAACATGCTTTCTAGCATCAAGTAAGGAGTTCTCGTTTGCAGCAAATACGTAATTCTTAATAATCCGAATCCAAGCAGCAAAGTGCATTGCAGCCTCACCAGGGTGTGGAATAAAAGGTGCAGGTTGTTGTCATGATAGAAAAACGATCCTACCACTTTGTAATGCTCAGTAGTCATGGAGGCAGGATAACTGAAACTAGATTTCCCAACTCGCTACATAAACAGTGTCTTATCTCCATGTTCTTAGCCAGGACAGAACAGGAACCAACAACTCACAACAATAGAGATAATCTTATGCATTAAACAACTATAACAGCGCCATCTACTGTCCAGATGTATGAACACAACAACAAGGTTGCCAAGTTTCATTTTTATGAAATAGTGTGGCAGTAGTGTATACTAAATTGTATTTCGGATGCTTTGTTAAATTATTAACTTTGTGCACTATTTGTTAATTTTCTTTGTTGTATTTTTATTTAAGTTTCTGTTTTCATAAACATATTCTAACTTTGTTATAATAGATTACTTCCTAAAAGGAAAAAAAATGCTGTATTGCGTGTGTTGGATTGGAATGCAGTTTAACGTTTTTTAATACACACATACGTTTATTATCCAGATCTGAGATGTGCATCACATACCTGCAAATTAGTAACTATGACTACTAGCTGTTCTCACATGAGCGATGAGCTTTCTATCCAATCACTCCTGTACCATTTTCAGAGCGTTTGCGATGCAATAGAAAGGATAAGTAAATTGCTAAGCGCTTGAAAAAGCGCTTTGAAAAGCAATTTCTCGAGCACTTTTAATTCATAAATACATTGCATTTATTTATTTCCAGGGCAAAGAGTTCACTTCCTGACTGATTTCAGGAAGTGAAAAAAAAAGCTACACAAAAGTGCGTAGAAAGCGCTTCGAAAAACGCTTTTCTAAGCAAAAATCACTTAGAAAAGTGAAAATCGATCTGAAAGTGCTTAGAAAAGCACTTTCAAAATTGCTTAATAAATCGTTTAATGCTTGCAATAGCGCTGGCAATTAATAATGTGAACCAGGCCTAAAAAAAGTGTCTAAAATGTTGTGTTGTTTATTTAATTTGTTTATGCATGTCAGATTTCAATAATTCAATACTTAAGTCAAGAAAGATTTGAGACTTGTAAAAGGAATTTGAGCATGTAGAGGTGGTGTGACCTATATAAAAAATTCCTGTTAACTTTGACTGCTCTCCTTTCCATCTGTGTTGGATAATTATTTGTTTATACAGCCTGCAGCTCCAGTAAACTTACACTTAAGTTTAAACTCTTTAAATTGTTGCTCATTACCACAAATTTATAATTACTCATATATTTCTTCCTCTTTGAGATGCCATTAAGCAGTAGATATGTGTTTTTTTTTTCATGTTTGACGGATCACACCAAGGCTTTGTAAATGTACCGTATATACTCGCAGTGCTGCTCAACAGGATACCGGATATCCGAATAGACTCGGATATCCGACTTTTTTAGGCCTATCCGATCGGATCCGGATTCCGGATAGCTGGTCCAGTATCCGGATAGCTATCTGCGGATAGTTGGCTGGGCTATACGGATATCCGCAGATAGTACGGATATCCGCGGATATCTGGACCAGTGAAACACTGCATGAGGTCCAGACGTCATGGGAGCCAATCAGAGGGCTCCCAGCAGAAGCACCAGAAACCAATCACAGAGGGGAACCCTGGCCAGCCCCACCTGACCTCATTAAGCCAATCAGAGGCCTCCCAGCCTAAACCCTGGCTCCCAATCACAGAAAGGAACACTGGCCAGCCCCCCTGGTATAATAAGGAGGGCTGCCATGATGAGACAGATCGTCCTGGCTTGCTGAATGCTTCCTGAGAGACATGCTCCTGCTCCATTGCTGGTGCCCTACAAAGGGCTGTACATAGTTATAAACCTAAGCTGTTCAGTGATTAACCCCTTCACAATCACTACAGTATAGTTAAATCATTCATTTGCTTCATTGATGTCATAAATGTGACATTAAGAGTGTGTGCTGCAGTGCTGCTGCAGCTGCCTGCTATGTGATTGTGTGTGTGTTGTACACACACCAGGCCAGGTGCTGCCTGCCTGCCACGAGCAAACACGTGCAAAGTGCCACGTGCAAACACATGCACAGTGCAAACACGTGCAAAGTGCAAACACGTGCAAACTGCAAACACGTGCAAACTGCAAAAATGTGCAAACACGTGAAAACACGTGCAAAAATGTGCAAACACGTGCAAACACGTGCAAAGTGCCACTTTGCACATGGCACTTTGAACGTGTTTGCACGTGTTTGCACTTTCCACATTTTTGCACTTTGCACGTGTTTGCACTTTGCACATTTTTGCACGTGTTTGCACGTGTTTGCACATTTTTGCATGTGTTTGCACATTTTTGCATGTGTTTGCACATTTTTGCATGTGTTTGCGCGTGTTTGCACATTTTTGCATGTGTTTGCACTTTGCACATTTTTGCATGTGTTTGCACATTTTTGCATGTTTGCGCGTGTTTGCACATTTTTGCATGTGTTTGCACATTTTTGCATGTGTTTGCGCGTGTTTGCACATTTTTGCATGTGTTTGCACATTTTTGCATGTGTTTGCACGTGTTTGCACTTTGCACATTTTTGCATGTGTTTGCACATTTTTGCATGTTTGCGCGTGTTTGCACATTTTTGCATGTGTTTGCACATTTTTGCATGTGTTTGCACATTTTTGCATGTGTTTGCGCGTGTTTGCACATTTTTGCATGTGTTTGCACATTTTTGCATGTGTTTGCACGTGTTTGCACTTTGCACATTTTTGCATGTGTTTGCACATTTTTGCATGTTTGCGCGTGTTTGCACATTTTTGCATGTGTTTGCACATTTTTGCATGTGTTTGCGCGTGTTTGCACATTTTTGCATGTGTTTGCACGTGTTTGCACTTTGCACATTTTTGCACGTGTTTGCACATGTTGGCACTTGGCACTTTGCACATGGCACTTTGCCCTTGGCACTTGGCCCTTTGCACTTGACACTTGGCCCTTTGAACTTGGCCCTTTGCATTAGGCACTTGGCCCTTTGCACTTGACACTTGGCCCTTTAAACTTGGCACTTTGTATTAGGCACTTGGCCCTTTGCACTTGACACTTGGCCCTTTGAACTTGGCCCTTTGCATTAGGCACTTGGCCCTTTGCACTTGACACTTGGCCCTTTAAACTTGGCACTTTGCATTAGGCACTTGGCCCTTTGCACTTGGCCCTTTGAACTTGGCCCTTTGCATTTGGCACTTTGCACTTGGCCCTTTGCACTTGACACTTGGCCCTTTGCACTTGACACTTGGCCCTTTGCACTTGACACTTGGCCCTTAAAACTTGGCACTTTGCATTAGGCACTTGGCCCTTTGCACTTGACACTTGGCCCTTTAAACTTGGCACTTTGCATTAGGCACTTGGCCCTTTGCACTTGACACTTGGCCCTTTGCACTTGGCCCTTTGCACTTGACACTTGGCCCTTTGCACTTGGCCCTTTGCACTTGACACTTGGCCCTTTGAACTTGGCCCTTTGCATTTGGCACTTTGCACTTGGCCCTTTGACAGCCTTTTTTTGTGAGGGGGGATTTTAAGTCCCCACATCATCAATTAGTGTTCCCCTTTGAAAAAGAATGATGCTACATGCCTAATTGACCCTTACAAACCTTTTTAAAGCAATTTAAAGGCCACTTCCGGTTTTCAATCCGGATATCCGAATCCGGTCGGATACTGGGGTCGGATATCCGAATCGGATTCGGATAGGAAAATTTTGAATTCGGATATCCGACCCGGATCGGATAGCGGGGTATCCGGATCCGAATCGGATTCGGATTTTGAAAAGGGGTATCCGAGCAGCACTGTATACTCGCAAGCAAGCCGAATTTTTGACCCCCCAAAAGTGGGCCAAAAGTTGGGGGGTCGGCTTGCTTGCGAGTCATGTGTGGGTGGGTGGGTGGATAGGTGCTGTCCCTCCCCGCTCCCCCCGCGGCCACCGCTGCTATTACCTTAGGCGGCGCCGCTGCCTCTATCCCCGTCCTCCTCCGGTAACTCATTCACAGCAGCGCGCCCCCCGCTGCTGTGATGACGCAGGAAACCATAGAGAGCGGTTCCCATAGTAACGGCATCACGCTACAGGAAGCCGCTCTCTATGGTTTCCTCGTCATCACAGCAGCGAGAGGCGCGCTGCTGTGAATGAGTTACTACCGGAGGAGGACGGGGATAGAGGAAGCGGCGCCGCCTGAGGTAATAGCAGCAGCGGCGGCCGCAGGGGGAGCGGGGAGGGACAGCACCTACCCACCCATACTGGGGCATTATGCTAGCTATATGGGGCACTATACTAGCTATAATGGGGCACTATACTAGCTATACTGGGGGCACTATACTAGCTATACTGGGGGCACTATACTAGCTATACTGGGGGCACTATACTAGCTATAATGGGGCACTATACTAGCTATAATGGGGCACTATACTAGCTATAATGGGGCACTATACTAGCTATACTGGGGGCACTATACTAGCTATACTGGGGGCACTATACTAGCTATACTGGGGGCACTATACTAGCTATACTGGGGGCACTATACTAGCTATACTGGGGGCACTATACTAACTATACTGAGCACTATACTAGCTAAACTGGGGCACTTCACTAGCTATACTGAGCACTATACTAGCTATACTGAGCACTATACTAGCTATACTGAGCACTATACTAGCTATACTGGGGCATTTTACTAGCTATACTGAGTACTACCTACCTATACTGAGCACTATACTAGCTAAACTGGGGCACTTCACTAGCTATAATGAGCACTATACTAGCTATACTGAGCACTATACTAGCTATAATGAGCACTATACTAGCTATACTGGGGCATTTTACTTGCTATACTGAGCACTACCTACCTATACTGGGCACTATACTAGCTATACTGGGACATACTGGGGGGATCACGCGGCCAGCGTTTCCTACCCCGGCTTACATGAGGGTCAATCATTTTTTACTGTTTTTTGGGGTAAAAGTGGGGGGGTCGGCTTACATGCGGGTCGGCTTGCTTGCGAGTATATACGGTATTTCTTTTTTTCTTTTCAAACTCTCAACAGACAAAATGTTAACGTTAACTATAAAAACTATTTTACATAATTTAAAAAAAACTATTTTACATTACCTAAGGAGATAAATATCCAAAAATAAAAAAAAATGTATTCCCAAATCACAAATATTACAACCAAGTCCCTTTTTTCTAATTCAAATTGGGTAAATAAATACCCCAGGAATTAATGTTAATCCAAAGGAGTAAGCAGTAGATCATTAGATCATACATTCAGCACAGTAAGTAGCACAATCATTATAATTATTTCATATTTATATAGCTCCGACATCTTCTGTAGTGCTGTACAGAGTATATATAGTCTTGTCACTAACTGCCCCTCAAAGGAGCTCACAATCTAGTCCCTACCATAGTCATATGTCTATTTATGTATTGTGTAGTGCATGTATAGTTTTTAGTCTAGGGCCAATTTAGGGGGAAACCAATTATCTTATCTGTATGCTTTTGGGATGTGGGAGGAAACCGGAGTGCCCGGAGAAAATTCACGCAGACAAGGGGAAAACATACAAACTCCTTGCAGATGGTGACCTCGCTAAGATTCGAACCAGGGACCCATCGATGCAAGGTGAGACTGCTAACCACTACGCCACCGTGCTGCCATACACCAACGTGCTGCCCATACGCCACCGTGCTGATTTATATAATGAGTCTAAATGACTTAAAAAAAGAAGTTGCTTAGTCAGGGCCTGTTTCCACTACACTTGGTGTGGTACGACCATCGCATCACAACGCATTTAAACTGCAGCTCACATAAGTCAATGGATCAGTTTCCATTAACGCAAATCTCTCTAAGCAAAGTGGCGCAATGGGGAAGTGGGGGAAATAATGGATAACATGCTGCATTTCTGCAGCAAGCATCCGAGTTCCCATTGCCACTAGCAGGAACCTGCATGACGTTGCATCCAGTCGTTCGGACATCAACCAAAAATACCTGTAGCGGGATGTTATGCCGTGATCAGTAAGGGCCCTTAGTGATTAAATCTCTTCCATAATACAAAAAAAAAAACTATAGCACATTTTTTTTTATTTTTCCTCTCCCCAAAATGCAAAAATGAAAAAGTAGCACATTTTGCTGAAACTACATAATAAGTCATCTAAAAGGCTCCCCACATAATTATGTTGGATCACAGTTTAGGAAGGTTTGGTTTCAGACACAGTCACCAGGATATAGGGAACAAGCATTTGCTGCTGCTAGGGAGGAATGTACTGAAATTATTTTTATTTCCTTGTTTATTCTGCCCAGTAGTATTTCCCCAAAATATTTTAATGCATGATTAATATAAACAAGGTTCTATTAAAAGCGTGTAAAAATGAGGCTTTACTGTAAGTTTTCTTATGCTTCTTTTTCCGTAAAAAATAAAGTTGTTTCCTTAACACTGATTTTTTGTCTGTTTTAACGGAGCTCATTTCATACAAATGGGGCCAGAAAGGTGAAGGATTTAATCCAGTGGTGAGTGCCAGGTAGCGATGAAAGCTCCTTAGTCGATGAGCATAAACTCTGACTTGGCTGATATTGTTTAATTAAAGATTGAAGATAAGAGGGAACAGTATCTATTGCAGTAGTTATGAAGCCAAAATCAACAGACCGTGGTCTTAGTGGAATATGCATTTACATAAGTAGCTACATTAATGCCTTGTAACATATAATTACATGTGATCTACATGAGTAAAAAGCTTTAAATTATAGTGTCTGTGATTTTCTGAAGAGCAGAATGCAGAGCAATACGAACACACATCAATTGTTAGGTGTTCACTAAGTTTGATCTTAAAAGAACAGTTTTCTTTTGTGTCACATTTGATATGATGGGCAACAGAGTGAAATAAATGCATTTGTAAATAACATTCATTATCATGCTTGCACTAACTGGTGAGTTGACAAATACAGCCATTGGTGAAGGATCATTAGAGATGGTCAATGAGAGGCTAATATTTCCTGCTTGCTTGCAGAATAAATGCAAAATGTATGCAGTTAGGAACACGGCCAATTAAAAATGACAGGAAGTGCATCTCATTGGTCCAGTTCCAAACAGTATATACCTTTTTGTTTTTTATTGAAATTTTTCATTGCTGTGCAAAATAATAGCAATTAATTGTGGATGGTCGATAATGCCCATTTCCGATTCTGATAAAATTCTGATTTCCGCCAATGCCAATATCAGAGTTCAATTTCTCTTATTTCCGATTTTCCATTTTTCCGATTTTCTATTTTTCCAATTTTCTATTTTCTGATTTCCGTTTTTTACGATTTTCAAATTTCTGAGTAGAATTTTATTTGTCATTTTCAAATTAAAAAAATGACAAAAAAAAGGAATTCGGAAAAACTGAATCTTGTGATTCGTCTAAAATTACTGCGTTCTGCATTCTCGGATTGGTCTAATGCTTCTGAGTTCTGTGATCAGGCTAAAATTACCAAGTTGCGGCAAAGTGGAAATCTGTGGAATTCCTATTTTCGTTTTCTGATAGGAAATGCCAGAAATGTGGAAATTTCATTTCTCATGGGATCCGAATGAGCATTCCTACAAACAATCAATACAAGATACTGTAGGTATTAAAAGCTACCTAAAAAGTATTTTTATTAGCCTAATACATACTCATACACCCAAACCACACAATACAGAATTGTGTATAGTATAGCCTGTGGGAAGATAAAAAGTTATGCGTGCCCAGTTTTCTTGGCCTTTCATGGCTAGGCAGGCAAAGAGAATTAACTAGGGTCTCAAGCATCCCACATTATTTATTTATTTAAATATTTATATAGCGCTGACATATTATGCAGCGCTGAACAGAGTATATTGTCTTGTCTCTAACTGTCCCTAAGAGGTGCTCAAAATCTAATCCCTACCATATGGTTTGTCTATGTATCATAGTCTAGGGCCAATTTGTGGGTAAGCCAATTAACCGATCTGTATGTTTTTGGGATGTGGGAGGAAACCAGAGTGCCATGGAGGAAAGCCACGCAGACACGGGGAGAACACTTACACTTCTTGCAGATGTTGGCTGGGATTCGAACCGGGGACCCAGTGCTGGAAGGCGAGAGCGCTAACCACTACGCCGCCGTGCTGCCCATTATGGGCCTTATGCAATTCACTTTTTCTCCTGAGTTTTCTCCTAGGAGATCATTTTTCATCTTTGTTTTAAAATAACTGTTTCGCACTTTGCAATGGAAGAAGTACCAAAAGAAAAAAAAAGGTACTGTCAAATTCATTTTGAGCATTTGTGTGCTTGCTGGCATTGTTAAAGGCATTTTATTTACAAGTTGTGAAAATATCACCTGGGAGAAAACTCAGGTGAAAAAGTGAATTGCATATGGCCCCCAGTGGTGCTCAGCAGAGCTCGAATATTCGAGTAGCTCGAATATTCGAGCTCTTTTTCAGCTATTCGAGCTCGGTATTCGAGCTCCGAATAGCTGGAGCTATTCGAATGGGCTATCCGAGTACACTCGAATAGCCCATTCACTATTCGAGCTATTCGAGCAACTCGGCGCTATTCGAGCTCGGTACCGAGCTCGAATAGCGTCATAGCCCAGATTGATGTCCTTAGAGCCAATCAGAGGGCTCCCAGGCCCTCTGACGGCAGCCAATCACAGAGGGGGACCCTGGCCAGCCCCTACCCTATAAATAGCGGCCGCCATGTTACGTTTCTCCATGCTTGCCTGAGACTTGTACAGAGAGAGAGTTGCTCCTTTGTGCTTTGGCTTAGCAAGTGCTCTATTGTGATCATTTACCTAGCGTTTTTGCTCACCTACACCTGCCATATACACCTATATTGTTGTTAGTTAGATAGACATTGTATTTTAGTTAGTAGCTTGTGTGTTACATTAGAGACAGGCAGCTGCTGCAAGCTTACAGGTTTAGGCCTCAGGGGGGCCTTGCCTCTGTGGGCAGCTGTCCTCTGTTTATTTCTCTCATCTATACCAGTATTTCTGCTGTCCTTTACTAATAGTATTGTAGTTATACTGTACTAGGAGTAGGACACTCACTGACTGTCACTGTTTATAGGCTACTAGCTAGCTCCTGCGTGTGTGCACTCACTCACTGTCTGTGTGTACACACACTCTATTTCCTTCTGATTACTGATAGATTATTGTTAGTTAGTTGTACTTACTGTTACTACTTACTCTTACTGTACTAGGAGTCTAGGACACTCAGTCAGACAGTCACTGTGTTCATAGGCTACTAGCTCCTGCGTGCGGTCACTCACTGTCTGAGTGTACACACACCACCCACACTCCATTTCCTTCTGATCGCTGATTGATTATTGTAATTAGTTAGTTCTACTTACTGTTACTACTTACTCTTACTGTACTAGGAGTCTAGGACACTCAGTCACTGTGTTCATAGGCTACTAGCTCCTGCGTGCGGTCACTCACTGTCTGAGTGTACACACACCACCCACACTCCATTTCCTTCTGATCGCTGATTGATTATTGTAATTAGTTAGTTGTACTTACTGTTACTACTTACTCTTACTGTACTAGGAGTCTAGGACACTCAGTCACTGTGTTCATAGGCTACTAGCTCCTGCGTGCGGTCACTCACTGTCTGAGTGTACACACACCACCCACACTCCATTTCCTTCTGATCGCTGATTGATTATTGTAATTAGTTAGTTGTACTTACTGTTACTACTTACTCTTACTGTACTAGGAGTCTAGGACACTCAGTCACTGTGTTCATAGGCTACTAGCTCCTGCGTGCGGTCACTCACTGTCTGAGTGTACACACACCACCCACACTCCATTTCCTTCTGATCGCTGATTGATTATTGTAATTAGTTAGTTCTACTTACTGTTACTACTTACTCTTACTGTACTAGGAGTCTAGGACACTCAGTCACTGTGTTCATAGGCTACTAGCTCCTGCGTGCGGTCACTCACTGTCTGAGTGTACACACACCACCCACACTCCATTTCCTTCTGATCGCTGATTGATTATTGTAATTAGTTAGTTCTACTTACTGTTACTACTTACTCTTACTGTACTAGGAGTCTAGGACACTCAGTCACTGTGTTCATAGGCTACTAGCTCCTGCGTGCGGTCACTCACTGTCTGAGTGTACACACACCACCCACACTCCATTTCCTTCTGATCGCTGATTGATTATTGTAATTAGTTAGTTGTACTTACTGTTACTACTTACTCTTACTGTACTAGGAGTCTAGGACACTCAGTCACTGTGTTCATAGGCTACTAGCTCCTGCGTGCGGTCACTCACTGTCTGAGTGTACACACACCACCCACACTCCATTTCCTTCTGATCGCTGATTGATTATTGTAATTAGTTAGTTGTACTTACTGTTACTACTTACTCTTACTGTACTAGGAGTCTAGGACACTCAGTCACTGTGTTCATAGGCTACTAGCTCCTGCGTGCGGTCACTCACTGTCTGAGTGTACACACACCACCCACACTCCATTTCCTTCTGATCGCTGATTGATTATTGTAATTAGTTAGTTCTACTTACTGTTACTACTTACTCTTACTGTACTAGGAGTCTAGGACACTCAGTCACTGTGTTCATAGGCTACTAGCTCCTGCGTGCGGTCACTCACTGTCTGAGTGTACACACACCACCCACACTCCATTTCCTTCTGATCGCTGATTGATTATTGTAATTAGTTAGTTCTACTTACTGTTACTACTTACTCTTACTGTACTAGGAGTCTAGGACACTCAGTCACTGTGTTCATAGGCTACTAGCTCCTGCGTGCGGTCACTCACTGTCTGAGTGTACACACACCACCCACACTCCATTTCCTTCTGATCGCTGATTGATTATTGTAATTAGTTAGTTGTACTTACTGTTACTACTTACTCTTACTGTACTAGGAGTCTAGGACACTCAGTCACTGTGTTCATAGGCTACTAGCTCCTGCGTGCGGTCACTCACTGTCTGAGTGTACACACACCACCCACACTCCATTTCCTTCTGATCGCTGATTGATTATTGTAATTAGTTAGTTGTACTTACTGTTACTACTTACTCTTACTGTACTAGGAGTCTAGGACACTCAGTCACTGTGTTCATAGGCTACTAGCTCCTGCGTGCGGTCACTCACTGTCTGAGTGTACACACACCACCCACACTCCATTTCCTTCTGATCGCTGATTGATTATTGTAATTAGTTAGTTCTACTTACTGTTACTACTTACTCTTACTGTACTAGGAGTCTAGGACACTCAGTCACTGTGTTCATAGGCTACTAGCTCCTGCGTGCGGTCACTCACTGTCTGAGTGTACACACACCACCCACACTCCATTTCCTTCTGATCGCTGATTGATTATTGTAATTAGTTAGTTCTACTTACTGTTACTACTTACTCTTACTGTACTAGGAGTCTAGGACACTCAGTCACTGTGTTCATAGGCTACTAGCTCCTGCGTGCGGTCACTCACTGTCTGAGTGTACACACACCACCCACACTCCATTTCCTTCTGATCGCTGATTGATTATTGTAATTAGTTAGTTGTACTTACTGTTACTACTTACTCTTACTGTACTAGGAGTCTAGGACACTCAGTCACTGTGTTCATAGGCTACTAGCTCCTGCGTGCGGTCACTCACTGTCTGAGTGTACACACACCACCCACACTCCATTTCCTTCTGATCGCTGATTGATTATTGTAATTAGTTAGTTCTACTTACTGTTACTACTTACTCTTACTGTACTAGGAGTCTAGGACACTCAGTCACTGTGTTCATAGGCTACTAGCTCCTGCGTGCGGTCACTCACTGTCTGAGTGTACACACACCACCCACACTCCATTTCCTTCTGATCGCTGATTGATTATTGTAATTAGTTAGTTCTACTTACTGTTACTACTTACTCTTACTGTACTAGGAGTCTAGGACACTCAGTCACTGTGTTCATAGGCTACTAGCTCCTGCGTGCGTGCACTCACTGTCTGAGTGTACACACACTAAATTTACTTGTGATTACTACTGATTATTGTAACTGCTAGTTGTACTTCCTGACTGTTACTACTTACTTACTGTACTAGGGGACACTCACTCAGTCACCTCACCAACCAACCCACTCCATTAAAGTACCCCACTTTTCACCCGCCCTTTTACAAAACGTTTGTCTATACGCCCAAAACATTTATGATGTCTGGAAGTGGCAGCCAGCGCGGTTTGGGCAAGGGGAAGGGCAGCAAGGGAATCAGGAGGAGAGGGAGCAGCATTGTGGCAAGCCGCGGCCGCGGGCGCGCCACCATGCACAGTTCCGCAGCAGCAGCAGCAGCGTCAGTGGCTAACATTCCTCCCATAGCCACTGGCCGTGGACGCCTTGGGCGCCGCCCAGCAGGAGCATCTGCAACTCACGCTGCAGAGACACAGCAGCAGCAGCGTGTAGCACCTGCTCCCATTTTCCTCCAGCCGGGTCGGAAACGTCCCATTGAGGAAAAGGATGCAGACACTGTGGTGCAACTCATGACGGAGGATGAGCAGCCCGCCATCAGCTCTGCATCCGAGGCCTCAACCCTCACCACCACCACCACCACCACCCCTGTTCGCAGCAGCCGCCCAGCAGGGTCTGGGGAGGAGGCCAGTTCACCGTCAGTCGCCGACCTCTCATTCAGCACTCTTTTGACCCCAGGCATGATGAGTCAATTGTCTGCTGTTGTTGGCGATTTTGAGGAGGAGATGCTGATGGGCACTTTGGGGGATGAGGGATTGGACAGCAAGACTGTGGCGACAGTCAAGCAGCCCATCCATGCATCAGGAGAGGAGTTTGGGGGGTCATCATCCCAGCAGGACATGTTTGAGGAGGGGGAGGATGATGTTGATGACCCGGTGACAGACAGAGACTGGGTGCCACCACCTCCAGGGGATGTCGTCCTCAGCAGCTCGGAGGAGGAGGAGGATGCGCTTGTGGGCCTTGCAAGGAGGCGCATCATTGCAAGCATTGGCAGCGACCCACAGCCTGCTGGTGTCTCAGGCTCAGCAGCAGCAGCAGCAGCATCAGCCAGTACCACCACCAGCCGCACCCAAGCCCCCCCCCCAACCACCACAGGGAGACAGGCAGCAGCGCTTCCATGCCGTAGGGGGATGTTTCTGTCACCAATCTGGCGCTTTTTCACCATGCCCACTGTGTACAGCAAGTACGCCACTTGCAACCACTGTCAGCGGAAGTTGAGCAGAGGTGCAGACCCCTTAAAGTTCAGCACCAGCTCGCTGATCAACCACCTTGCGGCTAAACATTTCCACCAGCATGAGGAGTTCCAGAGGCTGAAGGCATCTGGTGCTGGCAGTGGCACCACACCCATCACTGCACAGCCTTCAGCAGCAGCAACAGCAGCCACCCGCCCTCCTGCTCCTCCAGCAGCACCAGCAGGAGTGCGGAAACGCACTGCTCCTCCCCCCTCTGCAACTCCTCCCGCCGACACTGAGGCCTGTTCTGGCAGCCAGTCCTCAGTGGCCTCCTCCGCTGTGTCTGGTGATTCCCGTGTCAGCAAAAGGCCACGCCAGAGCCTTTTGAGCGAGTCCTTCCAGGGGGTTATTAGGGCTCTGCCTCCCAGCAGCCGTCGCGTGCGGCAGCTGAACGGCTTGCTGGCACGGGCCATGTGCTCCCAACTCCTGCCGTACACGCTCGTGCAGGAGGGGAGCGACATGCGGGCGCTGCTTGCTTGTGCAGCCCCAGACTGGCAGCTCCCCAGCAGACACTTTTTCTCCCGCAAGGCCATTCCAGCACTGCACCGCTTTGTGATGGCCAATGTGGAGCGAGGGCTGGAGCACGCGGTTGGTGAAAGGGTCCACGTCACCATGGACTCCTGGAGCAGCCGCTTCGGGACAGGCCGCTACCTGTCCTTCACTGTCCACTGGGTCAGCTTGGTGGAAGGGGGTGAGGATGGGAGAGCAGCAGCGGGCACAGCAGCAGCAGCAGCAGCAACACAGTGGGTGGTGCCACCCCGCAGGGTCAGGGGAACTGCAGCGGGTTCCTCCGATCCTCTGCCATCCTCCGCCACACCTGGCCAAACCCCCCGCCTCAGCAGCAGCGTGAAGGCCCGCCACTGCCAAGCGCTGCTGCACTTGGTCAGCCTTGGCAAGACCAAGCTGACGGCAGCCCACGTGTTGGCCAAACTCCAGGAGCAGGAGAGGATTTGGCTGACCCCCAGAGGCCTCAGAGTCGGAGAGGTGGTGTCCGACAATGGGGCCAATCTGGTTGCTGCCATAGACAGGGGAAACCTGACCCACATCCCCTGTCTTGCCCACGTGCTGAACCTGGTGGTGCAGAAGTTCCTGCGCACCTACCAGGGGATGGGCGAACTGCTGGAAATGGCAAGGAATGTTGTGCGTCACTTCCGGCGCTCGGCTGCAGCCTGTGCGAGCCTGGAAGACGTGCAAAAGGAGCTGGATCTGCCACGCCATCGGCTGATCATTGACGTTCCGACTCGCTGGAACTCCACCCTGGCGATGTTGGAGCGTATGGTTGAACAGAGGCACGCTGTCAACCAGTACCTTGCCCTGGCCACTGTTTCCGCAGCTCGGAGAAGGGACAAGACCAGCAACATCCCGTCCATCGTCCCCGATGATGACTGGAGGCACATGCAGCAGGTGTGCTTTGTGCTGGCTCCCTTCCTGCAGGCCACAAACATGGTGAGCAGGGACCATGCTATGGTCTGCGAGTGGGTGCCCCTGGTTTCTCTGCTGAACAGGGCCCTCGATGGTTTGCTGGAACAGGGAGCGGCAGCCTTGGACCAGCAGGAGCGGCAACCAGCTGCGCAGTCCACCTCTGAGGGGGAGGAGGAGGAGGACTTGGTGGAGGTCCCTGACCTGGCTGCTGATGAGGGGGATCAGCACAGCGCAGCTGAGTTGGTGCGGGGGTGGAGAGAGGATGAGGCGGCAGAGGAGGAGGATGAGGACAGCACTGACGTCGATGTGCCAGCAGACGTGGCCCGCCTCTTCCCAATGGCAGCGCACATGCTGGCGTGCCTGCGCAGGGACCCCAGGGTGATCCAGATGAAGCAGAGGGAGGACATCTGGATCAGCATGATGTTGGACCCACGCCTCAAGGGGAAGTTGAGCCAGTTCCTGCCGCCTGCAGGAGGAGACCCAGCGCAACAAATAAGGAGCTTGCAGCAGGCCCTTGTTGAGCGCTTGGAGGAAGCCTTCCCCCAGCCTTCCACCCCCACTGTCCAGCAGCCAGCACAGAGGCAGCAGCAGGTGCCTGCATCCAGCAGCAGCAAGCGCCCCACAGACCTGCTGTCTCTCAGCCACGAGCTCTACAGGACTGTAGAGGCTCCGGCAGCAGTGACTAGAGAGGAGATGCATGCAGCAGCATCCTCCTCCGGTCACAGCCAGCGCCTGACCCGCATGGTGGCTGACTACATGGGGTCGTACAGCGGGCTTGACAGCGATGCCCCTGTTGATCCCATGGAGTATTGGGTCAAGCGCATGGAGATCTGGAGCGAGCTAGCGCAGTACGCCCTGGAAGTGCTGTCCTGCCCCCCTTCCAGCGTGCTGTCCGAGCGCTGCTTCAGTGCAGCTGGTGGCGTGGTCACCGAGAAACGCTCACGTCTGTCTCACAAGTCTGTGGACAGACTGACGTTTCTCAAGATGAACCAGGCGTGGGTGGAAGGCGAGTTCCTGGCCCCTGTTGTCGGCGAGAGGGGGACATGAACTGGCTGCCGGAACCATCGTTAATGTGCCTTACCACCCTTTACCACCTCCTGGCTCCTGCTCACTAAGCCAGCCTGGTTCACTTTGACTATTACGTCGCCTGCAGCCACACATTTTACACCTACAGTGGGCTGCTGTGTACTGCCCTTCTGCTGTCTGTCTGTGTTTCCCACTGCCAGGGTACACAGAATGACCTTCTTCTGCTGCCACTCTGCCACCAGCTATTACGTCAAACAATAGCTATATTGGTTGCAAAACCGAAACCAAACAAACCATTAAAAAAAAAAAAGGTTTAATTTTTCTGAGGTGCCCGGGTTGAAAACTGTGTTGTTCCAGTTGTGTATTGGACACAATGTGGGCTGCACGACCGCTGTCTGGGACCTCCTGTTGTGTTTATTTACGGCCCTGGTATCACCGCTAGGTACCAGGGCTATTATGTCACGCTGCCTACCTGCTGCCACACTCACACTGCTCCTCCATACCTCCTCCTGCTGCTGCTGCTGCTGTCTGTCTGTGTTTCCCACTGCCAGGGTACACAGATGATTTACCTTCTGCTGCCACTCTGCCACCAGCTATTACGTCAAACAATAGCTGCTCGCCTACTCCTCCATTCCTCCTCCTGCTGCTGCTGTCTGTCTGTGTTTCCCACTGCCAGGGTACACAGAATTACCTTCTTCTGCTGCCACTCTGCCACCAGCTATTACGTCCAAAAATAGCTAAATTGGTTGTAAAACCAAAAACCAAAAAACCATTAAAAAAAAAAAAGGTTTAATTTTTCTGAGGTGCCCGGGTTGAAAACTGTGTTGTCCCAGTTGTGTATTGGACACAATGTGGGCTGCACGACCGCTGTCTGGGACCTCCTGTTGTGTTTATTTACGGCCCTGGTATCACCGCTAGGTACCAGGGCTATTATGTCACGCTGCCTACCTGCTGCCACACTCACACTACTCCTCCATTCCTCCTGCTGCTGCTGTCTGTCTGTGTTTCCCACTGCCAGGGTACACAGAATTACCTTCTGCTGCCACACTGCCACCAGCTATTACGTCAAACAATAGCTGCTCACATAATTACTCTCCTCCATTCCTCCTCCTGCTGCTGCTGCTGCTGTCTGTCTGTGTTTCCCACCGCCAGGGTACACAGATTTACCTTCTGCTGCCACTCTGCCACCAGCTATTACGTCAAAAAATAGCTATATATCTGTGTAATTGGTTGTAAAACCAAAACTACAAAACCATTACAAAAAAAGGTTTAATTTTTCTGAGGTGCCCGGGTTGAAAACTGTGTTGTCCCAGTTGTGTATTGGACACAATGTGGGCTGCACGACCGCTGTCTGGGACCTCCTGTTGTGTTTATTTACGGCCCTGGTATCACCGCTAGGTACCAGGGCTATTATGTCACGCTGCCTACCTGCTGCCACACTCACACTGCTCCTCCATACCTCCTCCTGCTGCTGCTGCTGCTGTCTGTCTGTGTTTCCCACTGCCAGGGTACACAGATGATTTACCTTCTGCTGCCACTCTGCCACCAGCTATTACGTCAAACAATAGCTGCTCGCCTACTCCTCCATTCCTCCTCCTGCTGCTGCTGTCTGTCTGTGTTTCCCACTGCCAGGGTACACAAAATTACCTTCTTCTGCTGCCACTCTGCCACCAGCTATTACGTCCAAAAATAGCTAAATTGGTTGTAAAACCAAAAACCAAAAAACCATTAAAAAAAAAAAAAGGTTTAATTTTTCTGAGGTGCCCGGGTTGAAAACTATGTTGTCCCAGTTGTGTATTGGACACAATGTGGGCTGCACGACCGCTGTCTGGGACCTCCTGTTGTGTTTATTTACGGCCCTGGTATCACCGCTAGGTACCAGGGCTATTATGTCACGCTGCCTACCTGCTGCCACACTCACACTACTCCTCCATTCCTCCTGCTGCTGCTGTCTGTCTGTGTTTCCCACTGCCAGGGTACACAGAATTACCTTCTGCTGCCACACTGCCACCAGCTATTACGTCAAACAATAGCTGCTCACATAATTACTCTCCTCCATTCCTCCTCCTGCTGCTGCTGCTGTCTGTCTGTGTTTCCCACCGCCAGGGTACACAGATTTACCTTCTGCTGCCACTCTGCCACCAGCTATTACGTCAAAAAATAGCTATATATCTGTGTAATTGGTTGTAAAACCAAAACTACAAAACCATTACAAAAAAAGGTTTAATTTTTCTGAGGTGCCCGGGTTGAAAACTGTGTTGTCCCAGTTGTGTATTGGACACAATGTGGGCTGCACGACCGCTGTCTGGGACCTCCTGTTGTGTTTATTTACAGCCATGGTATCACCGCTAGGTACCAGGGCTATTATGTCACGCTGCCTGCCTCATTGACTGCATGCTGCCACACACTCATCCTCCTCCTCCTGCTGCTAAATTTACCTCCTGCTGTCTGTGTGTTTCCACTGCCAGGGAGCACATACAATGGCGCTTCCAACATGCGTGCGCCACCAGCTATTTGTTGTTACGCTCAAAAATAGCTGCATTTCTTTAAAAAAAAAAAATGAAAAGAGAAATAAGTGACGAAGAAGACGATATAGAAGAAGATGAAGAAGAAGAAGAAGATGAAGAAGATGAAGAAGAAGATGAAGAAGATGAAGAAGAAGATGAAGAAGATGAAGAAGAAGATGAAGAAGAAGATGAAGAAGATGAAGAAGAAGATGAAGAAGAAGAAGAAGAAGAAGAAGAAGAAGAAGAAGAAGAAGAAGAAGAAGAAGAAGATGAAGATGAAGAAGATGAAGAAGAAGATGAAGAAGATGAAGATGAAGAAGATGAAGAAGATGAAGAAGAAGATGAAGAAGATGAAGATGAAGATGAAGAAGATGAAGAAGTAGATGAAGAAGATGAAGAAGAAGATGAAGAAGAAGAAGAAGAAGAAGAAGAAGAAGAAGAAGAAGAAGAAGAAGATGAAGAAGAAGATGAAGAAGATGAAGATGAAGATGAAGATGAAGAAGATGAAGATGAAGAAGATGAAGAAGAAGATGAAGAAGATGAAGAAGAAGATGAAGAAGAAGAAGAAGAAGAAGAAGATGATGAAGAAGATGAAGATGAAGAAGATGAAGAAGAAGATGAAGAAGATGAATATGAAGAAGATGAAGAAGATGAAGAAGAAGATGAAGAAGATGAAGATGAAGAAGATGAAGAAGATGAAGATGAAGAAGATGAAGAAGAAGATGAAGAAGATGAAGAAGAAGATGAAGAAGAAGAAGAAGAAGAAGAAGAAGAAGATGAAGAAGATGAAGATGAAGAAGATGAAGAAGAAGATGAAGAAGATGAAGATGAAGAAGATGAAGAAGATGAAGAAGAAGATGAAGAAGATGAAGATGAAGAAGATGAAGAAGAAGATGAAGAAGATGAAGAAGAAGAAGAAGAAGAAGATGAAGAAGATGAAGATGAAGAAGATGAAGAAGAAGATGAAGAAGATGAAGATGAAGAAGATGAAGAAGATGAAGAAGAAGATGAAGAAGATGAAGATGAAGAAGATGAAGAAGATGAAGATGAAGAAGATGAAGATGAAGAAGATGATGAAGAAGAAGAAGAAGAAGATGAAGAAGAAGAAGAAGATATAGAAGAAGAAGAAGAAGATATAGAAGATAAAGAAGAAGAAGAAGAAGAAGTATATACAGTACTGAACAAAATTCTGGACACAACTTCTCTTTTCACCTTTTTTTTTTTTTTAAAGGAACATCCCCACATAATCACTTGCTGTTGTCACTTGGAAAAAAATATGTTTCTTGCATCATTAACCCTCAAAACAAGTGTTGGGAAGCTATTTAAGGCCAATTCGAATAGTCAGCTCGAATAGTTAGCTCGAATACCGACTCAAATAGTGAGCTCGAAGTCCGAGGTCGAATCGAATAGTAAAAATTATTCGACTCGAATATTCGACTGACCTCGAATAATTTACTATTCGAATTCGACCAAACTCGAATTTTAAAAAGGGGTATTTGAGCATCACTAATGGCCCCTGGTTTCCTTGGAATAAAAGAACAACAAGACAAAGAAAGCACAAGAAGAAATAGTGAAGACAAGGGATTGATGAGTAGGGATAGGAAAGTAAAGAAAGGAAGAGAAAAAAAGGGAATGGGAGAGGGGACTCCTTGGTAAGTTAAATTTGAATAACCTCAGGGGCCATATGCAATTCATTTTTTTCATTTGCGTTTTCGCCTAGGTGAAATTTTCAAACTTGTCAATAAAATGCCTCTTAAACAACCAGGAGGCAAACAAATACTCAAAATAATTTTCATAGTACTTTCCACATACTTTTTCTATTACAAAGTGTTAAAAAGTTATTATAAATCGAAGATGCAAAATTATCTCCTAGGAGAAAACTCAGAAGAAAAAGTGAATTTCATATGGCCCCCTGATCTTTTCATACATTGTCTGATCAATGGGTTGAGATTTAAAACAAGTCAGGAAGGTTCTGATGCATGCAGTAAATTCTAAATGCCAGGCTGATATACAACTTGAAAAGACACCCTCCTGCCAAGACAAGCTTCAAATATTGCAGGTAGCACATCTTTCATGTTCTGCCTTGAAGCTTTAATGTTCACTAAAAACATCACTTATCCTGTTGGATATGCTTTGTTTTATGCAAAATTCAGATTGGCTGTCAGTGTAAACCAATCAAACACAGTCAACGTATGATTGGTTTGCTTAAAATTGAGGAGCCATGTGAAGACTTTGCAGAGAGCAATTGTATCCCAATTGTCATGTATGAACGTTGCATCTTTTAACCCTTTCCAATCCTATGTCAGACTGTGGCTTTTTCCCTCTGTAGACCCAATAGTGGACATAGTCTGACATGGGGAATAGCGGCTGCCGCTAGATGGCGCTGTTGCAAATAAAATCTGGCACAGTGCCATCCTGTACAGATCAGAGTGTCGGACTACTTTCGATGCTCTGATTGCTGCTGGCCACCTCTGCTGATGTTGCACCTACCATCTTTAATGTAACTCTGCTGCATTTTTGACCATGGTGGGGGTGCCACTGCTGGATCTGGTATGGCATGGAGTCCTCCTACATGGATCAAAGTGACAGACAAGCTCCGACACTTTGAACCCCCCATCAGCACGCAGCACCGTGTAATAATTAAGATAATGAAATTACGCTGTGCCCTTGCAAGCATGTGTGTTCATGTGCATATTGGTTGAAAGGACATTGATTAAGCATTCTATTTCTACTGACTAGTGCACAAATAAGACATACATAAATGTACATTATTTCAGGAATTGGTTAACTCCACTATTTATAGTCACCTATATATAGGAATACATAGGGGATAAGTAGAAAAATTTGCAGTAAAATACTGAGAAGTATCCTTTACTGTTTTTTTTTATCATTATTTATACAGACCTCTTACTGTATAAAATTTTTCCATTGTGAAATAATAACTTTTGCTATTCCTGCCTTATAAGTATGATGCTTTCTCCAGAATAGTTTAGCTTTTGAAAATTCTGATTGCTCCCAGTGCAGCTGCCCTCAGGGACCCACAACATTTTCTGTAAGTTTAAAGTCTTTGTGCTTTAACGTATTATGGTGAATGTGTTACTATTTTGTGGACTATTCCATTTACAAGTCTTATCTACATTCTCACACATTTCGGGACAGGGATGGGGGACCCCTCTATGGATTACTATTAGTCCATGTCTGTTATGTCTTTGGGGTTGACCCTTTATTTGTTTCAGTGAATGATTTATAAACATGCAGCTTGAAGGATCAGACTGCCATAAAAGGCTGGATATACAACCATTAATAATGTGGAATTGATAAATGAGCTAAGCAAGGATACGCAGAGTGTACTCTTATATAAAGCATAACTAAAAAAAGTGGTGCACAATAAAAAAAAAGCACTGGAGACTGAGGGTAGTAGAATATCAGTACAATTACAGATATTCTACTACTTAATTCCTATAGTAAATATTGTTAATCTTTAACAATATTTACTATGGCCTAACCTAACCCTAATCTCCCAGAGAATCCTCGCCCTACCTATGCCTAACCCTAAATTGTCCCTACCCCGGAGTTGCCTAACCTTAACCACCGCCCTGGTGCCTAACCTTAACCACACCACCTAAACTTAACTTTCCCAAGCCTTACCTTAAACTTCCCCGCCCAACCTTAACCCCATTAAAGACCCCACTGCCACCATATGCAGCAATAGTAAAAGCTGCGGTTAGTGGCAATGAATGGTAATTATGGCTGGGCAACTGCTATTTCTCGAGTGCCATAATTACTGTTCATTTCCGATAATCACAACTTTTACTATTGCCACCTAAGGTGACGCCATAAATCTGATCATTGGGTTGGTCTGAATACTTTGGTACCTTTTCATCTCCTAAGATTCTCACTCATAACAGTTTCTAGAGTTTACTTAGAATGTTATTAAAAAGCATAGAAGCTAAGTTTTATGTAATGAAATGCCTTGTTAGTGAAAAAAAGTAAACTTAGAATGTGCATACTGACTCTAGCTGACAAAAAGGCTACAGCAATCAACAGGCTGTTTCCAAATCATGTGCAGGAAAAATGGAATTGGTACACCAGGAGTAATGGGATGTAAAAATTACAGCTGCCTAGGTGCTGCATCTTTTACACAGAGATTGACACTGCACACAAATGGCAATGTTTGAAAAGGAGGGCCTAAAGCATTGCTAATATGGTTCCCAGAGTGAACTGCCTTTTTCAGCCTGTATTTCCTTACCAACGATGAAGATGTACATGTTTAGCCACATGGGGCTTGATTCACAAAGCGGTGCTAACTGTTAGCACGCCTAAATGAGCTTTTCGCACGCAAAACTTTACGCACACAAAACTTTATGCGTGTAAAACTTTACGCGCGCACTGCATAGAGCGCAGGGCGCTCCGCGCGAATTGCCCATTAAAGCCTATGGGACTTAGCGCGTGCATAGGACTTTGCGCACACAAAAGCTTGCGCGCGGTGCTTAGCACACGTTCTGATTGAGAAAACCGGTGCTAACCTACTTAGCACCCTAGTTAGCGCGCCTAAAGACTTTAGACGTGCTAAGTAGGTTAGCACCGCATAGTGAATCAAGCCCATGTAAGGAAATGTCAGGTCACATGACATATACACTTAAAGGGCAACTGAAGCCTCTTGCAGTCGTCCTGTCCTGTGCCTGTCCTCAACCTTCCCCCGCCACCAGCTAGTTTCAGTTTTGCTGATGGGCCACTGCAACTGTGCAGCTCTGGCCATGCGTATATTTGCTTGCATTCCCGCCTGCAATAGCGTCCTGCGCAGGACACTATTGCGGACGGGGCAGACGGGAACACAAACAAGGCTACGCATGGCACGGCCGATAGACTTACAAGTCTACCGAACCAAAACTAGCTGGCGGTGGGAGAACGGAGTATCGTGGAGGACCGACGAAGGACAGGACAGCTGTTTTTTTTTTTATTTATTTCCGGTTCCACTTTAAAACAAGTGAAAGCTACAGTAATACAAGGCTTACATATTTACAGTTGAATTATTCATTCATAGTCCTTTATGGCAGCACAGAGCTAATGTATCAGAACTAGTCTTGTCCACACAAACAAAATGTTTTGCAGTATATCTTTAAAGAGGAACTGTAGTTAAAATAAAGTAATGAATAAAGTGGCTTATTTTATTTTTTTTTACAATATTCATGTATAAATTTAGTCAGTGTTTGCCCATTGTAAGATCTTTCCTACCTCTGGTTTACATTCAGGAATTTATCACAGGCGGTGACATCTTTAGTACTGGCAGCTGAACTTTGTGGAATGTTCATTTACTGAGCGTTCAAAAGCTAGTAGTAAAAATCTGCTCAGAGAGGGTAGAATTCCACATAATAAATAGCCTAGGCTAAGCCTTACTGTGTGTGTGTGTGGGGGGGGGGGGGGGGGGGGGTAGGGTTATATACCAATATGCAGCAATATATAAATATAGCAAGCGTTTCTGATGCTGAAACCAGGAAAATTGCCATAAAAGTAAATATCCTGAATAATTGCATGCTACTATATTTTGTTATGGTTCTTCATTAACCACTTTATCCTCAGCTACAGTATTTTTGCGTTCTCTGAGACTGCATCTAAGCCATGAGGACATAGATATACAGTATGTCTTGTAGCAGAATCACAGCTGTGCACAATTAGACTTGCCCCTGTGCACACCTCTGGCATCTGCTGCAACACTAATTGGTGAAAGAGAATATATGTTCCCTGAGCCAATAAGATTGGATTTTACCATTAAAACTACTTTTATTTTCTTAGCTCGTAGTGAAAAATGCGCACTGTAGCATTACTTCAAATCAAATATCCACACCATAAATTGTGACAGGAACCTAATCCAAGTTTTGTGATAAATGGTAGATATAGCCCAAAAAATGTGTGTTTATTTTTTCTACAGTTGCATTTTTATTTTTAAACTGGTATTGGTAAAAAACTGAGAAATAATGTAGGTTTTTTTTTTCTTATTTTTTTTCTCCTTTTCCCATTAAAATGCATAGAAAACAAACATTGTTCTCGGAAAAAAATGCCATAAAATGAAAGTCTAATTTGCCTTGAAAAAAATGATACATATTTCATTTAGGTGTTATAAGTAGGGATAAAGTTATTGCTAATTCAATGGGGACATCGTTAAAATGTCAAAACTGCCCTGGTTCATAGGGGAGAAACAAGGTCTGGTTGCAAAGTGGTTAACGTGCCACTATTACAATAACTGTGTCTGTTGGTAAGCTATGCCCCTTTTCTCCTCTATCAAGGAAGCTGCAGAAAGCTGTACCATCACTTCATACATACTGTAGAAATAAAGAATCCACCCACTAGAAGAATGAATACCAGTTCCTACATGAGTCAGCCTATTATTATGGAAGTAAAGAAAATCCTAGATAGAACTTGCTGAGGCAAATAAATTACTCTCAAAATACAGAAACAAGGTCATAGTGTGAACTGTACAACACATATGAAAACACTTCAACCATGAAGGTTTCAGATCTGTATTCCCACCTGCAGTAATCATGCAGTCAGCTAAATCACCAGCATAAAAGTAAAAAAAAAAGAAATGCTTAGCCATAAATAACATTATTTTTCTTGTTCCATGCCTGCGCTCTTTTTATTTTTTATCTTTTTCACTTGACTCAATCAACATGCATAATAAATGGAACACTTTGACACCTGTAGAATGTAACATTAGTTTAAACATCCGCATTTCACTTAAGTCCATTACGGATGCAAATTGTTTATTACTGGAAAATGTATTCATGAAAATACTTTCTTATTCGATATCACAACAGCAGAGAAACATGCCTGGAGAGAAATGTATAGAATTTGTCATGATTCACCAGTTCTTTTCCAAACAGCTGTACACACAACATCTGCTTTTGCCCAGAGAATGGAGGTTCAGAACTGTGCACAAGACACAATGGGCCATGTGCAATTCATTTTTTCACCTGAGTTTTCTCCAAGGTGGTATTTTCACCACTGGTTAATAAATGCCTTTTACACTACCAGTATGCAAACAAAAACTCAAAATATTTTTGACAGGACGTATTCACCTACTTTTTGGTACATTTCCCACTGCAAAGTGCTAAACCGTTAATTTAAATTGAACATGAAAATTATCTCATAGGAGAAAACTCAGGAGAAAAAGTGAATTGCATATGGCCCAATAGCACATATGCAATTCTCTTTTTCTTCTGAGTTTTCTCCTAGGCGATATATTCACACCTTGTCAATGAATGCTTAGTAATTATAATATGTAATATAAAGCAATCTGCTCTAGCTGCAAGCCACGTTCCATAAGCAAACCACTTTATTTATCCTCCCCTAGAATCACCTCCTCGTCCTCATATTCATGTATACAGGACTTCTCACTAGCTTCTCACCTCTCCTGGAACTCCCTCCAACAACACACTCTCCACTATGGAATTCGTGAGTCATATAAAGAAGAACTAAAATAAGAACATCCTTTCTGGTCTAAAAATAAGCAACAACACATTAACCCTTAGGGAAAAACATTTCTTTGTTACATTTTATAGAAATCCTAAAAAACCCTGAAGTGCTAGCTCCTGTGCATTACTGGAAACACAAAAATGGTTAACCTTCTGTGTTTACACATTATCACAGAACCATGGCACAACTCAGGCACAGTTCACAGCCCTGATTCACACTTGCTGATAACTTATTAGACATGCTGATCTCCCTAAATTAACACAGAGTGAATGTCTGACCAACTATATGTGTTTTCATTGGATGCTGAGCAAGCATTTGGGTTTGCTTTAAAAGCAAGGATATACATTAACTCACTATCCCGCCTTGTGTTGCTGGGCTCCCTCCTCTATTTTTTTTTTTTTTTTTTTACTACTGCTGTATAGTTCTTAGAGAACAATTTGAAGTAATTGTCATACTTATGTTTTACTTCCTTTATTTTATGCACCCATTTCATGCAATTATATTTTACAGTGCTACAGAAGATGATAGCACTATTTACATCAATAATAATAATCTGCCCTAGGATATTCTCTCCTCATAGCAGGTTCTCAGTATTCGTTTTTTTTTTTGTTTTTTTTACAAAAGCATTTAGGAAAGGATCTGTACAATGTAAGTGGAAAGGATCTATACAACAATTCCTTACTCCTTTGCACATTATTTTGCCAGTTGGTTTGAGCAATTGCAGTTCGGTAGATGCGTTTGTAATAGAAAAATAACTTAACTCCCCCATGAAGAAATGGACAAGTCCAAAACTGGTCAGGCCTGTCACATTTTCACTGCCTACTGTAGATGACAGATACATAGCAAAAAGGTTATTTGTAGTGCATTTTACCTATGGTAGAAATGCACAGCTATACATCTGTATTTTGAATTTTACAATTTTTCATAACAGTTGGCTTGCGTTCTATGGTTTTTGCCCCTTAAATTTCCAAACATTTTTGACACTTTAGCTGTGTTAATTATTTATGCCATCTTAGTGATATAGATATCTTATTTTTTCAGTACAATTTAGGCTTTCTTTGGGAATATTACTCTCCGAGAAGTATTTTATTTTATAGAAATTTTATGGGGAAAAAAATTTGGCGTAAATGCTGAAAATAATCATTTTTTTATATTTCACCCTTCCTAATTTTCACATGACATGTCTCACATTTATAAAACACAAAAAATTAATGATTTGGCCCTTCCAAGTTAAAACAATACCCCAAATGCCATATCTTATTACTAGCTGAGCATGTGGCAGACTGTTATCCCCAGCCTGTGCGTCTGGGGGGATCAGATATGTTCACTAGAGCGACAGTTCAGAGGGCCATAGTGCTACACAGGTGCATTGCTAGGCAACAGCAGAGTGATACATCTGTAAGCGATTGGGCCCCAAACTTTTGCCCTAGTGTTGGCATCCTATTGCTACAGGTGGCAGTCATTAAAAGTTTATAAACAGGTGCAGGTATTGCAGGGCTTAATAATAGGTTAATAGGCTATGTTGGGGTTAGAAATTAACTGGGGATTAAAAAAAAACACTTTTTATCTTATTTGGACATGCTACTTTCATTCTTTTTTTTTTTACTTTTAAAACTTTTTTTTTGTTTTACTTTATTGAATGATTGTTGCTATTAGCTATCATTTACGATACCACTCATGTGCACTACCATGTGCCCAGGAGTGTGAACGATCACATACATGCACAGGAGGTAGACGGCAGTATTTAATGCAGGGCGTGGATTCTACATAAAACCTACAGCAGTTGCAGTTTCACATTATCATCAAATACTCGGAAACATTTATATGATAGACATAACATACATATGACAGGTTGTACTATGTACAACCTTCAGTCTTGGAATCTGTACAGCCTAATTTTATTTTGATTAACACAAATAGTCCCGAGAGCTCAATTGCCAATTTTTATGCCATGGAAAACAACATCTAAATAATGGACTTTGTTCAGCAGAAAAAAAATGTGAATATTTTATTCCAAATGACTGGACTTGAGTTTGTGTATTTCATGCAGCCTTCTGTCTTTTGGAATTTTCTTATGCTAGCAACTGACTTATAAATAAACTTTAAAAGACAAGGGCAAAGCCATATAAAATATTGATTAGTGTATTTAAGTGCAGTATTTGATTACAAACTAAGTGTATATATTTTTAGGTACTGATATAAAATCCATTCATTAGGCTTGGTCCTGTGTCTACCTTTGCAGAGTTGACAAATGATGTACAGGACATTTTAGCTATTGTGACATGTAAATGAGCTCATGAATATGGTAATGATGTTGCATTTCAACCTTAGTCATATTCGGAAGCTCATTAGGCCACTTTTAAATATAGAAGGTGCCTTAATAAACATTTGGATTTCTAAAGCAATATGTTGGCTCTAATATATTGTTTCTAAATACATAAACATGTGTGTTCTGCTTTATGTTTGTTTCTAAATATATTAAAATAAGTGGTTTGTAAAGAATGTAGTCATTGCGCATCATACCAATAATTCCGTCTTCTTTCATTTCTCAACCTGGATTGTAGTGATTCTGCATTCCGACGATGAAGTGTCTTTCTGATTTCCACGTTATTCCTCAGAAATCTGAATTTATAATTTCCCACTTCCCAATTTCCAAGAAATGTGAGGTTTTTTTTTTTTGCAATTTTTGTTAATAAAGTTAGGTATTAATTTTTTTTGGGGTGGGCGGGGGGGGGGGGGGGTGGATCTGCTATATTTTGTGGATGTACGCTAGTGTGCATACAACTGCAGTACACTGTTGAGTTCTCTGATTGGCTTAATACTTTTTAGGTTTAATGATAGGCATACCATTTCCACGGTATTCCAGTTTCTGTGGTACAATAACGATTCTCTGACTGACTCAATATTCCTGAGTTTGTGATTGACCTAAAATCTCCAGTTCTCGGTTATGTGGTATTCCATGGAATTCAAATTTCCACACTCTGATTTCTGATTTTCACCACAGAATGCTGAGTTTAGTTTGGAAACTTGAGGAAGCAACAAGAACACTTTCTTTTAAGTTTTTCCATTCATGATTTAATTATTAACTGACAAAGTTTTGTTTCATTTATCAAACAGATGGAAAATTCTCAAATTCGATAGGCATTACATTTCCAAAACTCCTTGGGACTAAAAGCCCTATAAAGGCTTATCAACCACAACCCCCAAAACTTGCTTGAGGAGGATGGAGCTAGAGTGACAACGTGTAAGCTGCCATCACTGAAAAATAGCAATTCAATAAAAGTCACAAATTTGGTCCGTGAGTCAACAAAATTCACAAATTTGGTCTGTGCTTGGTGAAAAATGTCCACAGAATTTATTTCTTTTTTTGCAAAGTATGGATTGTTGTAGTGGGCATGCAGAATGTACTTAGCATGAGACTTGGGGACTATGGAAGGAGGTTAAGGATGTGACTATGCACTGTGTAGACTTTAAACTGGATCTATTTGGTATATGCGTACATGTAATTACTATTGTTATAATTATTATTTTGTCATCACTATTTACTTATACAGCCTACATTGCAGACCTATTCAACAGCACTTTACAGGGCACATTGCACAACTTGTGTTACCAATTGTCCCTCAACTGGGTTGACAACAACTGAATGTGCCTTTCATGGCAGTGACACACCCACAGAACCATGAACCCAAGTATAAAAACATTATACTGCCCCCTCCCCCCATCTTTGTATGTATGTCTTGTTCTAGCACAATCCAACGCAAGAATACTTATAACCTCTTGTATTAAAAACAAGAGGATCTTAAAGTTAAACCCACATTACATTTCTCAATACAGGCAGCAAAGGTTATGGAGAGTAGCATCAATGAATGCTTAAAAACTGCCACCAAATCCAGGTTTTGTTGGTTAGCCCCTCCCATTTCTGTTCTTGAAAAATTGGTGTCAAATGTGGCCAGAGAAGCCCAGTGGGTGTGGCCTGCACATGTGCCTGTGCCACTGAGTTGGTCTATCACCAAAAGCTAAGGCGAAGAGAAAATAAGTGAAGAGCCAAACCCAGAGGTGTTACAGTGCTTCCTTGTTGCATAAGGCAAAAATCAACTGTTGCTGGATTGGGCAAAAAAAAGGCAGGAACAGCCATAGCTTATTCCCACTTTGAAATGTTCAGCTTTGACTATGTCCCTGACCATTTCCTTGTCATTATATACACCTCAGTATTATTCTATGGATCCATTCGAGAGGTTCCAGAGAACATTTGCAGACTGTATTGTTTAATATTCAGCATTGATGTGTGCAGTTATTAATACGTTCACCTCAGGCTACGGTATGTTATGGAGTAAGCAATGCATTAGAATTGTCTTAAATAATAGAAGGTACATTCGGTAGTTAGATTTTCATTGTTTCAGCAGTACTTATACAATAATGGCATGAAGTGTTCCTGAATAACCTTGAATCCCTCAGAAAGTTGATCACAAATAAAAAGCGTCTTTTATTTAATAAAACAAGGAAGATATTGTCTGTGGAGGTAAGCATTCTGTAGAGGCAAGTTATCCAAAAAGGGAAAAAAATATTTGATGTGGAGCTTGTTTGAAATTATTTAAATAAAAGTGTGGCTTATTTTAAAGGCGAATTCAATAAAGTGTCATTGGACAGGGAATTCAATAGGAAAAGTATTTGAGATGTTTGTCGTTTTTATTTAAGTAATTTATTTGTTTTGTCCTTCAAAAGTTAACAGCAAATAAAAATCTGTTTAACGTTCTGACTCTATTGCCATCTTTGCTCAGCAATTGAGAGTAATGGCTACAGATTAGTTGGAGAGATCAGTAGAAAAACAGATGGCTTGACCTTCAAATCTAAAGATTACTGTCCCTGAAGGAACAATAAGCTCTGCCTGGAAAAATGTTTTTACTCTTTTTAACACAGCAAACTAATAATAATAATAACAACAATAATAACAACAACACCTTCTAGCAATTATTTAAACTCAGGCCAAGAATTGGGATTTATTTTTAATATATGTAATTAGGGGTGTGGCAGAGAGCATAATTATAGGTGTGGCAGGGAATGTCTTAAAGGACAACTGAAGCAAGAGTGTTATGGAGGCTGATATATGTATTTTCTTTTGGATCAACAGGGATATGTGAGGGAGCAGGCTGGAGTTGTACTTTGTACTGGTTGAACTTGATGGACGTATGTCTTTTTTTTAACCAAAATAACTATGTAACTATGCAATACTAGTTGCCTGGCTATCCTGCTCATTCTCTGCCTCTAGGGCCTCTTTTCCATGGACTGTTGAACTGTGTGCTCAGCAAGCAGTTGCCAGGTTGCAGTGAGCAGTTATCAGGCAGCAGTGAGCAGTTACCAGGCAGCAACAAGCAGTTGTGAGAGTTTGAGAGACGTTTCACTGCCTATCCACAGTCTGTGGCAAAGAGGCCTACTACTTTCAGGCATAGACTCTTAACATTACGCAGATCAGGTTTTGTCGCCACCAAACTGCGGTCACTCACTTCTTCCTGTGGTTTGTTTTGGTGGTCCCCTGCTTTAGGTCACACTGATGGCCCTACTCTTGACCTCATATTCACTTGTCTCTGTTCAGTCACTGAATTTACTAATGCTTCACTCCCTCACTTTGACCATAGCTTACTAAACTTCTGGTGTAGTGAAAGGATCCAGAGGATTTCCCTCTCCCAAGGTAAGTATTGCGATTTTTCATCTGCACATCTCACAATCAGAACTGGGAAACGTATAGTGGTGCTCTGCAAATAATTAAAACATTCAAAGAATAAATGCAAATTAATTGGAGAGAATACAATTTGACAGGTGCTGCCAGTGATTATTAAATAGTCAATGAAAAGTTTCCACTATATTTCTATAAAACATATAAATTTTATTGTGGACAAATCTAATAGAAACAATAAAAAACCCATGAGATGGCCATCTCCTCACATAGGCCCCCCATTCATACCACTAACACACACTGGCCAGGTAGCACTGTGAGCTCATGCATGAAGCAAAAACTGTCCAAAGTGGGAATGACAGATGACAGAAGAGTTCCAATGTATGGCAGCAAAAGTCAGAGCAACCAGCTAAAGCAGTAAGCCAGCGGTAATGAAAACAGCAGCAGCACAGCGTATGCCCATTAGCACATAATAACAGCCTTAATTAGCATATATGCAACGACACTGTGTCGATATGACGATATCTCACCCTCCTGTGGCTCAACGGCAAGGGGGATATGGTGTGGTCATCTGTGATGGTGATAGGACAGCTGTGTAGCGTGCGGATGTCCGCTGTGCCTGAAATGTGTTGGCTGCTGATGTCAGGTCACATCTGTGGTTGTAGGTGTCAGCCGGATGGTTGCTGCGACCACATGGGCAGGAGGAATGTTCGTATCCCAAAGGTTGCGCAGTCCTGGTCACAAGGTGTCAGGTGTCCCCTGTTGGTATGGGTGACTGGTAGATGAGAGGGGACCCCGCGGGAGGAGATGGCGTCTCATGCCGGCACGGCCCTTACATGTTTCGCCGTTCTCACGGCGTCATCAGAAGGCGTGCTAGAATCCTCCTCATGCGGATGTATATCCGCTCATGGGGCCAATCAGAGCTGGGCGGAAGTGCGTATGCGGGCCGGAAGTGGCGTGTGCGGGCCAACAGAGCTAGCAGGTGGAAAGCAAGCTCCGGCCACCACGCCACAGGGTCCGCACAGCTCCGCCTACAGATCCGGTGCCCCTGTTGTAGCAAAATCTACACTATATCATTCATCCATCTCAAACATCCGGACGAGCCGACTTATCCCTCGTGTATGTATATCTGTATATAAATATAAGCATAACACAAAAATGAAAAGATAAGGGGACAACGAGAAAAATATGGCTCCAGTGCGTCTATACCACATAGACGCAATGGAGCAGTGCATGGCCAACCTCACATACAGCCATGCACCAAAAAAACAATAAAAAAAGGTCCCTTGCAAGTTCAGGCATCCTATCAGAGGCGGAGCAACCGTGGGAGACATCACCACAGAGAGAAAGAGGGGGGGGAAGGGGGGGAGGGAGGGGGTTGGAAGAATAGGGAAAGGAGGGGGGGGGGGTTGCGGGGGAAGAGGGGAAAGGAAGGGGGGGGGAAAGGGGGAGGAGAGAAGGGGTGCAGAAAAGAATGCAGAGTCACATCATAGTTCTTACAAAGGCAAAAATGAGGCATAGCTAAAAGCCTCGTTTAGGCCTGGGGGCTGGCATGCCTTAAGTTCAAAAATCCACCTCGTTTCCCTCTGGAGGAGAAGACGGTCAAGATTGCCACCCCGTATACTACCATGAATTCTGTCAAGTCCTACAAAACGCAATTTCTTGCCAGTACACATGGAACACTCTTTCACATGTCGGGCAATGGGAGTACAGGATTCTTTATTTCCGATATTTTGCATGTGTTCGGAAACACGTCTCCATAAGTTTCTCTTTGTCTTGCCTATATAAAATGAGCCACAAGGGCAAAGTAATAGATAGACAACTAATTCAGTCTGACAGTTGACATAGTGTTTCAGGGTATAAGATTTACCAGTCAAAGAATAAAACTATGAAGAAGGAATTCCTTGTCCTCTATTTCATACCACATGCTATATTTCTTGGGAAAGACCACTTCATCATACCAGCAAGTAATCTACTTCACTAAACGACACCCCATTCTTGTTCTGTTCCTATTCCTTCAAACTTTTGGAAAGATTTTTATTCCTCTGTTTAGTTTATGAAAGGACCACTGTCGCAAACAATTGCAAAATTAAAAATACATTGAAAAACATACAGTAACTAGTAGAAATCAGACAGAACGGTCAGGTTTTGGACTAGTTATAAAAGCCACTCCCTGAAAAGGATTTATATAAAGATGCTGGCCAGCCTCCGTGTTCACTATACACTTTTTGGCAGTTAAACGGAGCAACTGCTATTCATTAAATGCTTTTTAAAATAAAGAAAACCCTGAGAATCCCAGATGAGGAGAAACCTGTTGGTTCTGTTATACTTCTACTATCTACTGTTAGTGGCAGCAACATAGGAAAAAGTCATTTATGGCTCATTTTACTCTGGAAGAAACATATTTCTTATTTGTGTGTGTTTTAAATTGTGCAATTTTCACGATAGTGGTCCTTTAAATAAGAATCCTTATTGTAACTCTAGTTATACACTTTAGCGTTTTGTTACACAAAAATGGTCTGCAAATACCTGTATTGACACACTGGTGGGGGACAAGCAGCATAAAGCTACAGAATTGTCCTTTGAAGTTCCTGCATGGACCAAACTATATCCTGTGAGGTGGACTGCAGACATTTACAGCCAAACTTATTCAAGTGGAGAACATCTAAACTGTACATGCAGACCTTGTCCCAATTCCTTTACCAGATCTTGGGACATTTATTGACTCTAAACTAAAAGAACACTTAATTTAGTGATGAGTGATATAAATATTTCACAGTCAGAAACACAAACAAAAAACCTTTCTACCGAATTGAGTCCCGGCTTAGCTAAATGGGTGGAAATTGAATGATGGTCTGAGTTTCTCCCAGGGCAGAATATAATTATTTAAATTTCCTTGTGTGATCCATTAAAAACCAAGAGAAAAAAAATAAAACATTCGAACATTAAATTTACAGTGTCTATTCACGGCTCTGTTTTGAATCTTGAACACAGAAAGGGCTGATTGATCTCAAACGGTCTCTAAACACCATTTTCTCTTCTTGCATTTGCCCATTACAAGCAACAGAGATCAACCTGTCCCCTGCTGCTAGACTGCATAGTTTGAAAACCTTAATCAAAGAAAGTGTGAGAATGATCAAAGTACCAGAGTTTGATTCCTACATTCAATGTTTGACATAGCTGTGAACTGCAGCAGAACAAGGGGCCTCTATGAAGACTATAAAGGATGATGTAGAAATATGTCAGTTGCTTTAATATGCCCATCTTGAGCTATAAAGACTAAAGATAAAACAAACAGTCTGATAAATGCCCTTGGTAAGAGATAGCAATGCCCACATATAGAAACCTACTACATCACCCAGACATGCTATAGATCTTATACATTATCTTTTGGTCAGTAAACAATTAGTTGACATAAAAAAAAGACAGTTAGATGATATCACAATCACAATTTATTTCTCTGCTTGGTACAAAGGCTTCATCCCAGTCCACTTACAATTTTACGTCAAAGTCTAACTTGATTGAAACAGATTCTGTAGTCTTATCTTGCTTCCAGCTAAGGCTAAGCTCTCACTTGAAAAGCTTGAAAACTGTTCACTGATAATAGTTGGCTGCCATAACAAAGTTTTCTCTTTAACGGAGAAATACCTAGACGTGGCATTGGATTAGAATTTTAGTCGAAATAGGATAATACCTATATTTTCCCTTTTGTTGGGTGTAGTGGCGGTAGTGGTGGTATGGGGGGTGGTGTTAAAAATTTGTCAGCAACAAAAAATTTTGAGCCATGTTTGACTTTGTCTTCAGAGAGAATTCTGAACAATGCTAGCAAAAAGAGAAGAAGATAGTTTAACTTTCAGATCTATGGTTAAGTCTCCTTGAGGAACAATAGACTATAAAGGGGAGCACACTTATCTTTGATAGCACAGCAGGATGTCTAAAAATAGCTTCTGGTGGGTGATTTAAACTGAGAGCAAAACAAAGAAATTTTTCAGGTCAATAAAAGTATATTTATGTGATGTACCAATCCTGTGAACTGTAAGTGAGGATAAACAATGTTTTAAAGGGACACTGTAACTATGAAAACTTCCCGTGGGGGTACTCACCTCGGGTGGGGGAAGCCTCAGGATCCTAATGAGGCTTCCCCCATCCTACTCTGTCCCACGGGGGTCTCGCTGTAGCCCTTCAAAGCCGGCCCAACAAATCCGTCAGCCTGTTCAATATTTACCTTTTCAGGCTCCAGTGGGGGCTCTGTTTCGGCTTTCGGCTCCAAAATAGATGGAAATACCCGATCCTAGTCGGGTCCATTCTACTGCGCAGGCGCCGGAGACTTGCGCCTGCGCAGCAGAACAGACCCGACTGAGATCGGGTATTTCAGCCTACTTCGGAGCGCAGCGCCGCTACTGTGCCTGTGCTGGAGCCGGGAAGGTAAATATTTACATAGCCAACATTCGGAGGGGCACAGCAGGACCCCCGTGGGATGCAGGAGGACAGGGGAAGCCTCGATAGGATCCAGAGGCTTCCCCCTCCCAAGGTGAGTATCCCCCAGGGGCCGTTTTTTTCAATACAGGTTTTCTTTAAGGACAACTTGTCATTCAATTAAGTCTCACATGGGAACTGATCTCCACTGTGAACAGTTAAATGTATCAGCTGTACATTTCTTACAACACATATTGCTCATTGTTGCTCCATCGTCATATGATATAATCTTTATATCATAGCAAGCATTAGCTTTCCATTTATATATGCATTAAAAATGAGCTTGAATTCTGAATTTCCAACTTTGTATGCTAAATGCCACTAACTTGATATGTTGCCTATTTAGCTCAAATGCTGTTGGTTAAATTATCAGCTGTCATCTACTTGATTGAAATTTGCTGGGGCTTGTTTGGGTGATTTTTAAGTCAGTAAAAACTTTCATGGAAACATGGAATTCTAGCTCATCTCAAAGACTTTGTGCTATACGCCATGTATTTTTTATCTTTTGTCAACTTTTTTTTAGCTTTATTATTAGGATATATTGACCCCATGTGGCAGTGCATAGATTTGTGGTATCAAAATGCACCCTAAAGGGTCAATAGTTTCTTTGATTATGACTCATCAGTTCCTCCCTAAGTGCTATTTACCATGTCACAGTTACTTTTGGGAATCTACCTAGTAGCTAGCTGGGATTAAAACTGAATATTTAAACTGAATATATTTCATATTGAATTTCTGAATGGCCTACTATGGGGTAGGAAATTTAAATACATAATAACATCCAGGCCCTGTGTCAGAGTTCATCTCAGCTAAAGCAGTATGACTGTGCAGTTCTGCTTTGTGAAAGACAAAAGGTAGAAACGGTAGTGCAGTATGTAACAGTGTGTAGTTGATGAGATATACTGTATACTCTTCAGTTACTTCACACCAATGTATGTAACCCTGGGGGTGATAGTAGCCATTATATTGTTGCTCAGTAGACCCCTCTGCCTGATGTGACTGTCTAACCCCCTGCCTCTACTAGAGGGCCTAATAGTAGACATTAAATGCAAGAAGAGAAATGTGAGGATGTGTTATTGAGTGCAAGCTGCCATCCAAACCTAGTTAAAAAATGCACATAGATTTTTTTATTAGCTTTGATAGTTGGATTTATTATAAGTTTTGTGGCAGCTTGCATGGTATATATTAAACCATTTTATTTTTGAACTTACACCTCCTCTATAGCATATTTCAGTTATGTACAGTACATCAGTGATGAGTGAAAATGCAGATATTCTTTTTGCATTATTTTTTGTGAAATTCAACCTTCAAGTGAAAATGCTATTGAAAAATGTTTGTAATAAGTTTGTGATTTTTCACAGTTTTGGATAACTTCTACACTACAAATAAACGATTCTGAGCTTTTCAAGGTAAAAAATATTGCACATATTTTGCCATATTACCGAATTACAATGTATTTTCACGAATATCTTCTTGAAATCGAAAATAGCATTTTTGATGTGAAAATGACTTTGCCGAAAATTTGCAAGCAACATTGTTATAGATCAATACATTAATGTTTTATATTTATCAGTAATTAATGCATATTTGCCTTTTGCAGGGTTTTGTATCCTCTTTTTTTCTATTCGTGTTAACTGCTCCTAATGTTGCACTCTCTGTATTTTATGACCATTTCTTCTTACTTCAGTCATTGCCATCTATCCATTTCATGTGAAGGTAAAAAAAAAAAAAAGCAATAGAATGCCTGTTCTTTCTTCAAAGCCTAAATAAAGTTTGATGTGTCTTCACACTTCCTGGTCAACTTTTACAGGTGTATTGCTGAGAGTTCCCTGACTAGTGGTTTAGCCTCCTGGAACAGGAACTGCTCCATCCATGATCAAATAGCTATACAGAGGGCCGTAAAGTCAGCAAAACTCATTACTGGATGGGATTTGGCAAAAAAAAATCAGGATTTCTGCTCTGTTTGATGTCTCAGGAAGGTCGGGTCCATACTAAAGGATTGCAGTCTTATGTCATCATCTCTTCTCCTTTTTACTATCTAGTGAATGGGATAAAAATATTATGTTCAGGACTAAAAGTCTCTGAAACAGCTTCTATTTACAGGTTATATGTATAGATAAACTGTATTTTGAAATGATCCTGATCTATGTTGTATATACAGTCTATGTATCCGTTTTGCTGTTCGCTACCTGGACGTGATGAACCTCCACTTTCTTTGAACATTGAGAGACACGTATAGCCATTGCCGCATAAAACCTTACATCTATGAATGTTTCTAAAAATATCTGTCCATTTCTATTTGTTGGCAGCCATGACTGTCCATACTCACTAAAGCTGAACCTGCTCTGCTCCTCTTTGCTCTGCACTTCTTTGCAAGCCTGGGGCTCTCATGGTGGAGTGCAGACTTTTTGCTGCATTAGTAATCAATTAGCAGTACACAGGGTAAGCTGGATAGCGTACTGGTTAAGGCTGTTGCCTTTGATGTCGTGTTAGAGCCTTTGACTAGGGTTCCGTCAAAGGTGTCTTTTGCTAAGGCTCCTGGTCACCTGTGGAGCGTGCCCTATGTGGCTGTCTTGTTACATTGGTAACTTTATAGACATTTCCCATACCTGAAAGAATCTTGAACGTGGGCACCAATCTCACAGTCTGTATTAGCAGATATCCAATGTAGATCAGGCACCATTGTACTCATTTCAAAACGTTATTATTCCCATAAAGTTAAAAAGCAGAAGCACAACACTTTGTGACCCATAAAGTTTTGAAAGGACTACAGTGGTGCCCAATCTAAATTGGCTAACTGCACCTTCAGCTCCAGTGGCGTGGAAGGCTGAAATCGTGGGCACACCTCTCTTGGTCATGTGTGCTGTCCCACTCTCCATTTTTGTTAACAGTCTGTATTAGGATCACTATGAATAAACCATTACGTTTTACCTGCTATCATGTAAGCAAGATAAAATAAAGCATGCCATTAATATCTTCAACATATACAGGTGAACTAAAGGAATTGCCTTGTTCTCCATAGTGGAGGTTCATTTACAATCCCTCTTCTCTTCTTTTGTTACCAGTTCTGATTGCTCATATGTTTTTTTAATGTATAGTGAAGCATGTAAACAGTTTGATTAGCTCTGGTTTGCTGTAATCACTTCTGGTGTGAAGTCAATACTAATATTATGCCATGAAGGGAAGCTGATTCAGAAAATGGAAAATTCTGTTTTCCTTATATTGAGTTTAAGAAGATATGAGAAAAATAGACAAGAGAAGACACAGAACATTTATGATGCACTTTTCTCCTGGCGAACTCAAAGCACCAGAGCTGCAGCTACTAGGGTGTATCAGAGTTAGGGATTCTTGCCCAAGGTCTCTTTACTGAATGGGTGCTGGCTTACTGAACAGGAAGAACCAAGATTCAAACTTTAGTCTCTTGTGTCAGAGGCAGAGCCTTTGATCAGTACACTATCCGGGAGTAAAGAGTCCAATTTGATTGGTATCTGTGCATGAAGGATACTGAAAACCAAAATAGCTATTAAGCTAACCAAGCTTATGAGTGTGGAAGAAGAAAAAGAGAAGGGGTCATGGACAGAGCCATGTGGTACTCCAACAGAGAGAGGGTGTGAGGGAAATATGGTGTTATAAGAGGAAAAACAAAGCACTTTAAAAGAGGTACATTGAGGTAGTAAAGGATTGTTTATAATATCTAAAGCAGAAAAATAATGCATATGGAATAATAACCTCTGTACCCTGTGGCTTCACTTTTTACTGCATTACTAATTTGGAGAGCAAGCATGTAGAACAGAAGCCCAGACTTCTGAAACCTGTAGATTTACTGTATGTCTCCACTGACAGTTCAGGAAAAGTCAGACAGAAAACTTTAGCAGTATCATCTAAAACCAATTCAGCAGTGATGGCACACATCTATTCCGATCGGTTCACTGTAAGACGGAAGAAATCTGCTGCTGAGTTGACAAAATTCTAACGCGAATAAAAATTAAAATGCAGTTTTAACTTCAATGTCAACATTTCCCAGTCAAAACAGCAAATCTGAGCTTTGTGGGATCTATATGGTGTCAGATCAGCGCGCTGGGATTATGGTAATTTACACAGTTTATTTAAACATTTCCATTCCTTCGAGGAACCTGCCATGTAATTCTAAAATGATGAATGAATGTAAAAAAAAATCTTGTACATTGAACCTTTTGAAATGTTATTTTTTTGCTTTTACATATGGTGGTAACTAGTTAATTACATTTTAACTTGTAAAAAGAATGTTACATTTTTTGTTAAAACTATAGCTTCTCATTCCATACAAGTCATCTAATAGTGCATTTGCTATACATTTTGTATATTTGTGTATGCAATAACTATATTTTAGGCTTTAAAGTGTACCAGAGACAACAGATATTAAATATGTTTTAATTACCCGGGGTTTCCTCCAGCCCCATAAGCACAGATGCGTCCTTCGCCATCCTCTTGAATGCCTCCGTTAAGCGGCAATCAGCTCTGATATTTGGCTCAGTGACTTCAGCAGGGGGCCTTCTGTGCATGTGCAGACCTTCTGTGCAAGCGCAGAAGACCCTGGCTGACGTCACTGAGTCAGACTGGGCCCGACTGAGCCAAATAACGGGAGCTAACTGTGGCTTATGTGGGAGGATGACGAGGGATACATCCATGCTTATGGGACTGGAGGAAGCCCCGGGTAAGTAAAAAACTTTAATATCCGTCATCTCTGGATCACTTTTAAGTTGCAGTAACTCCTATTATATTCCCTAATGCAAAGGATACTGGGAGGAGATAATGATAAGGAGTGACAGCAATATGCTGTCATGTGATCAGGTACTTAAGAACGTTAACACCAGCCTACAAACTCCTGATTTCTAAACAGTAAACTTTTAGTTCTAGAGTTGGTAAAGAAATGCAAAGCAGGTGGTTTCGACGCACGGTGCTTAGTGCTGAGCACTGAAACTAGGCACCGCCATAACACTAATGTTATAGTGTGCGGGGCATGTAGGGGTTATTTGGGGTTCCGGTAATCGCCCAAGCCTGAATGACACCCCCTTCTGAATTGCTACAACTCAGAGGGGGTATAGTATTTAATGCTGCCGGGGATTTCACCTCACAATGCACTGAGCTCACGGGCAGCTTACCAATATATACACATGAACTGACAATTCAAAAAGTGGATGTAAAAAGACAACAAAAATTGCAAACTGTATTAATATTTGAAACTGTGATACAGCCTAACACATTAGAGAGCAGTAGATAACAAGATATGGGTCCATATGCAATTCACTTTTTCTTCTGTGTTTTTGGCTAGGTGATATTTTCACAACTAGTCATAAAATGCCTTTCAACCTCCAGCAAGCAAGGAAACACTCAAAATAAATTTGATAGTACTTTTTCACCAACTTGTGAGTACTTTTTCAATTGCAAAATGCTGAAAAGTTAGTTTAAAGAGAAGATGAAAATGATCTCCTGGGAGATAACTCAGGTGAAAAAGTTAATTACATATGGGCCATAGTGTTTGGTGACATATCAACAGACTTGGAACTGCAATTCACTTTTCTCCTAAATTTTCCCCTAGGTGATATTTTCATTCATTAGCAATAAAATGCCTTATAAGCCACCAGCAAGAAAGACTCAACATTACGTTAACAGTACATTTTCACCTACTTTTTAATAGTTTTTCAATTGCAGAGTGATAAATAGTTGTTATAAACAGAAAAAGAAAATTATCTCCTAGGAGAAAACTTGGGAGAAAACATGATTTGCATATGGGCCCTGGTCTGAGAAAAAAAAACACAGATACCCCCCAAAATAGTTAAGTTGATAGAAAGTTGATAAAAAATCTGTAAATTGTAATCCAAAGTCCATTAAAACACAGTAACCAATGTATGGCATGCTGAAGATATTTACATCGCCAGTATTCCAACAAAGAATGAAGATATCTGCACTGAAGGCTCATAATAAACAAATGGTTATAATGGCCAAGCATACATGGAAGTACTGGAAGTTGCATCGGTGGCAGTAGTACAAGCCATTAAAGTGGACCCACATTAAAAATACAAGAATTCAGAAATAAAATCTATTTTCTAAATTATAATAATAAATAGCAGCCTTTTTTCAGCTGCATGATGACAAATATAAAATATTTTACATTTACTGGAGGAACTCCTCCCTTCCTTTCATATTGCCGGGACAGAATCCGGCAAACTGGTGGATTAGGTGGTGTCCAGCAAAGGAGGAATTGCTAATTGCTGCCACCTGTATAACCCTAGTAATGAAAAGAAAAGGGTGAAAAGCATGCACTGAAATGCTCATAGGCTTGAAGGAGTGTTTATTTATCTTTGGATGTGTCAGAGTGGTGCAACTAAATATTTTGAATTAAAAAAAATGTTTGGTTTGGGTCCTCTTTAAAGAGATAAACATAAGGCTGCACTATTGCCTGTTGCTGTTAACCTAATAGCAGAGTGTTTGTAAGTTCTCCTGTGACCATGTGGCAAAAAAGCAGCAGCATCCAAAAACAGTTGTGTCCAACAGTCAAAGAGACATCAAAGTAGATTAACCACTAGTTGAGAAGATTGGCTTAATCAGCCCTAAATTAAAACAGTATTGTGTACTGTGGAAAAAAATGTGTGAATGATGAAAGTTTCATACTGTTACTGAAAAGGAACAGTGTCAGCATAGTGGACAGCATGACAATTCAGAACATCTGGACAGAGAGATAAGTGCACTGTGCTTGACCTCAGTCAGCAGAACTCTTTGTGCTGTAAATTCTTGCAATGCTTTGATGTCTCGCTGCTAGCAGAAAATATAGAACCTAAAATCAGGAGTCATCTGTCATGGTCTCATACTGCCCCCTAGTGCCACGTGATCTTAAATACACATTACAGCAGGACTGATTAGAAGCAAAGAAATGTAACAAACAAGAAATAAAAAAATGTGTTAAAATAAATTGGCCTGGAGAACTCACAAGCCTCTAAATAAATTTGCTGCTGAAGGGTTAAACCTTAACTTAAAAATAAAAAAGCGTAATTTTTGAAATCCTGAAGAACTGTAAATAAATCTATCTAAAAGTTAATGTACTTTGTTAGTCATAATAATGGTGAGTCAGATGAACAACTTGCTGAACTCTACATTTATATAACAGAATGCAACAGACTTACGTATTAGCCAGTAAAGTTTAAAAGGGAGAAATGTGAAGGAAAGGGCTTCTAGTGCGGAATTCAGCTGTGTTCACAGCAACAAAGCTGATAAAATCCCACACACAAGCTGTCACCCAGGAAGAAAAAAAGCGGATGACCTAAGAATCTCCAGAGGAGGGCCTCAGAATAGACTGACTTGTGTACAAGCTTCTCTTTCAGCCGAATCATACTTCCATGACCCCACTCTGCCATTCCTACTAAATAAAAGAGGGAAGGAAAAGGGAAAAAGAAAACTCCGGGTGAAAACGTGCTGTCTGAAACCTTTCTCGTACAGCTTCCCAGGACTATGTTTAGTAATTGCAGATGTCAAAGTGAACTAAAACCTACAAGGACGACTTAAATAGCTGTCTGTTAACACACACACAAAAAAAGTTTTGTAGAATCCTGTTTTTGAAGCAAAGTCTCTAAAGGCGATAACTGACGGGGATGGATAAAAACTGTATGTGCTTTTGTGCTGCTTTTATTTTAAATAAGTAGAATGGAACCAACTACTCTACTTACTTGTTTATTCTATTTTTTTCAAGGCCTTGCTGAAATCTTTTATTACATGGTTTTCACTTAGTGTTTTGTTTTATATCTGCTTTTCTGGATACTATACCTGCTAGGAATGAGGGAGTGATGTCGCTTGGACTTTTGGTAGATTCAATCTTCACCAGTGAATGCAAGACATACAACCTTATAATGTGGGTTGTTGATAGCTGGTAAGCCTCTCTTACTTCATTTGGGTGGTGGTTAACCACGAGACTATATATTAAGATGGACTATCACCATGGTGAAGCCTTCTAGACTGTGTATAGTACTTTATGATCTGCGCTGATTTTTATTATATGCTACTTATAATGAATATATGGCCAGAGCAATCATTAGATAGATCCCTCTCTGATTGAATCTGATCCAAAAGGAATCTAATGCCTGCCCACACACTGTCCAGTGATTTACACCAGATTTCAGCATTAAATCTATAGTGAACATCATACTGTCACCTGTCAGGCCCTCCCAAGTGTAATGTTCCCCCTTCCCCCCACATGCCCATGTGTGCACTCATTTTAAGTATAACCTGTACACCAGTGCGAGTTCTGGCCTCCTCCAGTGGCTACACATGTGCCCGTGTCACATGGTACCAGCGCTTGCAGTGATGCTGAAGACCAGAGAAGGCCAGGACTCATGCCGCTGGACAAGTGACTAGGGATACAAATGCTGATTTCTGATTACGTGGATACTTCTATTTCAGCAAATGCCAATTACCAATTCTGTGGATTTCCACTTTACCCAGTGGAAAGTGACGCTTTCTTGATAAAGTAAATGCCAAGAAAACACAGGTCTGAAAGTCCTGGCCACAACAATTAACAAGGAAGGTTAGGGAGAAAGATACTGGGCTACATTGCTCACAAAGGCGAGGGAGTGGATAATTGCTGCACTTGGGGACCTGGAGGAGTTATTGGCTGCACTTCAGGTAATTTACTTTGCTAGGTAGACTTATACTTAAAGGGATTCTTCCGCGAATGGTGAAAAAAATAAAAAGTGGTTTATGCATAAACTAAAAAACATCCTTCTAAAATAGTGCAAAAGGTTTAAAAAAAAATTAATGCTTTCCTCAATACAACATGTAATATAAACAGTGACGACTGACGGATTGGCAGGCTAATCCATTTAATAGGGGTGTTTTTTTTTACTTGCATTTCACAAACAGAAGTCCTGCCTACGTAGTTTTCAGTTAGGGATAACGGCTGATCTATGTATATGCTTCTTGTATTCACTCACAGAGAAAGGAGCCCCCTCCTCCTCCCTGCAGGAATGGCTAAGCGCAGATGCCGGTGTTCCGACGTTTTGAGTTCGTCATGTGTTTACAGTTGCCCAGCAACCAGACCCGGCCTCTGTGCAGAATAGTTTGTATCTTCTCCCAGCGAGTCAGTCCCCTTATCTTATCTCTGCCAGGAGAACTAAGAGTTCAATAAGGGGACACACTACAGCTGATAGCAGAAGACTCTCTGGGAGAAGATACAAACTATTCTGCACAGATGCCGGGTCTGGTTGCTGGGCAACTATGTAAACACATGACGAAGTCACTGAATCGTTGCCGGCATCTGCGCTTAGCTGTTCCTGCAGGGAGGAGGAGGGGGCTCCTTGCTCTGTGAGTGAATACAAGAAGCATATACATAGGAGATCAGCCGTTATCCCTGTAACTGAAACTCCTAACAGCAATGGATTACACAACTGAAAACTACGTAGGCAGGACTTCTGTTTGTGAAATGCAAGTAAAAAAAAACCCACCCCTATCAAATGGATTAGCCTCCCAATCCGTCATTTGTCACTGTTTATATTACATGTTGTATTGAGGAAAGCATTCATTTTTTTGAAAAACTTTTTGCACTATTTTAGAAGGATATTTAATAGTTTATGCATAAACCACTTTTTATTGTTTTCATCATTCGCGGAAGAACCCCTTTAAGTAAAAAAAAAATCCAACTTAAGATGGTGAAATTTTGGGGTCGACTTATATACTAGGTCAACTTATATTCAAGGATATACAGTATCTCTCATCATGACCTTCAGTGTAGAGATCCATGATACGATGATAGTGAATGTCTTAAAGGAATACTATCGATACCCAAGTGTTCTAAAATGACAATGTACAAATAATGTCTAAGTAGCTGTGTAAACATTTTCCTACTTTTCATGTTAAATATCAGAGACAAAAGCTGTAATTTATTAAGGGTAGGATTTAGCTATATTGGGACAAATCAATTGCAGAAGGGGTGTCTGCTTCAATGCACAGCCAGAGTTGCATATCAGACTACAGAAATCAAATATCAACTATATCAAACTCTGAAAGCAAAAACAGTATGAAAAGCTGTGACAATTAGTTACATTTCCTCTGCTCTGCTCTCTTCAGACACTTCAGTCAGAAACACAGGACACAGGAGCTGCAGCTATTGGGAGCTTTCTCTCTGTCACACACAGAGACACATAGAGTTAACTGATCAAGTGTGAGGGGAATTTCCCCTCTCCTCATGGCTCAGTCTGCCGTCAGTTTTGGCGTCAGTAAAGTTTGAGAGTATTTTGATAACAGTAAACAAAGAGGTTGCTACTAAAATGTATACACCAGTACTTGGCAGCACTTCCCAAACAATTCCTGTGTCAATTGAAAAAAATATGTGAATCAATAGTATTCCTTTAAAGCCACAAGAAATTATGCAAAGGAAAACACTTGTGCCTCTCCAATAAAAATACGCTGATAAGCATTTCAGAGTGGCCATTCACATTTGTATAAGCCCTCATTTCGGATAGGGTCTATTATTGAAAACTGCAGTACTGATTTATTTCGGTGATGAATTCCCCTTTGTGAAAATCAATTTTCCCAAAAAAGTGTCTTAATTTTACCAAATAATGAATGAATGGTTAGAAGGAATTTTCCTTTCTTTCACTCCCAATAGAAATCGTAAAAATTACAAAAATTGCCATTGTGTTTCTGTAAATAAGAGAAGGCAATCGGGACTCGGTTTCTGCCTATACAGCAGCAGCTGTCAGCAGGCTGAGCTGCAGGGAATTAAACTTTATTGGTTTTCATTAGACACATTATGAATGTTTAAGTGGACAGGTCAAACATTCAATTATGGTGTTTGCAACTATTAATTTCATAATGCTTATGTTTTATGAGCAGACGTAGTTCGCTTCGTTAGATAAAAAGAAAAAAAAAAAAAAGAGTGATACGATTTCTGCTCACTGTGCAAACCTAAAATAAGCCTAAACTTTTCTTTTCTGATTTTCATTTTGGATGAAGCATGTGTACTGACACCAAGTCGTGTAGCATGCCACAAATGGCCTGGGTTCCCACTGGTGTTGGGAATAGGATTTCCAAAGGTACCTTTTTCGTGAGAATTATCAGAGGTGGTCACCTTCCCTTTAGGGATATTCCCTTATATTTCATGTTGTGTTTCTGTATTTGAATAGTATTATTTATACATAAATGCAAAAAGGGTATGGTCTACAATTATAAAATGCAAACTAGAATAGTAAAATGACAGTAAATGATACTATGTTACTATTTTTAAACCTAACCCAATTCTCACACAGAACCCTCCCTCTTCCTATGCATATACTCTACCTCCCCCCTCCGCTGCTACCTAACCCTAACAACCCCCACCTGATGCATAACCTTAACCACCCGCCCCCTCTTTTTTGTCAGGATACAGTGCCAAATGGAAAACCTTGACAAGTGTGAGCACTACTGTGACAGAGTCCCCATTGACACTTGCAATCGCAAAATGCTAGCGATCAGTGCAAGCATTTTGTGGTGGCGATTTTTACGCGATAAACACATATTTTTCACTGGGCATTTTAAAATTTTTTGAGCAATCATGGTTTACAATTAAAAAACATTGCAATCATGATCCCTCAAAAACCGCAAAAAAATGCTACATGTAGCGCGTTTGTGTTTCGTACTCATCACAAATCGCCAGTGATCACGGCAGTAAGATTGCAGCCATATAGATTACATTCCACTGGCGATTCACC